>NW_017619075.1:152500-752500 GCF_001879475.1 Ipomoea nil
TATATACAAAATAAAATTAAATTTTTAAAAAAAAAATGACAGAGGGGAGTCACGGGCTCCTTTTGTAAATGATGTGGGATCATTTTGATCCCGCATTGAAAATGTTTCAAAAGAGAGAGTTTCTCTATATAAGAGGAGCAATGATCCTCTTACAAACATAATTGTTTGTCCATCAATGTGGGCAAGTATTGAGAAGTCTAAAGGCTTTTTTTTTTAATTAATTAACACAAACAACAAGCTATAAATAGCAAACAAAACTATATACAAAATAAAATTTAAAATTTAAAAAAAAAAAAAAAAAAAAAAAAAAAAAAAGACAAAAGGGAGCCACGGGCTCCCCTTTGTAAATGATGTTAGATCATTTTCATCCCACATTGAAAATGTTTGGAAAATGAGCTATTGAGCTCCTCTTACAAACATAATTGTTTGTCCATCAATGCGGGCAAATATTGAGAAGTCCAAAATGTATATGAGTTGTTTTAGTTTTTAGCAATTTCGAACAAATTGCTAAGTTATTAAATAATATTTTTGGTGTTTTGATTAAATATAAAATGTTAAACACACAAATTTCTTAAAATTTTGACGAATTTGCCAAATAATCAAATTACAATAATAACCACCACACCAACAACAACAACAATAATAATAATAATAATCCAAACAAAACTATATACAAAATAAAATTAAGTTAAAAAAAAAAAAGACAAAGTGGAGTCACGGGCTCCCTTTATAAATGATGTGTGATCATTTTGATCCCACATTGAAAATGTTTGAAAAGAGAGAGCTCCTCCATATAAGAGGAGCATTGCCGCTCTTACAAACATAATTGCTTGCCCAACAATGTGGGCAAGTATTGAGAAGTGAAAATGTTCTTATTTAAGAAGTCTTTACTTTGTCTTTTTATTTATTTATTTATTATTAGTGGGGGTTGTGAAAGATTAACCCGAAATGTATGTGTTGTATTAGTTTGTAGCAGTTTGGAGCACATTATTAAGTTATTATATAATTTTTTTAGTGTTTTGATTAAAGTTAAAATGATGAATTTGTTAAAATTTTAGCGTATTTATCACTAATAATAATAATAATAATAATAATAATAATAATAATAATAATAATAATAATAATAATAATAATAATAATAATAATCCAAACAAAACGATAAACAAAATAAAATAAAAATTTTAAAATAAAAAAAAAAAAAAAAGACAAAAAGGAGCCACGTGCTCCCATTTGTAAATGATGTTGGATCATTTTGATCCCACATTGAAAATGTTTGGAAAGATGAGCTTTTGAGCTCCTCTATATAAGAGGAGCAACGCTCCTCAACGTGGGCAAGTATTGAAAAACGTGGGCAAGTATTGAAAATTCCAAAGGTGGGGGGGAACCAGCAAATTATGTTGTGGAATAGTGGTCACCTTACAAGGTAGACAATGTTCTAAAATTGTTCATAATTATGAATATATAAAGTTCAAAAATTATGAATATATAGTTCTATAATTATGCACATAGTGAAAATGCTTGAAAAGAGGAGCTCTTGAGCTCCTCTATATAAGAGGTACAAACATAATTGTTTGCCCATCAATGTGACAAGTATTGAGAAGTCAAAATGTTATTATTTAAGAAACTTTAGTTTTGTCTTCTTATTTTAGTTTTTTTTTTATTTTTATTTTTTATTTATTATGTATTGTTTATTTATTTATTTATTTATTATTTATTATTTATTATGTATTATTTATTATTTATTTATTATTAGTGGGGGTTTGGAAAGATAAACTCAAAATGTATGTATTGTTTTAATTTTTAGCAGTTTGGAGCAAATTACTGAGTTATTAAATAATATTTTTGGTAGTTTGATTAAAGATAAATTGTTAAAATGATGAATTTTCCAATAATCAAATAATAATAATAATAATAATAATAATAATAATAATAATAATAATAATAATAATAATAATAATAATAATAATAATCCAAACAGAACGATATACAAAATAAAATTAAAATTAAAAAAAAAAAAAAAAGACGAAAGGGAGCCCGTGGCTCCCTTTGTAAATGATGTGGGATCATTTTGATCTCACATTGAAAATGTTTGAAAAAAGGAGCTCTTGATCTCATCTTTCAAACATAATTGCTTGCTCATCAATGTGGACAAGTATTGAGAAGTCCAAAGTCTTTTTTTTTTTTTTTTTTTTTGGTTTCTTTGTTTTTGTTTTTGTTTTGAGAGAAGTAAAGAAAAATTAAAAATGGAAAAGAAATATTTCAATAATAATATTTTACATAATCAAATAGTAAAGACATATTTTAAAAAAATAGTAATGGTAAATTAAAAATGGAACGAAAATATTTCATTAATAATATTCTAAATCTTCAAATTAAAATGGAACTGAAATTAGGTAAAAATATCACTGCATCTATATTTTAATTGACTAATTGACTGAAAATAAAAAATAATAATTGACTGAAAATGAATCTAATATTACTAATTGACTGAAAATATAAAAGGAAATGAATATTGATAATTGATTGCAAATAAAAAAAAATGATCCATAATTGACTAAAAAAATGGTCAGATCATTGCATTTTAATTAAAAATGTAATGAAAATTAAAAATTAGAGAAAAATATTTTAATAATAATATTATACATTATCAATACTAAATGCATATTTTAAACAATAGTAAAGGTAAATTAAAAATGGAATAGAAATATTTCAATAATAATATCTACATCATCAAATAAAAATGGATCGAAAATTAGGTAAAAATATCACTGCATTAGATATTCTAATTAACTAATTGATTGAAAATTTTAAAAAAAAAAATTGTCTGAAAATGAATCTAATATTACTAATTGTCTGAAAATATAAAAGGATAACTAATTGAGTGATATTTTACCATTATATATTTTCACCCAAGTAACCCGTCTTGATGAAGTGAAGGTGTTAGCTCTAGACGAAGATGAACAAGATTGTGTTGTCACTACCAATGTCGTCTACAAAGAGATTTCAATAATGTGTAAATATAATCAGTGATATTATTTTTTTTAAATGAAAAAATTGTTATATATCTAGACAAATATATATATATATATATATATATATATATATATATATCTTCCATACAAATGAATAATGATAGCAATTCATTTCTATAACTGAGTTGTTAGAGAACGAGCACATTTGTCTAATTTATGAAAATACTAAAAAATGATAAATAAAATCTTCAAAGTTATAGCACCGCATGCGTACATCTAGATATTAGCTATTCATTTGAGCAATTATGTGCACAAATTCAAGCAATGATAACATTAAAATATATAAACGATCCAAATCATATCTTTAATTGTACTATATAATATTTGATGTTCTAATTTAAATAATTATATATCCCTTAATATATTCTCAATATATTACAACAAATCCATTCCGTGCATCGCACGGGTGCAAATACTAGTATTCAACAAAAACAATTGTTATAAAGTCCACAATCGTCTTCTCAACCCCTGCTAAATCCTATTCCTATTCAAATTCATATTCATTATTCATATTCCTATTCCGGTTTTGCTCTGTTATTTCCTCTTTTTGTATTAAAATATATAGCTGCTTCTGAGTTGTGAGATGAGTCAATTTTCAAAGCTCTCAACAATTCTTTGATTTGCATGTCGTTGGTGGAGATTAGTTAGGAGGGTTATCTTAAAGTTGGGAAGGAAATATTCTTCCGTCTTCCAATTTAATCGAGCCCTGAGCCCTCCCTCGCAAGCCAAGCCCTAAGCTCGTAGCTGGAGATAGAAAGAAAGGTTTGTGATGGAGAAGCGGGCCCGAACCAAAGACGATGCTATCTATGGCATTTTTGCTGATAGTAGCGACTCGGACTACGAGGAGAGAAGGGCCAAAAAGCAGCGGAAGAAAGACTTTTCAGTTTCTAAGAAGCCACACCTTACCAAACCTCCTAACTTTGTATCCACTGTAATGCCCAACCATATTGATAGTGATCTTAAGGATGATCATGATGATGATAAGCCTACTGGAGCATCATCTTCTGGCCTTGGATCATTTGAGAAGCACACTAAGGGGATTGGGATGAAGCTTCTTGAAAAGATGGGTTATAAGGGAGGTGGCCTTGGCAAGAATGAACAAGGTACCACAGCTCCTATTGAACCAAAGTTGCGGCCTAAGAACATGGGAATGGGTTTCAATGAATACAAAGAGACTAAGGTGCCACCCTCTGAAGCAAAGTCTGCCCCTATTCTTCCTGCTCAGCCATTGGAAAGCCACAAAAGAGACAAGCCCGGGCCGAAACAAGCTTCAAACAAGAAGCTTTACATAACAGTAGAAGAATTGCTGGCCCGGAAGCAAGAGCAGGGTCTTAATGTCGTTCAAAAGGTGTTTGATATGAGGGGTCCACAACTTCGGGTACTAACAAACCTGGAGAACTTAAATGCTGAAGAAAAATCAAGGGAAAATGATATTCATATGCCTGAACTTCAGCACAATGCCAGATTGGTTGTTGATTTAGCAGAGCTTGACATACAAAAAGAGAAGGAGACAGTGGTTGCGTTGCAGAAAGAGAAGGAGATGGTGAAGATAGTGAATTGGACCGCATGAAAACATGGAAGCCATTATGAATGAATTGGACCGCATAGATGAAGAGAGTAAAGAAGGTACATTGACTCTTGATTCACTTGTAAACTCGTTTCTGAACTTGCAACAACATTATGCTGATGATTATAAACTCTATAACTTGTCATCTATAGCATGTTCGCACTCTCTGCCTCTGTTTATTAAAGTATTTCAGGGATGGGACCCACTCCAAAATCCAACACATGGATTAGAAATTGTTTCCTCATGGAAGAATCTGTTGCAAGACAACTCTTTTGATTTCTCTGATAGTGATATGACATCTCCTTATTCTCAGCTGTTTATAGAAGTAGTCTTTCCTGCTGTAAGAATATCTATGACCAACACTTGGCAGGCTAGGAATCCAGAACCCATGCTTCGATTTTTGGCTTCTTGGGAGAAGCTGTTGCCTCCTGTAGTCCTTCACACCATTCTGGATAACATTGTTTTGCCAAAATTATCAGCTGCTGTGGATTCGTGGGATCCCCGTCGAGAGACAATTCCAATCCATTCTTGGATTCATTCTTGGCTGCCCTTGTTGGGACAGAAGCTGGAAACATGCTATCAAACTATACATTGCAGATTGCACAGTGTACTTAATGCTTGGCACCCAAGTGATATGTCTGCATACTACATATTGTCACCTTGGAAGACTGTGTTCGATCCAAGCAGTTGGGAAAAACTGATGGTAAGATTTATTGTCCCAAAGTTGCTGTCTGTCATGCATGAATTCCAAGTAAACCCAGCAAATCAAAACCTTGATCAGTTTTACTGGGTTCAGACATGGGCTACTGCTATTCCCATTCATCACATGCTTCCACTTATGGACATCTTCTTCAACAAGTGGCAAGAAGTTTTATACCATTGGTTGTGTTCAAATCCAAACTTTGAAGAAGTTACTAAATGGTTTTTAGGTTGGATGGATCTTTTGCCACCTGAACTTCTTGCAAATGATCATATCAAGTATAGGCTTTTTGTTGTTATGGATATGGTGAAGCAGGCTGCTAAAGGCATGGAGGTTGTCCAGCCAGGTTTAAGAGAGAATATAAGTTATTTCAGAGTGCTTGAAAAGAGGCAATTTGAGACCAAGAAAAAGGCAGCAGCACAAGCTCAAGAAAATGCTTCTGTGAACTTGAGTGGTGGGCTCGAAGGAGATGGTGAAGATAGTGAATCAAAGCTCAGTTTGAAGAAGAAAATAGAAGCTTATGCGCAGCAGAATGGTTTGCTATTAATGCCAAAGCCAGGCAAGATACATGATGGTCATCAAATATATAGCTTTGGTAGAATAAGCATAATTATAGACTCTTTGAATGAGAAGGTATTTGCACTAACTGAGGATAAATGGTCTTTGGCATCTCCTGATCTACTTTTGGAGTTACACAATCGATCAGTGTTCAGCTTGAAAAAAATAATAGAATCTCATGCGCAGCAGAATGGTTTGGTATTCAAGCTAAAGCCAGGCATGATACTGATGATCATCAAATATATGGCTTTGGTAGCATAAGCATAATTATAGACTCTCTGAATGATAAGGTATTTGCACACACCGAGGATAAATGGTCTTTGGCGTCTCTTGAGCTGCTTTTGGAGTTACACAATAGATATAGTTAGTCCGAAGAGGCAACGATAAAGCAAGAACGTTTTGACTGTTATTTAAGAACTAGCCTAGCCAGGTCGAGTAGAAAGATATTCATTGTGTACCATTGTTCATCCCTTATTCATTGTACTGGTCACTGGATAATGTTCCAAACAAGGATAGTGTATATTTATGTTCATTCCCTTTTGCTTAGAATTCATAACTCTTCTACCCTAGGTTAGTAATTCTCCTACTCCATGTCTGGCCATTTTTTATTCGGTATCTGATGTAAGCATATATTGCTTGTAATCTTTGTTTTACATGTTCTGTTGATATAGTTTCATTAAATTTTCTGACCATCAAGCCTTGGAATAAAAAAAAAAAAATTTAAAAATCTGATTTTTTTATGGCTTCTTTGATTTTCTTCTTCTTATTCTCTTCCTCTTCCTTTTATGATTTCTATGCATTTGACTTGTTTCTAAACCTTGCAATTTCATTTTTGTCCTAGATCGATTTGTGTGGGGTGAGGTTAAGTATCCTACAATATAATGTCACGTCTGAAGGAGACTGTAGATGGAGTTAACTCTCAAGTTGTGAAGATTGAGGATGATCTTAAGGTATTAGTTTAATGAGGATGCTTAGCTTTATCGTCCTATCTGTAAACCTTTTCGTTTTGATAAAATTTTCTTATATTAAAAACTAACTAGCAGGCACCAATACTTATAATATCATCACAGTTTCCAATTGATGCACCATAAGTCCATAACCTTCCTATTTAATGCATTTTTCATTTAATATTGAGGATGGTCTCTTTAGCTGCTTTTGGAGTTACACAATCTATACAGTTTGAAGAAGCAATGATAAATCAAGAAAGTTTTGGCTGTTAGTTATTAAAGAACTCTTACATTTTCCATTTACTTCCTGGGAGAAATAAATTGGAACATGGCAGTGTATCCTTTCACCTCATCAATGAGGGCAGGGTCTATAAGCCAAGGTCAAAAGCAGCCTTTTTGTTGGATAGAATTGAAGATGTATTCAACTTGGTATGTGAATTTTGAAGATGAAAATACTTTAATTTCATTCTCTTAGCTCATATTCTGATTGATAAATGTATCTTTCAAATCGTTTTTTTTAAGTGTTGGAACAGGATTTGTTTCATGAGTTTGGGATTCTTCAAGTCTCTGTTATCTAGAGTCTAGACATCTAGTTTCTATTAAGTGTTGTTTTCGGTTTGACAAATATAACTTTAAAACTTTTCAATCATTACTGAAAAAACTGCAACTTTGAACATGATTATATTTTCACTGTTTTTGTAAACTTAAATCAACCGCATTAGATAATGAGAAAAGTAACAATTTTGCACGGAAAGGAGTGACCAGGTGGTGAAATATGCATACTATTTTCATACTTAAAGGTCATAAGTTTACTATGTCTCCATTATTATTCCTTTCCGTTACGATTTTAATTATATGTATACATTTTTTCTTCTCCCAAAAGATTGAATGTCCAACCCCATTGGCTCAGCATACAGACCCAAATGCTGGTGCACACAAGGGATTTGCCCGTAATTCCCAGACTGTTGTTGCCGTCGAGGTTTAAACTTTAGTCTCTTCTCCCAAATATTATCTACTGAACCAATGAACTAAACTCGTGCGAGCTAAATGTTTACATTTCTTGTAATGTACTGATGATAGTTGTTCGAATAAAATTTCTACATTATACTATTACATTTTCTCTTTTCTTTTCCTGCTCTTTCACAAGGAACACTATGGACTAAAGGAAATCAATTAATTAAACACGTTATCAACACCAACTATATCTTCAATGAACTATATGCTATATATATATCTCCCTTTTTTTTTTACAAAATCATTATTTTGTGTGTATTTATTGCTAATTCAACATATACCTCGTACGAACAAAGTATATACGTACAATATTTCTTTAAAAAAAAAAAATTTATTAGTTGATAGGTGTACGAAAACTGTAAAATATGCATACAATAGTTTTTTTGTTCGAAAAAATTTGATTTGTTGCCAATTGAATTGTCGCAATTTTCAAGGGTACATTCGTATATCTAATTTTGCAATTCACTATACTCAAGCATATTTGTATATTTTAAAAAGTGTTTATTGCCTAAAAAGTATATAACTGCATGTGCATATATAATTTTTTTTTTCAAAATTATTCATATGTAAATTAGAGGTGACCAAGGTTCCGGTTCTAACCGGAGTTTTTTTTTTTTTTTTTTTTTTTTTTAAGTTGGTAAGTTGTAACCATCGTGAGGCCGTCAGTTGAGTAATATTTTTATTTTTTAAAGATGACAAGTAGTAGTTGTAACTTGTAAGTTTAAGTGATATTCGCTTGTTTAATTTTGCTATGAGTAAAAGACATTTTTGGTCCTAGACTTATAGTGGCTTGGACAATTTTAGTCCTTTATTAAAAAATTTGTCATTTTATGGACAGAGTTATTGTGGCGAGGACATTTTTGGTCCTCTGTCTATATTTGTGTTAGATAACCGTATGAGAGAGGGGCAATTACGTCAATTTAGGCTATCTCCTTCTATCTATTATATCTATGTGTGTTTGGCGGCTTCGATTCTCCTTCTATCTATTTAATTAGTAACCTGTTTGGCGGCTTCGATTCTCCGGCAATTTCTTCGTACAACTGCAACTTGGACTCTCCGACTCCTTCGAATTATGACCGAGAAGAAAACAAAACACACATAGATAGAATAGATAGAATGAGATAACCTAAATTGACGTAATTACCCCTATCTCAGACGGTTATCTAACAGAAATATAGACGGAGGACCAAAAATGTCCTCGTCACAATAACTTTGTCCATAAAATGGCAAATTTTTTTTATAAAGGACTAAAATTGTCCAAGCCACTATAATTTTTGTGGGAATGATGATCAAAGAGCATTGAAATTGATCAAGGCAATTCTTAGGCCATTAATGCTTAGGATAACAAAGGAAACAAATGACATTGAAAACTTATTGTCCTTTGTTTTCTTTATTCTCCTAAGCATTAATGGCCTAAGAATTGCCTTGACCAGTCCCAATACTCTCTGATCACCATTCTCACAAGATCTTTATATTAATTTATTCTATCTAAAAGATAGCAAAGTTAAGCAATCTATTTCACTTAAACGAAAATAATAATAATAATAATTTTGGGCTTTCACTTAATTTTACCAAGACTAAGTTGCCTACGTATCTTATTGAAACTTCAATAAGAATCAAAGCTCACGTAGTTCTCTTACCTTTTTTTTAAGAGTATGGTTGCTCCCCTTCGGTTGCAGTAGTGGTTGCATCATCGGAAAAGAAATCGTTGATGATGGTTGAATTTTTGCTTTCTTGTTGTCGAAGCTTTGCCAATCTCCAATCTGATGTGCAAACTTGAACTTCAATTGATTGGGGCGTCATCCTTGAACAAGTATAGTCCAACATGTTTTCACCTGAACTAAATTCCAGTTCTACTGCCACATTAGAAGCAGGAGTTCCAAAAATTTGTTTTGCGATAATAGATAAAATAGGAAAAAAAAATTCATAGTCTTTCCACCACTATAAAACATTAAGATCATCATATTATCATTATCCAAAAATACAAAATAAGTACTTAAATATACTTCTGCCTCGGATAATGCCGGAGATGATGATGAATTTATCCCACTGGTCCGACGATTTTTACCCGCTTTAGATAGCACGATAAAGCCTCTACTTCGTTGAGTTGATTGCGAGCTTTGCGAACTACTTCGGGAAGATGTACTAATGTTCTATGAAGGACCATAAGCCTGTAAATATTCTTCACACATACTATGAAACAAATTTGTTATTTCACTATGGACAATATTAACATTAACATAAACATATTGTGGGCTTGCAGGATCATTTAATTGTAAACATTCATAATAATTTTGTAAAAATGCATTTTAACCTACTAATTTACAACGAGGATCAAAACACATTGCAATTAGTGGGAGGGGCTGCAGCCTTGGTTCGTAATCAGGGGGTGGGCTCTGCTACAGGGTGGCGTGGTTTGGGCATGGGGAGCGCATTCGGGGATTGTTCTGAGTTCTATTCTCGTGTCTGGAATGGTGTCTGGCTGGGGGATATAGGGATATCATAGTAGAGTCTATAGTGGTGGAGTTGGGGGGCTACATTGATGTATCGGTTCGTCCGCCTTGGTTCCTGGATGATGTTGTGTCCATGCTATAGTTCCTGTGCTCCTGTGGGTCTGTTTCTGCCAGTCTGTGCCCGTCCAGGGCTAACTTGCCTACGGAAGCCCTAGCTGATTAGGTTGTAGACAAACCCGGGGAGGCCACCTTTTGGAGCCTTACATATTTGCCGCTTAGGTTACGCGCTCTATTTGTTCATGATGATATGCCCTATGTGTTCTTTGATGTTGATGACCCCCGGTGACCTTCTTGCTTTGAAAGTTGTATTTTATTTCATTTTTTTTTATTTGTTTCGAAAAAGCCAAGTTGAAAAATGAAAAGAAAAAAGAAAAGGGGGAGGGAAAAGAAAAAGGATAAGGGAATGGGGAAAGAAAAAGAAAAGAAATAGATAAAGGAAAAAGAGAGAAAAAAGAGTTGGAGTTCGTGAAAAGATTTGGAGGTTAGCAAGAGGCAAAGGAAAAAAAAGAGTGGAAAAGAGAGGTACTCTGAGGTAGTGATGTCTCAGTTTGCTGGGACTGAACCTCAACACAGGTGTTAGCGGTACAACAGGCACCGGGTCGAACGGTGGCCAAGCAGGATTAGTCAAATCCGTTGACCTGGTCAGGCTTACTGCTGGCAAACAGTAGCCAAGTCCCTTCTGGACTCCAGGAGGGACGGGGTTTATTTGCGGGGGTTTGCCTTTGTTCATGTCTGCCAGTGCTATTTCCCTTTATACATTGTCCTTTACTTTTTATTATCTTGTTGGAACTCTTATAGAGTTGTGTTGTTTAAGAAAGCGTGGCGCTTGTTTCTTCTGTCGCGTTTTCACTTTTGCAGGTTGTTCTTTGGCGTCTGAGGTGCTGTTGGTCTGTAAGCTTGATTGGTTTGACCCTCATGGGTGTTCTTGAACAAACTAAGCCTCAGCCTGGTGCAAGCGGTAAGAAATTGCATCTTGGCCCGGGCTGAACGGTGCCCGGGTAGGGGTTTATCAAATCCGTTGGCGGTTAGTCTAGGCTTGCTGGTGGCCCATAGTAGCTAATCCCGTTAGGGTTGTGTTCTGTTGGTTTTGCGTTGCTTAGACTTGTTGGTGCTTGGTTGGTCTGTGAGATGTATTTTGGGGGCCTGCGTGCCTTTTTTTTTTTGGCCTGTGAGCCTTGTAACTTTGGCATGTGTGCCGTTCTAGTTGGCCCGGGTGCGCTTAGTAGGGTGGTCTGTGAGCCTTTGCTTGGCCTGTGTGCATTGCTTTGTGCTTATTTGGGTAGCTGGGCAGCTATTTGAAGGGGAAATAGCCCAGAAAACAGTCGTTATGCTGTCGTTTTTTTCGGTAGAATTGGCGCGCGGGGTAGGGCCTGCCGTGGTTCTAGACTTAGCTGGACTTAGCCTATGCTAGGTGTGGTGCTGGTTTTGGCCACGATGGGGCTCAGGTGTTGAGGTGCTGGCCTGGTGGCACTGTGGCATTGTGGCGTTTGGCGCCCCGGCACTAAGGCATAGGCATGGTAATGTGGCATTGAGGCATTGTGGCATTGCCGCTTTGTGACATTGCGGCTTTGTGGCATTGCGGCATTGAGGCAAGACGTGTGGCATTGCGACATTGAGGTATTGCGGCAAGACGTGTGGCATTGCGGCATTGAGGCATTGCGACATTGAGGCATTGCGGCATTACGACATCTTCTGATACGGTATTAGCCTAAGTAGTAGGCCTTTATCACTTAGCTTACGATATGTTTAGATTGTTTGAGGGATAGTTATGCTGTGCATCTGTATGCACCATGCATGGTGCATACGGATGCCAAAACGACGTCGTTTTATTAAAAAACGCGCGTCTCCCCTTTAAAAAAAATTCAGGTTCGATTCCCAGCAACAACATTATATTGTTCATTCATTTTGGAATTTTAGTTCATAGATTATGGAATTATAGTTCATTGATTATGGTATTATAGTTCATTGATTATGGAATTGTAGTTCATTGATTCTGAAATTTTAGTTTATAGATTATGGAATTTTAGTTCATTCATTCTGGAATTTTTAATTCATAGATTAGATTATGGAATTATAGTTCATCGATTATGGAATTATAGTTCATTGATTATGGAATTATAGTTCATCGGTTATGGAATTTTAGTTCATATGTTGTTGCTGGGAATTGAACCTGATTTTTTTAAAAGAGGAGACGCGCGTTTTATTAAAACGACGTCGTTTTTGCATCTGTATGCACCATGCATGGTGCATACGGATGCACAGCATAATTTGCCTTGTTTGAGCCCGCCTGTTGGGCCTTTGATTGTAATTTTTACTTTACTTTTTGTTTTGTTTTGGGTTTTGGCTAAGTGTGGCCTTAACCTGTTTGGACTTTGTAAGGGTTGTGCCCTTCGTTTGATTAATAATATTCTCTGTTATTACAAAAAAAAAAAATAATATTCTAAATTTTGATTTCATATATAAAATAACATCATGCAATATATATAGGATCATCATGATATTCAAAGAGCTTGCCAACAATATTTACAACATAAATTAAAAATAAATGTGTAGTCGGATAATATATGCCAGACAAAGCATTAGTAGCATCATTAAATTCTTTTAATAAATCACAAAGTTTAGTGCATGCATCCCAATGTTGCGGAAATAAATTTATATGACTATTATTTGCCAAAAAAAAAAAAAGGAACATAACAAATCTTTGTAAGCAATAGTACGGAATTTTGACACCAGGATTTTCAGTCCTCTGCTCTACCAGCTGAGTTGGACGGAAACGTCGTTTCCGACCAATATATTACGTTTTCCGTCCAATATTTGTTGGACGGAAAACGTGAGATTTCCAGCAGTGAACGTAGAATTCCAACGAGTTGGTACATCTCGAGTAAATATTTTATAGGCATTTTATTCATTTTAAAATATCTATTAAATTCTTTTTGTGCATTTAGATGTTTCCACAAATAAACAATAGCATCTGTAATGGGTTTAATACTATTACTAAGTGAATTTCAACCAGCTTGAACACATAAATTTAAAACATGACAAACACATCTTTGATGAAAAACTTACCTCCAAAATATGGAACACATAACTCCCTAAGTTCAAGGATTGCAACAGTATTATTAGAAGCATTATCAAAACCAACTACAAAAATTTTGTTAGTAATTTTGTATTCATCAAAAATACCTTGCAACTTACAATAAATATTGTGTGCAGTGTGTGATTCATCAAAACAACAAAAAGTAAGAATTCTTTTTATGTAGCACACATTCATGATCTACCCAATGACATGTAACACCTAAATATGAATGTCCAAATACCAGCATAAATAGTCACTCGCCCAGAGTGTGATTCCAAAAGTGAAATCAATTTCTTTTTTTCAACTTTATATAATTTATAAATATGATGAGTAACAGTTGTACGCGGTAAATCACACATTTGGGGATTTAATGCACCCCAATAAAATTCTTTAAAACCCAACTTTTGATCAAAACTAAAAGGTACACCATCTATTGCAACCATTTCAGCAAACTTAGCTTGCTTCTAGTTTGCTCATCTATGTAACGAAATAAAGCATTAGATTTAGTTGCGTACCCGCCAATTTGTTGTTGCGTTTGTGTATTTACCTCTCTGTTCGGATGCTTTGTGCTTATATGCGTCCAGAATATCCCATAGCTATCGGATTTTGACCATTTGTACTCATTGTCGCATTAATTACATTTTACTGTAATTCTTCCATTAGGATCTTCAACTCTCGTCATGTGTACCCTAAAAAGATCAGATTTTTGTTTGGAAGGAATGGAAGGTTGAACTTCTTCACCTTCATGGTCCTAGCCCTGCGAAAATTGTGAATTCAAAAGAAGGAAGAAAGGGATGAGAACCACGATTTAAGTTAGTTGAGGGTTTGGATTTAAGTCTTGGTACTATGTATGTTGTTGTAAAAATTGATAGTATTCATATTCGCTTTGAAATCCCTGAAATGAATGCCATGGAGGTTCAATAGAAGGAGATTCTCTTGAAAATCCATGAACCGAATGTCGTGGGGGTTAAAAAGAAGAAGTAGATTTGCCAGGATTTTCACGACTTCCACTAGCTTGACCCTCATGAGAAAAAGATGCTATGCTTGAACAATCCATTTGAAAATGGTAGAAGTATAAATTTAGAGATATAAAAAAATGTAAAGATAAATAATGAGAGTTTAGTGAAAGAAAGTATTGAGAATTGTAGGGAATGTAGGTAAGTATTCAAATTTCAGAGAATGAGAAAATAAGAGAATGAGAATTCAAATTTCAGAGAATGAGAATTCAAATGGAGAGTTTGTTAGTGTTTTATTTCTTAAAAAAAAAACCCAACATATAATTGGCAATATTATTATGGAAAATTAAGATATGGTTTAGCTTGGTGTCTGACCATCTCTGAAGAAGACTGATTGATCAGTTAAGTCAACAGACGCACCTCTAGATCAAGCCACCGAATGACTGATAAAGGAAAGTTTCTAAAAGCTGGCACGCGGTTATGAGATGATATATTTGGAAAGAATATCACCGAATCATCTTGTGAGGTATGGACCGAATCTCAAGATTTCTTTCTTCACAAAAATGTCCTACCTTTTACAACTAGAGATATATTTGGAGAGTGTCCAAATCAAGAAGTATATATATACTTATACGTTCAGAAGTTAGGATTGCATTGATTGAAGCCGCAACACTCTATACTAAACAGAATACACATCTCTGATTGTTATGCATCTTCTCAAAACAATAAGTTCATGGTGATTACGAAGAAGAATTTGAGAAGTATCAACTTTGCTTAAACGATTGGACGCGAAGATCACTTAGTTGCGGGAACAAACTTGGGACTGTGTCATTGAAGCGGACTGCATCAGAGTTAGCTCTCCAATTGAAGGGATGTCATTGGACTTCTGAATGCGTGGCTCTCCGACTTCAACAATCCACTAAACCTTTGTAGACTGGGTACTGACCTTGTGTGGGGCACTTGGGTGAGATTATTGTTCTTCTTTACCTTTGTACATTATTGGATTCTGAGTTAGTGGATTCGACGCATCGGTGATCGTCCCCCAGATGTAGATACACAGTGTATCGAACTGGGTAAACAAACATATGTGTTGATTTACTTTCTGTCTTAGTCTTCCGCATTATACAATATCTGCCTATCTATTTGTATGACTGTTTGATCGAGAATCTGAGTTAGTCACTCCACTATTCAGTTTGCAAGAAAGTAAATCAATAATCCTAGATTAAGAGAATATGTAAAATTACAGTTGTGTCTAATTTCGTATCATGTTAACAAGTTGTATCACAAAATTGCCTAAGTTTAGGCTATGGCTCCAAGAAGAAGAGGCTATTTCCTGTGGTTGATGATGATGCATACATTGATACAGTAGGTCACAACAAACGTTATAAAGATGTTGGTTCTGCAAATGAAATGAAAAATTCTCCATCTAGATGACACAAAGAAAGAAAGAAAAAAAAAATTCAAAAAGTATGATTTTTGTATTTAAAGATTACAAGTTCGATTCTTGTTAACATTATTTCAAGCGGTCTTTCTAGTGTAATTTATCTATCATATGTAGTTGTGGACTTTGCAACACGCTCTCTTAAACAATTTTACACATAAAGGAACTTTACCTAGTATTGCCGGCAGGTTTACATATATAGTCATCCAAAGAAAGAAATTAAAATAATAATTACAATTAAAAAAAAAAAAGACTAACGCCATGTTTGGTAAAATGGCTGTTAGCTTATAGCTGTTAGCTGTTAGCTGATTGTGTTAATTAGAGGGTATAAATAGTTGATAACATTAGTTGATCGTAGAAAAATGTTTGGTAAATTAGCTGTTAGCTGATAGCTGTTTGGTATAATTTTTTTTCTCAAAAAGCTAATTGAAAAAGTTGCTTGGAGTAGTTTTTTTAATTTTAGCCTTTTGGAGTTGCAAAAAACTAATTAACCAAATATTTATATTGATATTTTAACTAAATAAATCAAACAATTAATAGTGGTCAAATAAGCCAAAATTGACATATAGGCCAATTTTTTATCAAACCGGGCCTAAAGGTTTCCTTTAATTAAAATTTGTGGTAGAAGATAATTCCCCAAAAAATTGGTTAATGACCCAGAGAACTCAGCCACTCAGGACAGTGACGACGACTAATATAAAGACTAAAGACTTGCAATGCTGCTATCATAGTTAACATGTATTTTGGGTGATCAGACTTATTGCAAAGTGACCACTATGGTATTGATTAAAAATATAAGTTTTATAGACTTGCAAGTCTTTTGTCTTTAGTTGTTGACGGAGCAAACTTACAATTTGTGCTGGAATAAATTTCCCTAAAAATTGGTTAGTGACTGAGAAAGCTCACGATAATAACAACTAAAGACTAGCAAGTAACAATACAACTATCAAATTTAACATTAATTTTGAGTAATTAAAATTACGTAACTAATACTCGACTTTGCAATTTATTGCAAACTGACGAGCACATCAGTATTGAATATTGACTTGTCTAGCGTAAAATTTAAATACAGGTTTTATATTTTAAAGAACAAACTTTACTTTTTTTTTTTGGTAGAAACCACATTGTGGTCCGGGTCTTTCTTTGTCCGTTTGACGGTCCAGGTCCACCCGGTTCGCTCTGAGAGGCACAGAAGCTGGCCCAAAGGGAATCGTCACTTGTGGGAATTGAACCCGAGTTATCCCAGAATTCCTCCCCCACAAAAAGAACTCAATTGCCACTTGAGCTACCCTATCGGGTTCAAGAACAAACTTTACTTTTAATCTTTGATTAGTGTGTCATTGTCACATCTAGTCTTATTTTTTTAAAAAAATTGCATTACATCTTTGATTAGTGTAAAATTCTTTATTAAATGGTATAATGTCAATTTTAAATAAAAGATTAACCGTTGTAAGCAATGTTGCAAAAATCGTGACTAGGTGCAAGGCGGCGCCTGGCCGCGTCGAGGAATGCCATAACCGGCCTCCTGCACAGCTGGTAGCCTAGGCAGTCGAATTGTCTCGAACCCCAGTTTTAAAGGGTTATTCGCCAAACGACGTCGTTTTGGCAAATAACCCTTAAAAAAATAAAATCGCCTGAAGCGAGTCAGCGACGAAGAAGGAAGAACCCCTCAAACGCACTGCTCGCAACTCGTCCACGCCCTCCAGTCGCCTCCGCCTCCGCCAATTGCTAGCCTAGCCAGTCAGCCTTCAAGTACGTATGTTATTTATTGAGTAAAAGACATTTTTGGTCCTAGACTTATAGTGGCTTGGACAATTTTAGTCCTTTATAAAAAAATTTGCCATTTTATGGACAGAGTTATTGTGGCGAGGACATTTTTGGTCCTCCGTCTATATTTCTGTTAGATAACCGTATGAGAGAGGGGCAATTACGTCAATTTAGACTATCTCCTTCTATCTATTATATCTATGTGTGTTTGGCGGCTTTGATTCTCCTTCTATCTATTTGATTAGTAACCTGTTTGGCGGCTTCGATTCTCCGGCAATTTCTTCGTACAACTGCAACTTGGACTCTCCGACTCCTTCGAATTATGACCGAGAAGAAAACAAAACACACATAGATATAATAGATAGAAGGAGATAGCCTAAATTGACGTAATTACCCCTCTCTCAGACGGTTATCTAACAGAAATATAGACGGAGGACCAAAAATGTCCTTGCCACAATAACTCTGTCCATAAAATGGCAAATTTTTTTATAAAGGACTAAAATTGTCCAAGCCACTATAAATTTAGGACTAAAAATGTCTTTTACTCTTATTTATTTTATTTGTTTTTTTTTTCAGTTTTTACCTTTTACTTTTTAGTTTAGGTTTTGCTTTATTTTTTTTTTCTTTTAAATCTTTTATTAAAAAAAAATTTAAAAAAAAAAAAACAAAAAACAAAAAAACAAAACAAATCGAGTGCCTTGGTTAAAAATGTAATGAAACATTGGTTGTAAATGAACAAAATTTAAGTTAAAAATGTAATGAAACAAAATTTGAAGAATATAACTAAGGCTTCATTTGGAAAGCGGGAAAATGATTTCTCAAAAATGTTTTTTGGAAAATGAGCCATTTTCCTGAAAACATTTTCTTTTACCGTGTTTGGCTACTCAACCTAAAACTATCTTTGTGTGTTTGGTTCATTTTCCAGAAAATGAGTAGGAAAATGAAAAGAATTGAATACTTCAAAATTTTAATTGTTTAATATTTTTGATAAAATCTTTTTGTGAATAGTACTCATAAGCCTTGTGGATAATTTTGAATGTTTATATATATATATATATATATATATATATATATATGTATGTATGTATGTATGTATGTATGTATGTATGTATGTATGTATGTATGTATGTATGTATGTATGTATGTATGTATGTATGTATGTATGTATGTATGTATGTATGACGGATATATTAGGAATCGACCCGAACCGACCCGAAGGCACGGAGCAAGAACGGGTCCCGGGGCGGCGGCACGTACCGGCCCCGGCTCGACCTCGCCACGTGGCCCCCGCACGGGCCACGTTGGAGGCCGGGCCGACCTCCACACGGGCTCGGCCTGGCCCCACAGTGCGGCCCGGTCGCGAGACCGGGCGCGGTCAACCCGGATCTAACCACCCCCCGCCTTAGGGGGTGGCGGTTAGGGGTGGGGGTTGTATAAAAGCCCCCCACCTTGTCTCGTTAAGACACGATCTACTGTTCTTACATACTCTGTCCTAAAATACTACTGTAATAGCCAATTCTACGGCATTTAATACAATCTACGGTCTCACGGCCTTTGCTATATCGTTCGTATTACTTATTTACTATTCACATTCTTATCCGGGTTTAGTGATTCGGGTTCCCCCGGGTTAATTAAATCCATCATTGGTGCTCTTGTTGAGAGCTGCTGTACAAGCTTAAGCGCTCTCCCCACTATTGTTCATCCACAGTGATGGCGCGATCGAGATCCAGCTCTCGTCATACCAATGGTTCCCGCGGCACCTAGCTCGTCGCGAACGGGAACGGTCCCAACGGGACCCCCGCCCCCAGCATCCAACCGGCCGCCACCGCCAGGTCGGGGGGAGATCTGAGGGCCCAACTCACCAACCACCATAGCAGTGGTGCACCGCCACCACCCCCTGTCGCCCCCGCTCCGGCTCGCGCACTCATCCAGGAGGGGGTGGCGGTCTTTGAACAAGTCTCCACGGCGCTGGCGCGAGTCGCGGCGGGCCTCCGGGCAAAGGAACAGGCCGCCTTGGGCGTCACCGGAGGGGCGCCGGCGTCGCCTCCGCCTCCTCCCACCCGGGGGCGCAGCGGTCCAAGCACCCGGCCACCCCAGGCACTCATCACCCAGGGGAGGTCATCTCGCCTCGGCCCTCGGAGAGGCGGGGAGGAGGGGGCTCCCACCAAGACCGCCTGCGTGACGACGATGGAAGGGCGCTGACCCAAACCAGGCCCGCCTTGGAGAGGTTGGGCGATCGCGTGACAGCCCGGGATAGGTTGGTTCCGAGGCCAGCCAACGGGCCATCGGCGGCGGAGTTATGCTCCCGCTGGCCGTCGCGACAGGGATCGGTCACTCGGAGGTCGCCGAGCCGTGGGCCCCGCGCCCAGCCGCGACACGAGGCAGCCTCGCGCGGGTCATTTGGTCGGGTCCCCCGACTCTACCCGCGACGTGAGCAGGCCTCCCGGGTCGAATGATCGGGTGAAACAAAAGGTAGAGCTCCGAGCTCCCATCGGGTAGAGGTCGAGCGCTGCAGAGGAGGATGGACGAGCTCCAGAAGAAGATTGATGAGAGGGACGGGTCTCCGGAGCCCCAGGACGTGTTGGCCTCCCCATTCGCGGACACCATCATGGCGGAGCCCCTACCTCGAGATTTTCGCTTTCCCACCATTAAAGCATACTCGGGGACCACGGACCCGCGGGCACACCTGACCAGGTACAGAGCCGCCATGATGATCACCGAGGCAACAGATGCCATCCTATGCAGGGGGTTCTTCGCCACCCTGAACGGGCATGCGCATGATTGGTTCGGGTCCCTCCCGGCGGGGTCCATCTCCACCTTCGCGGACCTCACCCGGCAGTTCCTATCCCATTTCGCCACCAGCATACAGCGGAAGAAGCAAATTGCCGACATGTGTGATTTGAAACAGGGGAGCTCGGAATCACTCGCCGAGTACCTCAGCAAGTGGAAGAAAGAGGCCATGGGGGTCGCCGACTTTGATGGGAAGTCGGCCATAGTGATTTTTCAAAACAACTTGAGGTCAGGCGCCTTTCACCAGGACCTCATCAGGTACTCCCCAGGACCTATAACGACCTGATGGACAAGGCAGCAAGGTACACTGACGCCGAGGCTGCCGAGAAGAGGAAGAAGGATCAGGAGGAAGGACGAAGTCGGAAAGACAAGGCACCCCAGGAGGAGCGCAAGGCGCCACGGCCGCACCGACGTGAGTACGCTGAGGGGCCCAGGCTGAACCCCACACGCTATCTCTCCCCACTGACACAACCAGTGGGTACCATCTTGGCGCACGCGGAGGACCAGGGAATCGTGGTGTTCTCGAAGGAGGAGTGCATGAAGATATCGGCAAGGGGGACCCCAACAAATACTGCAGGTTCCACCGGCAGAAAGGGCACGATACGGACGAATGCATCCTCTTAAAGAGACAAATCGAGGAACTCATCCAAATGGGTTACCTCGGCCAATTCATTAAGAGGCCCGGCCAGGCGCAAGGGCAGGCACAATGGCAGGCGCAGAGCCAGAAGCCAAGCAACGTATGGAGGAAGGGGGGTGGCCAGGCGCCATCTACCTCGGCTCCCCGTAAGAGGGACCACCACGACCACAGCTCCGAGGAGGAGGAGAAGACGACGGAGGACTCCCAGCCCCCGAAGAAACGGACCATCTACGTCATCTTTGGGGGGCCCGAGGGAGGGGACTCGCCAGCCGAGCAGAAGAGGTGGGCGAGGAGTTTGTACATGGGGGAGGTCACACGTACCCCCCACGAGAAGAAACCAAAGAGGGAGCCCATCACGTTCACCGACGCCGACCTGCCAGATGGGTCCCTCCCCCACCGATACGCCCTGGTGGTCAAGCTGGACATCAACAACGTGGTGGTGCACTGGGTGCTCGTAGACACGGGTAGCTCGGTAAACGTCATGTACTACGACACATTCACCCAGCTGGGACTCTCAAGAGGACAGCTGGAACAGGTACGGACCCCCCTGTCTGGGTTTACGAGGGACTCAATCGAGACGGAGGGGTCGATCAATTTGGAGGTGGAGATAGGCACCCCACCGCACACCAGGAGGTGGGAGGTAGAGTTCGTAGTCGTTAAGATCAGTTGCGCCCACAACATTATTCTCGGTCGGCCCGCCCTGGAGGACCTCAGGTGTGTGATTTCTATGGAGCACCTATGCCTCAAGTTCCCGACACCAACCGGGGTTGGGGTCGCCCGGAGAGACCAAAAGGTGAGCCGCAGCTGCTACTTAAAGGCGTGCCGTCAAATCGGTCAAAAGGACCTCAGGTTCATACCATTGCCGAGAAAGCGTTTCGGGAGGAGGCAGGTCGACCTTGGGCCGAGCCCGTGGTCGAGACAGAGGAGGTCATCCTCTGTAACACCCCGTGTTACGGCCCCTAAAACCATTTAATTAATTAATCAATAGCCCAAGAGAAAGAATAAATCATAATGATTAATTAGGGAAAAAGGCCCACCATAGTCCATGGGCCCTCATATATATACCCAACCCCTAAACCCAATCCTTAGTTCCGAAAGAAATAGAATTAGAAAGCCTATAGTATTAATTCCTAATTAGGACTCCTAAATATATAAATAAGGGACTTTGGAGACACCCAGAACTTCCCACACGCCTAAACGCCCCACCTCCCCAAGAGAGCTCCAGGAATTCCCTTAGAAGAAAGCAAGAAAGCTTAAAGAAAGACCCTTCATAGCCAAGGAACTAATTAAGGCTAAGAGGTAACCCATGTCTCAACAAAACCTATTTTCGTAGCTATGATTTCCCCTTAGGGTTTCCCCCGTATGATTGTGAATGGCGAATTACTATGATTATTATTGATGTTGATTTAATGATTCCATGGGGAATCTTGGTAATCTTGATATTGGGAGTTTATTGATAATTGGGATGTTCTTGGTGATTAATTGGGATCCTTGATGATTATGTGTTATTCTCGATGATTATGATGTTCTTGATGATTAATTGCTATCCTTGATGATTATGTGCCGTTCTTGATAATTGCGTGATGCTCTTGATGTTTATGTGTTATTCTTACCGAATCTTGCAATTAAAAGACGAACCGTATACTTGTTGATATAAAAGTGATTAGAACCCTAGGTTGTATCGTATGATCTTATTCTTGGATTATCGGGTGGGGAAAATACATGTTTGGGTGTTGATTATATTTAGAAAAGCATGATAGGTTATGTGTCGTCCGTTTCTCGTAATTAATCCGTTAATTGTCTACGTGTTGTCGTTAATTGCGTTGTAAAGTGTCTAAGCATGGTTTCGGGTTCCACAACGGTTCCCGGGGCGTAAAGTGTGTGAAAAGAGTCAGTGGGGGGTAGGTGGGGGGTAGGGACCCGCCACCTACCCATAGCCGTAAACCACCGCCTGGCAGCGGGCGGCCGGCGGGCGGCAGCTGCCCGCCGGCGACCCGCTGCCCGGAACAGTAGAAACTGGCGGGTGGCCGGCGGGTGGCCCACCACCCACCGGCTACCCGCTGGAAAATCGTCCCACCCGGGACCCCGGCTTCCCCGTTTGATGTTTCCCCGATCCCCGTGGTGTCCCAACGGACCCCGCTTGTCGTGCCTATGTCTAGTTTGATGTTTCGGGTACCGTTCGTAGGTTTATGAGTCTATTATCTTGCATACTAGTTGAATTGGTATCCCGTTGACCTAGGTGAAAGAAGTATGAACCCCTTAGGACTATTCTTAGTATGTGACGGATCACGCATAGGGTTGTTATACGCTTTATCCCCCTTCCCAATGTGTAATGTGGGTTGCATGTGCTTGCTGCGTGTTATGTGTGTGTGTTACCCCAATTTGGTTGCGATCGGGTTGGTTATCCTGAGCTGCGGTTCAGAAGCTGGCTGCGGTCAGATGGGTATTCCTGGCTGAGGTCAGAGGACATTCTCTTGGGCTGCGGTCCACCGTTTGGTTGCGATCAAACGTTTCTATACGAGCTGCGGTTCATCCTTTATCCTGGCTGCGGTCAGATGACACTCTCTTGGGCTGCGGTCCACTGTTTGGTTGCGATCAAACATTATGATGAGCTGCGGTTCATCGGTCGGTTGCGATCGCCCTCCCCGTGTTGCGATACGGGGCATGGTGCTGCGGGGCTGTGTCAGAGCTATATGCGCTGACCCTCATGTATGGGCATGCGATCGGTCCTGTGGCGCCAACAATGTGCGTTATGTGTGTGATATGGACGAGTTGTGATTATGAGTGCCTTGGGATGTGACTATGGGATTTATATTGGGGATTGTTTATGATGGGTTGTGATTATTGTTTATGCTTTGCCTTATCTGCCTTATCTATTGTGAACTGCATATGCTCGTTATAATTATTGCTTGTGTCTGACCTTATCTGTCGAGTCACTCCCGGTTTTAAAAGCTAGAGTTCGTAGGATATATCTTCATGCTCATAATGGTTTTCGTATATCTATATATATATATATCTCTATATGTATTGTATTTCAACACGTTGGAGTGGGTTACCAGCATCTCTCGCTGAACAGATATATTTGGCTTTCAGGCACAGAGGATTAGAGCACTGGAGCGCGCTAGAACTGGAGCGTAGAAGTAGTATAGTTCCCCTTTCGGCCTGCGTGCCATGTTATGCATTTATATTTCGGAGGATAGTAGTTAGACAGCCTGTGCACCTGGGTTCTCTAGCCCAGGTGTGGCATAGCACCCCGTACACTTATGTTACGCTTTGGGATTTAATGAGATGTTACCTTTATTATATAAGTTTTAAATGTCTTGAAAATCTGGGGTGTTACATCCTCGACCTCAGCCGACCTGACCAGGTCGTGAAGGTAGGGGTCGGCCTCCCGGCCGACCTCCGGGCACGGATAATCAACACCATCAGGAGCTACAAGGAGGTCTTCGCATGGGGCCCCGAGGATATGCCGGGCCTGAGCCGAGACGTGATCACGCACAAGCTGGCTGTCGACCCCGCGGTCAAGCCAGTCCAGCAGTGCAAAAGGTACTTCTCCGCTGAGAGGAGGGAGTTCGTCAAAAAGGAGGTCGACACCCTGCTAGAGATCGGCCATGTCAGGGAGGTCATATACCCCACGTGGTTAGCCAACGTAGTCCTCGCCCCAAAGCCACCCACCTGGAGGAATGTGCGTGGACTACACCGACCTTAACAAGGCCTGCCCTATGGACCCCTTCCCTCTCCCTAACATTGACCAGCTGGTGGATGAGACTGTAGGTTGTGCCCTTATGAGCTTCCTAGATGCGTTCAGGGGATACCACCAAATTTTCATGGAGGAGGCCGACGAGGAGAAGACGGCCTTCACCACGCCAGAGGGGGTCTATTGCTACAAGGTCATGGCGTTCGGACTGAAAAAATTCAGGCGCCACCTACACCCAGATGGTGGCCAAGGTGTTCAAGCAGGTCCTCGCCGCAACCTCCAGGCCTACGTCGATGACATGATCGTCAAGAGCACCGACGCCGACCTCCACACGGACGACCTTACCGAGGTATTTTCGATTATGCAATGCTTCAATTTACGGTTGAATCCCAAGAAGTGTACCTTCGGGTGGCACGGGGGGAAATTTTTGGGGTACATGGTCTCGAAGAGGGGCATTGAGCCCAACCCCGACAAGGTCAAGGCCATCCTGGACATGGAACCTCCGAGGTCCCTCCGGGAGGTCCAGCGCCTCAACGGCCGGTTGGCAGCCCTGGGCCGTTTCCTTTCGAGGTCGGCTGAGAAATCGTTGCCGTTCTTTGGAGTCCTAAAAAAGACGAAGGGCTTCGAGTGGTCCGAAGAGTGCCAGAAGGCATTCGAGGACCTCAAGACGTACCTGATGTCACTCCCCCTGGCCAAACCCGTCAAGGGGGAGGTCCTATACCTATACCTGGGCATCTCGCAGGCCGCGGTCAGCTCCGTGCTGGTCCAGGACAACGAGGGGGTCCAGCGGCCCGTATACTACACCAGCCGAGCTCTACGGGGGCGGAGGTCAGGTACACACCCGTGGAGAAGACCATCTTTGCGGTAGATGCGACGGAAAAAAAGCTGAACCACTACTTCCAGGCTCACC
Source organism: Ipomoea nil (assembly GCF_001879475.1). Taxonomy (NCBI): domain Eukaryota; kingdom Viridiplantae; phylum Streptophyta; class Magnoliopsida; order Solanales; family Convolvulaceae; genus Ipomoea; species Ipomoea nil. The sequence continues at coordinate 178,106 of NW_017619075.1, forward strand.
CCGTACAGGTCCTCACAAATCAGCCACTAGACGCGGTACTGAGGGCCTCGGGTCGGCCAGCAGGTTGGTCAGGTGGGCCATGCGGCTGAGCCAGTTCGGCATCCAATTCAAGCCCAGACCCGCCATCAAGGGCAGGCACTGGCTGACTTCATAGTTGAGTGTACCGCCCGGGAGGCCACGGAGCAGGTTCGGGATGAAGACGAGGAGTGGTGGACCCTCTCAACGGACGGGTCCTCCAGCGCCAAAAGCTGTGGGGGTGGAGTCGTACTCATAACCCCGGAGGGGTTCCGCGCCTACTACGCCCTCCGCTTCGTGTTCAAGTTATCCAACAACGAAGCTGAGTATGAGGCGCTCCTAGGGGGGCTCCGCCTCGCGCTAAATATGAGGGTGTAAAAGCTCAAAATCCGGTGTGACTCCAGGTTCGTGGTGGGACAGGTTACAGGTGAATTTGAAGCAAGTGACGAAAGGATGAGAGGTAACGGGGACGTGGTGATCCAGCTCCTGGGGCAGCTGATCAATTACAAGGTCCTACAGGTGCCTCGAGACCAGAACACAGACGCTGACATGTTATCCAAACTCGCCCAAGGGGCCCCGGAGCATATCTCAAAAATAGCCCGGATTGAGGATTTCAAGAGGTCGAGCCTGGACGCCTACCCGGTCCTACCCGTGCAAACCAGGCCTCCCTGCTGGTTGGACCACCTCAAGGAATACAAGAGAACAGGTGCACTGCCTCACGACGAGGCCGATGTCAAACTAGTGAAACGACGAGCCCCCACGTACGTAATCATGGGGGACACACTTTACAAGAGGTCCTATAACGGCGCCTTGTTGCGCTGCCTATACCCAGACGAAGCCAGGGCGGTCATGGAAGAAATCCACGAGGGGACCTGCTCCGCCCACCAAGGGGCCTTCGCCATGTCCCGAAGGGCCATCATACAGGGGTACTTTTGGCCCAAAATGGTCAAGGAGTGCGTCGACTACGCTAGGGGTTGCGAGACCTGCCAGCATTTCCAGGTCACCCCCGGCCGACCCGCCACGAGCTACACTCCCATCAGCTCGGTCATCCCCTTCTCCAGGTGGGGAGTGGACCTAGTGGGAGCTCTGCCTATGGGGTCGGGAAAAAGGAAGTACCTCATAGTGGCAGTGGACTACTTTACTAAGTAGGTGGAGGCGGAACCACTGGCAACCATAACAAGCGCCCCGTTGCAAGCACTTTGTATACAAAAACATTTTGTGCCATTTTAGGGTCCCGATGCAACTCATCACCGACAACGGACGCCAATTCGAGGGGCAAGAGTTCAAGGGTTCTGTGCAGAATGACACATTACTCACAGCCGGGTGGCCGTGTGCTATCCCAAGCAAATGGGCAGGTGGAGAATGCCAACCGCACCATAGTGGCGGTCTAAAAAAGAAATTGGAATCCGCAGGGGAGGCGTGGGTAGAGGAGCTCGACGCCATTCTATGGGCCTACCGCACCACCCCCCGGAGGGCCACGGGGAGACACCTTTCTCCTTGGCCTACGGGTTCGAAGCTCGAGCCCCAGCAGAGGTAGTCATACCTTCCCGCCGGGAGGAGGACTACGACCCCGACACGAATTAGGAGCACCATAGAACTGACCTCCACCTGATCGATGACAGGCGCGAAGCAGCTGCGATCCAAGCTGAGAATTACAAAAAGGGCAAACCAAAGCTTACCACGACAAGCGGGTGTGACCCGCTACTTCCAAGCGGGAGACTACGTGCTCAGGAGGAGGGAGGCAAGCCAGCCCCAGGCGGGAGGAAAATTTGCTGCCAACTGGGAAGGCCCATACATTGTAGCAGCCGTGGTCCGCCCGGGTAGTTACAAGCTCAAGACCCCAAAGGGAAGATGATAGCCAGGGTCTGGAACTCAGAACACCTGCTGAAGTTCTACCAGTAGACCCGCCGCGTGAAAGGTGTGATGGGTTGTGATTATTGTTTATGCTTTGCCTTATCTGCCTTATCTATTGTGAACTGCATATGCTCGTTATAATTATTGCTTGTGTCTGACCTTATCTGTCGAGTCACTCCCGGTTTTAAAAGCTAGAGTTCGTAGGATATATCTTCATGCTCATAATGGTTTTCGTATATCTATATATATATATATCTCTATATGTATTGTATTTCAACACGTTGGAGTGGGTTACCAGCATCTCTCGCTGAACAGATATATTTGGCTTTCAGGCACAGAGGATTAGAGCACTGGAGCGCGCTAGAACTGGAGCGTAGAAGTAGTATAGTTCCCCTTTCGGCCTGCGTGCCATGTTATGCATTTATATTTCGGAGGATAGTAGTTAGACAGCCTGTGCACCTGGGTTCTCTAGCCCAGGTGTGGCATAGCACCCCGTACACTTATGTTACGCTTTGGGATTTAATGAGATGTTACCTTTATTATATAAGTTTTAAATGTCTTGAAAATCTGGGGTGTTACATCCTCGACCTCAGCCGACCTGACCAGGTCGTGAAGGTAGGGGTCGGCCTCCCGGCCGACCTCCGGGCACGGATAATCAACACCATCAGGAGCTACAAGGAGGTCTTCGCATGGGGCCCCGAGGATATGCCGGGCCTGAGCCGAGACGTGATCACGCACAAGCTGGCTGTCGACCCCGCGGTCAAGCCAGTCCAGCAGTGCAAAAGGTACTTCTCCGCTGAGAGGAGGGAGTTCGTCAAAAGGAGGTCGACACCCTGCTAGAGATCGGCCATGTCAGGGAGGTCATATACCCCACGTGGTTAGCCAACGTAGTCCTCGCCCCAAAGCCACCCACCTGGAGGATGTGCGTGGACTACACCGACCTTAACAAGGCCTGCCCTATGGACCCCTTCCCTCTCCCTAACATTGACCAGCTGGTGGATGAGACTGTAGGTTGTGCCCTTATGAGCTTCCTAGATGCGTTCAGGGGATACCACCAAATTTTCATGGAGGAGGCCGACGAGGAGAAGACGGCCTTCACCACGCCAGAGGGGGTCTATTGCTACAAGGTCATGGCGTTCGGACTGAAAAATTCAGGCGCCACCTACACCCAGATGGTGGCCAAGGTGTTCAAGCAGGTCCTCGGCCGCAACCTCCAGGCCTACGTCGATGACATGATCGTCAAGAGCACCGACGCCGACCTCCACACGGACGACCTTACCGAGGTATTTTCGATTATGCAATGCTTCAATTTACGGTTGAATCCCAAGAAGTGTACCTTCGGGGTGCACGGGGGGAAATTTTTGGGGTACATGGTCTCGAAGAGGGGCATTGAGCCCAACCCCGACAAGGTCAAGGCCATCCTGGACATGGAACCTCCGAGGTCCCTCCGGGAGGTCCAGCGCCTCAACGGCCGGTTGGCAGCCCTGGGCCGTTTCCTTTCGAGGTCGGCTGAGAAATCGTTGCCGTTCTTTGGAGTCCTAAAAAAGACGAAGGGCTTCGAGTGGTCCGAAGAGTGCCAGAAGGCATTCGAGGACCTCAAGACGTACCTGATGTCACTCCCCCCTGGCCAAACCCGTCAAGGGGGAGGTCCTATACCTATACCTGGGCATCTCGCAGGCCGCGGTCAGCTCCGTGCTGGTCCAGGACAACGAGGGGGTCCAGCGGCCCGTATACTACACCAGCCGAGCTCTACGGGGGGCGGAGGTCAGGTACACACCCGTGGAGAAGACCATCTTTGCGGTAGATGCGACGGAAAAAAAGCTGAACCACTACTTCCAGGCTCACCCCGTACAGGTCCTCACAAATCAGCCACTAGACGCGGTACTGAGGGCCTCGGGGTCGGCCAGCAGGTTGGTCAGGTGGGCCATGCGGCTGAGCCAGTTCGGCATCCAATTCAAGCCCAGACCCGCCATCAAGGGGCAGGCACTGGCTGACTTCATAGTTGAGTGTACCGCCCGGGAGGCCACGGAGCAGGTTCGGGATGAAGACGAGGAGTGGTGGACCCTCTCAACGGACGGGTCCTCCAGCGCCAAAAGCTGTGGGGGTGGAGTCGTACTCATAACCCCGGAGGGGTTCCGCGCCTACTACGCCCTCCGCTTCGTGTTCAAGTTATCCAACAACGAAGCTGAGTATGAGGCGCTCCTAGGGGGGCTCCGCCTCGCGCTAAATATGAGGGTGTAAAAGCTCAAAATCCGGTGTGACTCCAGGTTCGTGGTGGGACAGGTTACAGGTGAATTTGAAGCAAGTGACGAAAGGATGAGGAGGTAACGGGACGTGGTGATCCAGCTCCTGGGGCAGCTGATCAATTACAAGGTCCTACAGGTGCCTCGAGACCAGAACACAGACGCTGACATGTTATCCAAACTCGCCCAAGGGGCCCCGGAGCATATCTCAAAAATAGCCCGGATTGAGGATTTCAAGAGGTCGAGCCTGGACGCCTACCCGGTCCTACCCGTGCAAACCAGGCCTCCCTGCTGGTTGGACCACCTCAAGGAATACAAGAGAACAGGTGCACTGCCTCACGACGAGGCCGATGTCAAACTAGTGAAACGACGAGCCCCCACGTACGTAATCATGGGGGACACACTTTACAAGAGGTCCTATAACGGCGCCTTGTTGCGCTGCCTATACCCAGACGAAGCCAGGGCGGTCATGGAAGAAATCCACGAGGGGACCTGCTCCGCCCACCAAGGGGCCTTCGCCATGTCCCGAAGGGCCATCATACAGGGGTACTTTTGGCCCAAAATGGTCAAGGAGTGCGTCGACTACGCTAGGGGTTGCGAGACCTGCCAGCATTTCCAGGTCACCCCCGGCCGACCCGCCACGAGCTACACTCCCATCAGCTCGGTCATCCCCTTCTCCAGGTGGGGAGTGGACCTAGTGGGAGCTCTGCCTATGGGGTCGGGAAAAAGGAAGTACCTCATAGTGGCAGTGGACTACTTTACTAAGTAGGTGGAGGCGGAACCACTGGCAACCATAACAAGCGCCCGTTGCAAGCACTTTGTATACAAAAACATTTTGTGCCATTTTAGGGTCCCGATGCAACTCATCACCGACAACGGACGCCAATTCGAGGGGCAAGAGTTCAAGGGGTTCTGTGCAGAATGACACATTACTCACAGCCGGGTGGCCGTGTGCTATCCCCAAGCAAATGGGCAGGTGGAGAATGCCAACCGCACCATAGTGGGCGGTCTAAAAAAGAAATTGGAATCCGCAGGGGAGGCGTGGGTAGAGGAGCTCGACGCCATTCTATGGGCCTACCGCACCACCCCCCGGAGGGCCACGGGGGAGACACCTTTCTCCTTGGCCTACGGGTTCGAAGCTCGAGCCCCAGCAGAGGTAGTCATACCTTCCCGCCGGGAGGAGGACTACGACCCCGACACGAATTAGGAGCACCATAGAACTGACCTCCACCTGATCGATGACAGGCGCGAAGCAGCTGCGATCCAAGCTGAGAATTACAAAAAGGGCAAACCAAAGCTTACCACGACAAGCGGGTGTGACCCCGCTACTTCCAAGCGGGAGACTACGTGCTCAGGAGGAGGGAGGCAAGCCAGCCCCAGGCGGGAGGAAAATTTGCTGCCAACTGGGAAGGCCCATACATTGTAGCAGCCGTGGTCCGCCCGGGTAGTTACAAGCTCAAGACCCCCAAAGGGAAGATGATAGCCAGGGTCTGGAACTCAGAACACCTGCTGAAGTTCTACCAGTAGACCCGCCGCGTGAAAGGTGGACTTTGAAATGCTATTTTAGGAGGAAGACCATTCCCCTCCCCCAATAATGTTTTAGTGAACGGCAATAATATCACAACATTGGTTCTCATCCAATTATTTCTCCTTAAAAATAAAAATAAAATAAAAAAAATCATGAAACAAAGGGGAATGAGTGCTCACTCATGTCTTCTCCCGCGAACCCTAAGGGGGCACGAGGTCTGACCTCGCGTACTAACCCCGACGGAGGACGCACCCTAAGGGGGCACGAGGGTCGACCTCGCGTACTAACCCCGACAGAAGAGCCCGGGGGCACAGTCCGAAAGGACTGGGCCCGAGCGGCTAGCGCGCACCCTAAGGGGGCACGAGGCCTAACCTCGCGTACAAACCCCGACGGAGGAGCCCGGTGGTTTGGTCCGACAGGACTAGGCCCGAGCGGTTAGGCGCACCCTAAGGGGGCACGAGGTCCGACCTCGCGTACCAACCCTGGCGGAAGAGCCCGGTGGCATAGTCCGGAAGGACTTAGCCCGAGCGGCTGACGCACCCTAAGGGGGCACGAGGTCCGATCTCGCGTACCAACCCCGACGGGGAGCCCGATGGCGTAGTCTCGTAGGACTATGTTTTGAGGCTAACACTAGGCAAAAAAAAGAAAAAAAAAAAACAAAAAAAAAGAAAAAAAAGAAAAAGAAAAGAAAGAAACATAAGCCTATCACACCCCGGCAACATCGGGGCGCAACAAGGCACCGCCCCAGGCCGAGGTACGTCCAGTCGGACCTCGGCCCGTGGCCGTGGCCCCCTCGAGCCATGCACCTCGGCACACTGCCGAGGTGCACCGTGCTGCGTGCACCTCGGCAGTCACCAAGGTCCGACACCTCGGCCAGCACGAGGTCTAGTGCCTCGGCACAATCCAAGGTTGAGAGCCCCGGCACTGACCGGGCGCACAAAAAAAAAAAAAAAAAAAAAAAAAAAAAAAAAAAACAGAAGTACATAGTCAAGCATAAGTCCCAAGCATATAATAAAGATCCAATATTCGAAGCATAGCAAGATAAAACAGGGAGAGTCATCAAGCAACATAAACAGCAAAAGAGGGCAAGAATCCACGTCCAAAGTCTATGCCCGGATACACAAAATAGGGAATAAGCTAAAACGAGCACGATCAAGGCTGCTCATCCAAACCCAGCGCGGTGGCAAGCGGCAGCTCAGTCGACGGAGCAACGGCGACGGTCACTCCCTCGGCCCCCTCATCCAAGTCAGGGACGTGAACGCTCAGCAAAGTGGGTGAAATAACTCCCGAGGAGGCCACCAGCTCCACAGGCTCGTCGGCGCGATCAAGGGGTGATAGTGAGAAGCCCGCCGCAGGGGTCACTGGCTCGGGGTTCTCCATCTCGGCCGGCAGCTCGAGGACGACCGGGTCGAAGGCATCTCCCTTCTGACGAAGGACGGTGTAGATCTCCTGCTGCATAGCATATCGGCCCACCTGGAAGGCCATAGCACTCTCCTCCGCAATCGTCTCCTTCCCAGCGTCACTAGCTAGCCACGAGGTGACTATGTCGCCACTGCGCCCACGAACGTACTCCTCGGCATCCCGTCCCGCTCGAACTCATCAGACTTTTTGTAGGCGGGGATGACCTGTCCAAGCTCCTCTGCATGCCTCTTCTTCTCCGCCTCCAAGGCCTTCCGGGACTCAGCATCATGTCTGACCGCTTCATCGGCCCGCCTGGTCTCGGCCTCCAAAGCTCGAACCAGCTCGCGAGCGCGACCTTGCTCATCCTCAACAAGGGCCACGGTGGACATGGCCCAACCCTGAGAAGGGACACAATCATAACAAGACAACAACAAGGAGTAAGTGTAATAAAGGAAATCACAAGCAAGAGTACATACCTCGAAGGTCCGGAGGCCTCTCGAAATGATAGCGGCAAGCTCCACTGTTGGTCCCCGATAGAATGAGATGAGAGTCTAGAGGGGGGGGGTGTGAATAGACTCTTTTCGTTAGAAGCCCTAAACGTCACTTTCGGTGTCTTGGCGCAGCGGATAAGATAGATTCGTTTTAAAATACTTTGCACGAGTTTGCGTAATTAGACAAACTTTCGGTAATGATAATGAAGAAATGATATGAAGCAAAATAAAAACCGTAAGTAAAGGAGATAAGGAGGACACGAGATTTTATAGTGGTTCGGCCAATGTTGCCTACTCCACTCTTCTTCCACAACTATTGGAAGGATTGCACTATCACTCTTAGTACAATTACACAAAGACTTCCTTGATCACTAAGCCGGACAGCCTTCGTAGGTTTTTCAACTCCTCGAGTTTACTCCGCCTCTATCAACTTCTTCTCCTGAGTTGAGGTTGGTAGAAAATGATTTCTTGAATTCTCCAACGAAGAGATCTTGACTCTGAGATATGATAGCTTCAAACTGATGTCAAGACTTCCTTGAGGTGTAAGACACGTGATTCTCCAGTGACTTAACACCTCAAAAACTGGTTCACAAAAGCTTTTTGTAAATCGTAAACGTTTCAAGAGCTTTTGTAAGTGAGTAAGTCGAGTGATAATGAACCAGCACCTTCTTAGTTGATGAAGATGAGTTTATATAGGTGATGAAAATCCATCCGTTGGAGGGAGATGAAATTTTTGAACCTTTTAACCATTGACAAGGACCGGGGAGCTTCATGCATTAAATGCTCCATTAATGAGGTTGTACCCTGTAGCCGTTGAAGGTATGGAAAGCATTAGGTTTTGTCCTTTAGCTCCAAGAGATAGTACATCTTCATTTAATGCTTCTTGAAAAGTGAGTCCCATAAAATGAAGTCCTTATTGTCCTAGGATGTTGTCAAATCAGACGGGTGAAACATTCTTCTCGTTGTTGAAGAGAAGTAATGTTTAATAAAAATCGCCTTCACAACACATGTCCTTTCGTGTTTGTTGACAACTCCTGCTTGACTCTCGTTGTTGATCTTCATGTCTTGTGTCTTCTTTCGCCTTGGAGATCTTAACATCTAGTCATAACTCATTTTCGTGTGTTTGTCTAGCTTAACACGAATTACAAAAGAGTTATGGCAACTCTCGTCTAGGACGAAAGTAGCGAAACAAAACAGCTAATGGTTAGGGGTCTACTTTTCTACATTACATTGGTATCATCAAAATCCTAATACAATGTTCCTAAACAATTTCCCCCTTTTTGATGATCCAAAACCTATACTCTTCTTATAAGCTGATAAAAGTTCCATAAGGATTTTTCTTATATAAAACAGCCATACTCGAGAGTTTACAAGTCTTTTTCTAGATAAAAGCGTTTAAAAAGCGATATAAGAACAAGTAACTCAAACAGGTGACACGAGATGTGTAACAATGAGAGTTTCATATATAAAGATGTGATCATTACAAAAACTTCATAAAAGGAATATAACAAAAGTTTAACTTACATTTCTAAAAGCTTTGATTTCTGTTGTTCAGCTTCCTTGAGCTCTTGGTCACTTTTCTTTTTTGCTTTAGCATCCTGTTGAAGTCAATTTTCTCATTGATTTTTGCTCTGAAGACTTTGATAGGATTAGTCCTGACAAGCTCTTCATGTTCTCCTCTGATGTTCAGACCAGTGTAATTGTTGTAGGCTTCCGAATGTTGCTTCGTTCAACAATACCATACTTCCACCACGAGATCAGTTCAAACGAATTCCTGCCTTCTTGGTAGGCTCTTTCCTGATTCCTTGTGCACTTTGAAAGCTGCATTATGCATGACATTTTGTGGGGAATCTTTGGTTACACTCGAAAAGATCTTCATGAGATTCCTGATCCTTTTTCTTTCCATTGCTTCATCTCTCTTCTCTTCTTTCTTATCATACTTCCTCCACAGTTCTTTGTTGCTCTTTTGATTCTCTCATTTTGAGTGCTCATTGGTTTTGTCTTGTATGGTTGTCTTTTGGTTTTCAACCAAGTGGGATATTTGCAACCCTCGATTATCGTTTGCCACTGCTTCTTCATATGGGACAAAGTCCACAAGTTTCCTATGCCATCCATAGTTACTTTGTTGTCTCTCATAAGCTTTTGCCTTAATTTCATCTGTTCTCTTTTTGGCAGTCCTGTGAAAATGTATTTGGCTTCAGAACAAATGATTGTCGAGGCTTGATTTGTTTGGAGGATTGGTATCGACCATATCTTGACTTCGAGGAGTGATGACGCACGAGACTTGGAAGATGGATTCGGGTTCCTTTGTCATAGTCTCTTGGTGTCGCGAGAGGGAGAGTGTCGTGGCTTCACGAGCTTGATCTCCGTGCTATCTCTCGGCTGATCATCATCCTTATCTTTGTCATCATTTCTCTTTCCCCCTTTTTGGCATCATCAGCACAGGTGGTAAGAGGAATGGAGGAGACCTTGTTGATTGCAAGCAAGATATCCTGAGCATATCCGAGAATTTGAAGTGCATATTCGCCCAGTTGTACGAATTGTCCTGATATGTGTCAATCTTTGTACAGGCCAAATCCATACGTTCTTTGAGACCAAAATGAGAGTGTTGATTTCGTGCATGTTGTCGCGCAACTTTGTTCAAAAGAGCTTCGAGATCATAAAGTTTCTTAGTCAATCGGCTCAAGGACCTTGTGATCTGATGGCTTTGTTGTGCGGTTGAGGCTGTCTGGAGGTGGAGATCGAGGTTTAGATTGGGCTGGCTATCAGAAAATCGACCTTCTTGCATAGATCATCCATAACTTTCGTGTCCTTTTCTCGTAAAGCAAGATATTGCCTGTGGATGTGTTCGGCTGAATGAACAGTTCCTCTCATGATGTTCATGATAGTTCGTGGGGACTTCGCAGGAGATTCTTCCATCATGTTGTTTGTGATGTGTCCATGTGATCATCTGCAGGTGGTGCTTCCCGGTTCCACCACTATCTGAGCTAAGAGGATTGGTGAAGCTTCCAGTTTGCCTTCACGCATACTTTCGTTTCCTTTGCTGGATTTGGAGTCTCGTTTATTGGTTGAATATGCCGAACAATGGCTCGAGATAGATCTTCGGGTGAGTAGTTGAAGCTTCTTTTGAGTCTTCAATGTCAGATGGTAGGTCTTCTTAGGGAATCTCTGAGGGTAGGTGTCATAGTCAGGACCGAGATCAAAATTGTGTGACTGTCTTCGAGTTCGGTTCTTGAGCACCTTCATTTGGCCCATCTGATCATCATTATCATCTCGTGCATCATTATCATCATTCTCATCATTATCATCATTCTCATCATTATCATCATTCTCATCATTATCATCAATTCTCATCATCATCATCATTCTCATCAATCATTCTTCATTTTTCACCTTCAATCACTCTCGCCTTCTGAATCTGCTCGTCCAAGCTCATCTTCGTGCGCCACTGACATTACAATTTGGATCATTTTGGTGTTCCTTCTCTAAAGTGGTCTTGATCTTTGAAAGCACATGGCATATCGAAGTTGCTTCAGTTCTTCTTCATAAACTGGATCCAAGGGTGGCTTGTTGAGCTCGATGGCAGATTGGAGCTTTATCTCTCCCGAGAGTGCGATTTGTCATTTTGTAAGAGAAAACACGATTGATCTCTCAATTCGAAGAGCATTTGAAAGATCATCGGTGCCAATCCATGCAAGTGCAAATTCCTCTTCATCCTGCTTGCTTGCAAAGTTTCAAGAAAGATCCGGCAGGGAGCAGTGCGCCACTTTTGCCACTGTTGAACTCGTTTGTAATCTCGTTCAATGGATTCTCTAAGCAACTGATCTGGTGAAGGTTGAGGAACCTTTACTTCTGGAGCTGGGGCTGATGGTTTCGGGATGTCCAGAGATTGTACCTGCACTACTGCTGTCTCGTCTACCATTACAGTTCTTGTGTCAGAGATACTGCTCTGTATTGATAGGTTTTGTGGCAGAACAAGGTAAAGCGATCAAGTATACAGTCGCCTCTTTCGTCTTTTCTGGTGCGCGCAAGTTCTTGTGGAAGACTTAAGCGACTGGCTTCCATGTCTACATTAGCAGGTCTTGTGGTCAGCTCTCGAAGGAGTTGATCTGCCAAAGTAGGTTCTTGTGGATTGGTCATGAGGAAAACCGAGATCAGACTTGGGTTCTTGATCACAGGACTTTCTCAGGAAACACATCTTCGTTGACCTTCCCCCTCAGAAAGTGCTTCTTTCGTGTCTCCTTCTTTCGGTGTAGCTTCTTTCGGTGTAGAAAGATTCTTCGGGAAAGATTTAGCCTTGACTGGAGACCGAAAGTGAACTGTCTTTGATAATTCTGAGAGAATTAAATTATCTCGTCTTCGGATGAGTCTTTGACTACGATTGATTCTGGTAGAGGGGAGGGTGGAATAGGATCGCTCTTCTTTTGTGAGATTTTGGTGAGATGGAACATCTGAAGATTCTTCTGCCTTTTCGCCTTACTCCGAGAGGAGTGCTTTTCTCGTCTTTGTCGTTTCGGCTTGGCTGCTCATCTTCTGAACCCTAGTTGTTCTTGATTTCCGCTTGGCTGTTGACTTGCTCGATAGGGATTCCTCCATTCCAACGCCTTCTGCTTGTCATATTCCTGATGGTTTTTGTTTCATATGACATGCTTTCTGACCAGTGCCGAATTCCGCTGGGCCAGAACGACTCCTTTCGTTGACGCCAGAAGATGGCTTATCACAACCATATCCCAACTTCTTCGCAATTGTTCTCCTGGACTTTTTCGATGAAAAGTGATGGTGTGAACAATATTGTTAAAATTGATCTTTGACAAGTCGACTTTAATAAATCCATTCAAGAAGGGCATGCAGCATTTCAATCTTTTCTCCTTCGTCACATCATCGTGGGCCGAGGTCTTGTGATCGACGAGTTATATTGAAGTATATCAACAGTAACTCATAGTCTTAGGCGGATAACCATTCTTCTTCAACTGGCGCAGTGAGATTTCGTGTCCTGTGATGGTGCGTGATGTTCTTGATGGATTCGTAGATAGAAGTCCTCTGGCTGGTCGAGATGATAATAGATAATACTGTTCTTGTTAAGACTCATCTCTTTTGTGGAAACCCGTATGTTGATTGATACCGTCCATCTGCAGGTAAGAGCACATGATGATATGATTGACTCTGGAAGTGATAGTCCCAAATTAATCAGAAGAGTATTTGAAGCATCATATAGAACTGGGTATGCATGCAACCGGGTGCCAAACAGTATAAAGGGTGTGACGAAGCTGTATAATCCTGTTTCTGTAAGGAGACTTATGATGTGTTCACCAAAAGTTCTATCCAAGATATATTCAAGGAATCCATGCGCGTCCCACATACTTCCCCTACGATGAAGGGTACTCTGGATTCAATGAATTAGGTCCTCTGTTGGAAAAGCTTGGGATTTCCATGGTGGAAGGAGTTTCTGGTTCAGGATAGATGGTGATGCTTGTGGATGTTCTGCCATGGTTGGGATTTGAGAGAAACAAAGGGTTAAGAAAAATAATGAGATTGAGGAAGGTAGGGTAAAAGGATCAAGAGAGGTTTAAGAGGGGTTTTATAGAACTCCGGGTCTCCGGGTATGGATGATCCATTTAGAGATGAACGGTTTAAAATTCAAATCACTTCCGGTTCTTTTTCTCCAAAAGGTAACTGATCATCATGGGGAGTGATAAGATTGTTTGCAGATCAAAACGATCATTCCCTCATTTAATGAAGAGAGAGAGAAAATCACTCGAGTGCCTATATGTGCATTAAATGCACGTCACATCCTGCATCAGACAAAGTGGGGGAGTGGACCACTTTTCTCGGCCACATGATCCATTGGATTCATCTTAACGGTTGGAGATAAAGGCTAAAACATTAAGCATGTTTGGTCATGATTCCAAACCCGAAAGAGGATGTAATTTTCAAAACATTGGACTTGTGAGACAAATGAAGTCAAACATGTCTCTCCTTTATAGCAACAAATGCTTCTCCCGAGAGAATTGTAACACAGAACAATATACAGTGAAAGCAGTTGCAATCTCTCGTGCATTGGAAGGCAGACTTCCCATAATGCAATCCTTCTTCTTTCGTTCGTACTCAAGATGTTCCCTTTTATGAGCAGAGAGTCTTAGCAATGAGAATCTCATGATCTGCTTTCAAGATTTGTCTAGCAAGACTTCGTCTTTCATTGTCATTTAGATCAGCCATTGCCTTGGTCTTAGCAAAGGAGTACAGTGCATGATGCTTTTCTTCGTGCTTTAGAAGAGGGGTAATTTCAGTAAGAAAGTAGAACTTTTGAATTTTTTGGGTTCTTTCTCAAATAGATAGACCGAACCTCTCAAAAGGTGTATTCAACTGTCTTATCCAAGACACTATTTAGAGAACATATTCTTTTTCAAGAATTTTGTTCCTGAATCGAGATTATTAGGCAGACGATAGATTAGGCAAATAACACCTCGATTAAAGGAAACTAGAGCTAGTTTATTCATCATAGACCCGAGAGAGGAAAGTACATAGGATAAAAAGTAACACATAATAAGATCAAATTTTCTTCCTCTCGTTCTTCTTGACTTCGGATGGTTCTCCTTTGGCCTTTTTCAAATTTCCCAGCATTTGCTTGAACCATTTCCCGGTTCGTGGAAAGTTTGACCCAGATGAGGATTCGGCTTCTTCCTCCTGATCATATTTCTCCATGAAGTCCTCTTGTGCAAGAAAGGCCATATAATCTGGGTCTGGAGTCTTGGTGGGATCTTTCAAAGTCTTCTCTTCACTTTCGACGATGAAACCCGCCATATCATCATACTTAAGAGACGAGTCGGAGTCAGAGGGAATTTCCACCGGTGCTTGTGGACTATTGCCAGGGTAGAGATCACCCTGTTCCTCCCTGAGACGTCTGGCATTTTCTCTCAGTTTATGAGAATCACCTCTGGTGAAAGGTTTCTTTGGAGCCATGGTAAAGAGAAGAGGGATGAGTGTAATGTGAAGAATTCTCCTCCTTTTATAGCAAGAAATTCACAAAGCTCATGTGTCTGCTACACATTAATTTCAACGCAACAATAAATGCTTATAACTGTAGTCAAGAAGTCATTAATTTCATGTACGACTTTGACTGTTATCTTGTTTCTATATGAAACTCTAACTTCAATGCTCTTTTAAAGAAAAGAAACGCATAAAATTATGGCCCCTTTTTGTCCAGAAAACGTATGAATGATGATCTTTCCTGTGATTTGGACAAGTAACATATAAAGTTAGGCATAGACAAGAAAAGCAGTTATTATAAGCAAGAGAATATAAGCACGAAAAGACAGCAAATTTTATTAGATCACGAGGATTCCAGGTCACGAGAGTACATCATACAAAAGCTTAGAGAAAACGATAAGGCACGTGAAGTTCCAGGCGAGTCATCTCTTCGGTCACATCAGTCAGATTTGTCATCTTTGCAAATTCATCCAACTCCTCAAGTGAGAGAGTGGGTTCGGGTGACTGAGTTACTGGCCGAGAGTGAACCATAGTGATATCTTCAGAGGATTGTTCACTAGGTTGAGGAACTTCATAAGATGTTTGCTCATTAGCCCTTTTCATCATCAGAATTTTCTCTTTAGCAAGCCAAGTGGCTTGTTCCATGCAGTAAGCCTTTGTAGCCCTGGACTCGTTGATCAATTTTTCATGAGTTTCCTTGTCCATTGGTGTTGTGTTGGGCATGGAGTAGGTGACAATGACCCTTTCCCCATCTTCTTCAAGTCTTATGACGGTGGCATTCAGAAGCTTGTCGGCTTCTCGCATATGATGTTTTAGGCGTTTGGCCCTTTTTTCAGCTTCGTTGCTATTTTCTTTTCCCTTATCCATTCCTGCAATCTTTATCCTTCTTTAAAATTTGGTGAATGATTAAAGCTCATGAAATAGAAGAATAATATATATAGGCAAAAGATAACGTGCGAATCTTAACAAAATATTTTGGATACTGACAAAATATTTGCATGATGGAGTTATAAATTAAAAAGATCATAAGCAAGATAACATCACAATTTCTCACCGTGGCCTAACAAGTTATTCAAGTTTTCTTTTTCTTGCTGCTTGCGGTGGACTTGAGAGGAGATGCTATCTTGGTGGGGGTGCCTGAGGGTGAGTAGTCAAAACTGTCGCTTAGTTCCAGCACACTGTTTTCTTTGACATATCCAATGGGATTGCCAACAGAGTGGAAAGATTCTCGTGACTCATTATCGGACGTGTTACGGAGAAGGTTTCGTATGTGTTGAGCGTGTTCAAGGAACTGATTGAGCTGTTGCTCAGTCACTAGCGGCTCACTGAGAACTTCACTTTTTCCTTCTCATGCCTCCGTAATGGTTCTTTCGCTTCCCGTGCTCATTCCTGCACATGTAAAGACAGACACTAGAATTTTGTTAGATGAGAAAATTATTCTCATAGAGTATTTCATTTATAAAGATCCTTGCGTGTGAGAATGAATCAAATCTTTTGATTTTCGAGAGCAAGAATCTTTGCAGATTTGATTCTCTAAGCTTTACGTCATTTTAATCATTCCGAGTTAATGCCTTAGAGAAGAGAATCTTGTTTCACTTAAGGGTTTCGTGAGCATGTCTGCAAGTTGATCATCAGTATTGACATACTCAAGAGATATGTTCTTTTTCTCGACATGATCACGAATGAAGTGATACTTGATGTCAATATGCTTGGTCCGAGAGTGCAGCACAGGATTGTTCGTGATAGCGATAGCACTTGTGTTATCGCATTTTATGCTCACTTCTCGTGCATTTATGCCATAATCTCTCAGTTGGTGTCTCATCCATAAGATTTGAGCACAGCAACTTCCGGCTGCTATGTATTCGGCTTCAGCCGTGCTTGTGGCAATAGAGTTTTGCTTTTTACTAAACCAAGATACAATTCTTCCTCCTAGGAACTGACAGGTTCCTGAGGTACTTTTTCGATCAATCCGACATCCAGCGAAATCAGAGTCTGAGTATCCAACTAGATCAAATGATCCATCTTTTGGATACCAGAGACCGACACTTTGCGTTCCCTTAAGATATCTTAATATCTTTTTGGTTGCACTTAGGTGACTTTCTTTTGGCTTAGCTTGAAAACGTGCACATACACCAACAGCAAACGAAATGTCAGGTCTGCTTGCTGTCAGGTATAGAAGAGAACCAATAATACCTCGAAAGTTTGTTTGATCAACATCCTTTCCTTCATTATCAATGTCCATTCTGAGGGATGTGCTCATTGGAATTTTAACCGAACTTTTTCCATCAATGCCAAACTTTCGGATTAAGTCCTTGGTGTATTTGGCTTGATTTATGAATATTCCATCTGGGCATTGTTTGACTTGCAAACCCAGAAAATAGTTCAGTTCACCCATCATACTCATCTCAAATTTGCCTTTCATAAGATTAGAGAACTTTTCACACAAGATTGGATTCGTGCTTCCGAAGATAATGTCATCAACGTAGATTTGTACCAAAAGAACATGGTCATTATCTTTTATGCGAAAGAGTGTTTTATCAACCACTCCTTTCGTGAAGCCGCAATTGATAAGAAAGTGTGAGAGAGTATCATACCAGGCTCGTGGAGTTTGCTTTAAGCCATAAAGAGCCTTTTTAAGATGATACACCTTTTCAAGCTCATTATTGATTGCAAAGCCAGGTGGTTGTTCAACATATACTTCTTCTTCAAGAAGTCCATTTAGGAAAGCGCTCTTGACATCCATTTGATAAACTTTGAAGTTCTTATAGGCTGCAAAAGCTAGAAATATGCGAATAGCTTCCAATCTAGCTACATGGGCGAAGGTTTCATCAAAATCAATACCTTCTTCTTGGCAATACCCCTTAGCAACAAGTCGAGCTTTGTTCCTAACAATGAGCCCATCTTCACTCATTTTGTTTCTAAACACCCATTTAGTTCCAATGACATTCTGATGAGATGGTCTCGGGACAAGTTCCCATACCTTATTTCGTTCAAATTGGTAGAGTTCTTCTTGCATGGCTATTACCCAGTCTGGGTCTTTTAGAGCTTCTTCTATGGTTTTTGGTTCCATTTGCGACAGGAAACACGCCATCATACTTTCGTGCAAGGAGGCTCTTGTTCTTACACCTTCCTGAATATTTCCAATAACCTGATCTGATGGATGATCTTTTAACCATCGAAGGTCTGGTTCAAAAGCATCTTGTTGATTTTGAGCGTCCATTTCAGGAATGTAAGGTAGATCAATGTAAATCATTGGTTCAGATGTTGTGATAGATGAAGGATCATTTTGTTGAATTCCAACCTTTTCTTGAGGCACCGGTTCGGGTTCATGAACCTTTAGATGATGTTTCATGTAGGACGAGATTATGTCTTCATCGTCTGAGGTATTTTCGTCAACAGGTTGCTGAGGATTTTGATTTGACTCGATTGATGTTTTACATCCTGATGGGTTTATCTCAGATTGTTCATCAAACTTGACATGAATGGATTCCTCAATTACCATTGTTCGTTTGTTTAGAACCCTGAATGCTTTGCTAACAGAGGAGTAACCCATGAATAACCCTTCATCAGCTCTTTCGTCAAACGCTCTTAGATGATTCTTTCCATTGTTATGTATGAAGCACCTGCAACCAAAGACATGAAAATAATCGATACTAGGTGTTTTACCTTTCCATAACTCATATGGTGTCTTGTTGTGAGACTTGTTGATCAAGGATCTATTTTGTGTATAGCATGCCGTGTTTATAGCTTCAGCCCAAAATCTCTTAGGTAGTCCTGAGTGAGAGATCATCGTTCGTGCAGTTTCTTTCAAGGTTCTGTTTCTTCTTTCGGCTACTCCGTTTTGTTGAGGAGTTCGTGCTGCCGAAAGTTGGTGGAAAATTCCATTTTGCGCACAGAATTCCTTTATGACTTTGTTGACAAATTCCGTTCCCTGATCTGATCTTATTCGAATTATTTTGAGCTCCTTTTCTGTTTGAAGTTGTTTCAAAAGATTTGGAAGAGTGGTTTCTGTTTCATTCTTCTTTTTCAAGAAGAGCACCCATGTATATCTTGTGTAGTCATCTACTATAACAAGAGTATATTTTCTTCCACTCAAACTAGCTGGATCAACTGGTCCAAAGAGGTCCATGTGTAGAAGGCTTAGAGGTCGAGACTTTGTATCTATATCTTTTGACTTAAAGGATGACTTGAATTGTTTTCCTTTTTGACATGCCTCACATATTTTATCTTTCGTGTAAGATGCTTCGGGTAGTCCTCTTACGAGATTTCTCTTGGCAAGCTTGTTTATCGTCTTCAAGTTCAGATGACTTAGTTTGTTGTGCCATTCTTGATTGAGATCTGCATTACTTTTGGCTACAAGACAAACGTTAGCATTAGAAGAATTTAAAGATAATACATACATATTCTTCTTTCGTTGCCCTGTTAAAGCTGTCTTGTTATCTTTCGTGTTCACGATTTTGCATTTGTCTTTGAGAAATTCTACTTTGTATCCTCTGTCACAAAATTGACTTGTGCTTAAAAGATTGAACTTCAGTCCTTCAACATAAGAGACATCTTGAATTGTTATTCCCTTGTTGATGATGTCCCCTTTTCCACGAGTTTTGCCACTATTTTCACCTCCAAAGATAACTTTGGGTCCATCAAATTCTTTAAAGTTGCTCAGCATTGTTTTGTCACCAGTCATATGTCTTGAGCATCCACTATCAATATACCATATGACCTGTTTTTCCTGCATCAAAGATTATGTGTTTTTAGGTACCCATTTAGTTTCGGGTCCTTGGGGGTTAGCAGTCAACTTTGGAACCCATATTAACCTAGAGTATCCACGACTCATCCTCGGTCCTCTATATCCATTGGATGTGCGATAATCATAATGGATGCTGGCAAAGACTTTAGCATTATATTTCTTACGATGATCTTCCTGAGGAAGATTTTCATAATGCTTGAGATGATTGGTCTGTTTACGCAGATGAACCATTTCAAATACTGCTCTTGGAAGAGGTTCTGGATAATCAAACCAATCTTCTTCTGATGGCCCAGTCCATCCATTGCCATACCCAGATCTTTTGAAGGATCTTTCGGGTTGTCTGATTTGTCCGCTTCTTGAGATTCCTTGTGCAGGATTCTTTCGTGTGAATTTCGGACGATATTGCCTCTGGTTACCATTCGTCTTTTTGTTGGATTGAGTGTTCCAGTTAGGCTGACCCTTTTTATGGCGTGGACTCTGTTTATTGCCATTTGGTCCATTCCTTTTGACATAGATTTGTCTAGGGTTGCCATTACTAGATTTCTTCTTTCCAGATTCCACAATTCGTTGTACAGCCGTACCTTTCGGTTGGCTTGTTGATTGTGGTGTTTTGACAATGTTAACTACCATCATAGGCTCAGACACCTGGGTGGGTCCTTGAACAAATGCGGCCTCGAAGCTTTCGTGTGAATATGCATTCGTGGATTTGTTCAATTCGACTTGTGAAGAGGAGCTGGGGTTAAAACCGATTCCAGTTCTTTCCCCGGGCAGTCTGGATTCATTCAACATTCTATCCATTAGGTTGGATGAGTTATTGAATTTATCCAAAACTTCAAGCAGTTCTTGCTCTCTCTTCTCTTTTGTTGTGCACAGCTCCTTTAGAGCGAGAACATCTTTCTCAAGCTGCTCCTTAGCAATGACTAGCATATTGTTCTCAATACGAACTTGCTTTAGTTCATTATGGCTAAGCCTAAGCCGAGAGTTCTCCTCCTTGAGTTTGGAGTAAGTGCTATTTATCACATTGAACCTCATCATCATTTCAGTGACAGATTCATTTGAGGTAAAACTTCTCACAGAACTTGACTCAGCTGAATAACAAGAGGATGAATGACAATTTACCTCGTCTTCATCTGCCATGAGACATAGTTCGTCAGACTCTTGACTGAATAGGCACAGTAGTCCTTTCTCCTCATCAGTGCTTTCGTCTTCTGAGCTAGAGCTTGAGGAGCTACTTTCGGTTGCGACTGTGTCAGAAGTTTCGTTTACTAACATTGCCTTCCTTCTTCCTTCCTTTCTGGAGTTTGATGATTCGGGTTTGTCGCTTCTTTTATATCTTTCTCCAGTCTCTTTTGAGGGGCTTGTGGTAGCATTGTTATCTTGATGTTTGCTTACTATGGGATGTGGACAGTTTGCCTTGAAGTGTCCTGGCTTTCGGCAATTATAGCACAATAGCTGAGAGTCCATGGTTTCAGATTTTGAGGTTTGAGGAAAGTTCTCGTGCTTCTTTCGGTGGTCCGAACGTTGTGGATCTTGAAAGTTGTTCTTTCTCATGAATCTTTTCATTTTCCTGACAAATAGTGTATATTGTTCATCAGATAAAAATTCACAAGAGTTAGATTTCGACCTGTTGGATGTTGATGCTGATTGATTTGCCATGAGAGCAATGTTTCTTGTTTCTGAATCTTCGGCATCTTTTGGTTCATGTTCGAACTCATAAGCCTTGAGATCACTGAAAATTTTGGCAGTGCTTGTCGTTTTCATGTCTCGACTGTCCCTCATTGCAATAACCTTCATCTCCCATGATTTAGGTAGACCACGAAGGATCTTCAGATTCATTTCCTTCTCAGTAAGTTCTTTTCCAAGATCTGATAAATCGCCCATCAGTCTGGTGAATCTGAGTTCCATATCCAAGATTGATTCATTTGGCAGCATTTTGAAATCTTCGAATTTTTTCATAGCCATTGTCAGCTTGTTGTCCTTTTCTTGCTCGTCTCCTTCTCCCAATCTCATTAGGACATTCCACACTTCCATAGCATTCTTGCATTTTCGGACTCTTGGAAACAGGGAATCATCCAGAGAGTTGTAGAGAATGTTTCTTGCTACATTGTCCAGATTCGCTCTTGCTCTATCTTCTGAGGAGTACTGGTCTTTTGGTTTTGTTATCATCTGTGGAGCTCCTGCACCCTGTGCGGCTGCTTGAGTATTCGCCATCATGATTGTGATTGGTCCGGTTGTTATGACGTCCCACATCTCATCATGAATGGAGCATAGGAGAGCCTGCATTCTTAACTTCCAGTCATCAAATTTAGCAAGACTAAATGCAAGTTGTTTGGAGCGATGAGCATGTTCCTTTTCCATTTAAAAAAAACGTGCAAAGAAAATATGCAAGATTTTCAAGAGATTTTTGAATAGGGATCTACCAGGCAGTAAATGCAAAGCCTTTACCGAACAAGGTATTGGCTCTGATACCACTTGTTGGTCCCGATAGAATGAGATGAGAGTCTAGAGGGGGGGGGGGTGAATAGACTCTTTTCGTTAGAATCCCTAAACGTCACCTTTCGGTGTCTTGGCGCAGCGGATAAGATAGATTCGTTTTAAAATACTTTGCACGAGTTTGCGTAATTAGACAAACTTTCGGTAATGATAATGAAGAAATGATATGAGAGCAAAATAAAAAGCGTAAGTAAGGAGATAAGGAGGACACGAGATTTTATAGTGGTTCGGCCAATGTTGCCTACTCCACTCTTCTTCCACAATTGTTGGAAGGATTGCACTATCACTCTTAGTACAATTACACAAAGACTTCCTTGATCACTAAGCCGGACAGCCTTCGTAGGTTTTTCAACTCCTCGAGTTTACTCCGCCTCTATCAACTTCTTCTCCTGAGTTGAGGTTGGTAGAAAATGATTTCTTGAATTCTCCAACGAAGAGATCTTGACTCTGAGATATGATAGCTTCAAACTGATGTCAAGACTTCCTTGAGGTGTAAGACACGTGATTCTCCAAGTAACTTAACACCTCAAAAACTGGTTCACAAAAGCTTTTTGTAAATCATAGACGTTTCAAGAGCTTTTGTAAGTGAGTAAGTCGAGTGATAATGAACCAGCACCTTCTTAGTTGATGAAGGTGAGTTTATATGGGTGATGAAAATCCATCCGTTGGAGGGAGATGAAATTTTCGAACCTTTTAACCATTGGACAAGGACCGGGGAGCTTCATGCATTAAATGCTCCATTAATGAGGTTGTACCATGTAGCCATTGAAGGTATGGAAAGCATTAGGGTTTTGTCCTTTAGCTCCAAGAGATAGTACATCTTCATTTAATGCTTCTTGAAAAGTGAGTCCCATAAAATGAAGTCCTTATTGTCCTAGGATGTTGTCAAATCAGACAGGTGAAACATTCTTCTCGTTGTTGAAGAGAAGTAATGTTTAATAAAAATCGCCTTTCACAAACACTGTCCTTTCGTGTTTGTTGACAACTCCTGCTTGACTCTCGTTGTTGATCTTCATGTCTTGTGTCTTCTTTCGCCTTGGAGATCTTAACATCTAGTCATAACTCATTTTCATGTGTTTGTCTAGCTTAACACGAATTACAAAAGAGTTATGGCAACTCTCGTCTAGGACGAAAGTAGCGAAACAAAAACAGCTAATGGTTAGGGGTCTACTTTTCTACATTACATTGGTATCATCAAAATCCTAATACAATGTTCCTAACAATGTCGTGTGCTCGGCAGGCGGCAGCGGGGGCGGAACGGCCGGCGGTACGGGGGGGCGACTCGACTGCGGCCTCGCCCCTCCCGGCGGGGGCGCACCGGGCTCAGAAGGGGGCGCGCCAGACTACGCAGTAACCTTCTGTCTCTTCGCAACAGGGCCACGCGCCATGACGCGCTCGAGGCGCTCACGGAACGAAGACATGATGGGAGACCTCGCTGCAAAATGAAACGAACAGGGGTTAATCCATAAGCCATATGTATAAACGATGGTCTAGTGAGGGAGGGGGAACAAACCACGAGTAGAGGCACGCGAAGGGCCGACAACAGACCCGGAGGACCTGGGCTCGGCAAAAACCTCGCCCGAGGATCCCGAGGATCCCGGGGACTGCTCTGGCGGCTCATCGTCTGACAACTCGATCAAGGGGCGCGCATCCGACTGGGGCGTACGCAGAAGGCGCGAACGAATACGTGGCGGTAGCGGCCCATCTGACACAAAGCCCAGGCTACGCATGTTCTCCGAGGTAATCATCTCGCCAATAACAATCTCTCCCCGGTTGCCCCAGAAGGCGTGGATGTCCCCTGTGGCGCACAAACCTGTTGTTCCAAGATAGGAACGGGCGACGATCGCCGACCGAGATGAAGACAAAGTGCGGTTTCCAATCTCTGTTGGTCTGATTGAAGTCATGGAACGTCTTCATACGCGCCCGGGCCGCTATACCCACGAACCCCTTACTGGCCTGGCCGGAAGACGAGGTGACTTGAAACAAACTCTAGAAGATATCCATGTAGGGCTTGACACGAATAGTGTGGCAGCGAAGCAAGAAGGCAAGAAATAAGTAATGGGCATTCGGAACCAACTGCCCGGGTGCGATGCCGTAATGGTTAAGGAAGGATTCGACGAAGGGATGAATAGGGAAGCGAAAACCGAGGTACAGGGACTGCACGTGAACCCCCGAAGAAGAGGGGTGTCGGAGGCTCGGTGACATTCCCCGACGGAGAAGGCAGGCACACCTCGGCCGTAGGTCCAACATAGCCCTTGGCCTCCTCAAACTCCTGCGCTGAGATCTGAGCCAAAGTCAAGGCCGCGACGAGTGTCTCCAGAGGGGTGTACTGGACAGGATCCTCGTATGAGACCGCGTAGGGGTCCTCCATGACGGGAGGATGGGCGTCCAACGGACCCTCGTATGGCATGGTGACCTCCCCAGAGGGGGAATGAGCGGGAAAAGGAGTGGGGGGGTCGCTAGTGTCATCCATGGGAAGGATGTGGGTGTCTACGGAGTCCAAAAAATCGTCCAAGGAACCGGAAGAAGTGTACATGCACCAACTAAACCTACGAGATAAAAGAAAAGGGGTATAAGGACGGGGCGTGTAAAAAAAAAAAAAAAAAAAAAAAAAAAAAAAAAAAAAACAGAGGCGGTGGACCTCGGCCCTAGGCCGAGGTCGAGGTCGGCCCGACCTCGGCGTGGCGGGACGGCGCGCGAGGTCGGCCGACCCCGGGGTCGGCACGACCTCGGTGAGCGAGGTCGGCTCGACCCCGGCGATCCCGTCACAGGGGATCGGCCGGGACCGGGGTCGGCGCGACCTCAACGGCGGAGGTCAACGCGACCCCGGCGCCCGGAGGGCAGCGCGGCCCCGGCGGAGGGGGTCGGCCCGGCGTGGCCTGTACCCGAAGGGCCGGCCGGTGGGCCACGGAGGCGCGGCCACAGGCCACGCCGCGGCAGGCAGCCACCGCGCCGGCGCCGTGGAGGGGCAGCACGGCGGAACCCGTCTGCAGCCACCGCGCCGGCGCCGTGGGGGGCAGCTTGGCGGAACTTGCGAAAAAAAAAAAAAAAAAAAAAAAAAAAAAGGAGGGAGAGGGGGTGTACCACGCTCGGGCCTGGGGCTCGGCGACGGAAGACAACCGGGGGGTCGGCCGGAGTTGGGTCGGGCCGGAGTGTTGCCGGATTCCGGTGGGGAGCTCGCCGGAGTTTGGGGGAGGAGTGTGATGTTGGAGTGGTGAAAGTGTAGAATGAGAGGGGGGATGGGGTTTATATAGGAGAGGGGGAGATAGGAAGAGGGGGAGTTTGAAATTCAAAATGCAAAAAAAAAGGGGGGGAAAGGTGAAAAGATGGGTGTGATTGGTTGACTTGGAGAAGATGATCAAAACCCAAGAGGACTCTACTGTGTATGTGTCCTAGCAGATGAAGGAGTCATGTTCCGGATGGAGTTCTTCATCATTATCGCGAGAAGTGCGCTTGGACGGCACCTGTAACGCTGGGACGCAGACGTCTCGGGGTCGGCATTTTGAGAGGTCGGCCGGAGCATCTACTCTCCTTCACTGACGATTACTCGCAGCTCGGAGAGTGGGGGACTGATGACGGATATATTAGGAATCGACCCGAACCGACCCGAAGGCACGGAGCAAGAACGGGTCCTGGGGCAGCGCCACGTACCCGCCCCGGCTCTACCTCGCCAAGTGGCCCCCGCACGGGCCACGTTGGAGGCCGGGCCGGCCTCTAAGGCGGCCGGGCCGACCTCCACACGGGCTTGACCTGGCCCCACAGTGCGGCCCAGTCGCGAGACCGGGCATGGTCAACCCGGATCTAACCACCCCCCGCCTTAGTGGGTGGCGGTTAGGGGTGGGGGTTGTATAAAAGCCCCCCACCTTGTCTCGTTAAGACATGATCTACTGTTCTTACATACTCTGTCCTAAAATACTACTGTAATAGCCAATTCTATGGCATTTAATACAATCTACGGTCTCACGGCCTTTGCTATATCGTTCGTATTACTTATTTACTATTCATATTCTTATCCGGGTTTAGTGATTCGGGTTCCCCCGGGTTAATTAAATCCATCAATGTATATACTGTAGATATGTATATGTATATATATATATATATATATATATATATATATATATATATATATATATATATATATATATATATATATCATAAGTTAGGCATATATAGTATATAGTAATGTATACACTATACCGATAGTGTATTGGAAAATGACTTCCAAAAAAAAAAAAATGAAAGTCATTTTCCTCCAAAACATACTTATTTTACTTTGACTAAGACTTCATTTTCCATTGACCTCATTTTCCCTCCTCTTGCCAAACACTGAAAACTCGGAAAACATTTTCCGAGTTTCTAAACGCACCCTAAATGTAACAAGTGCTACAATAAAACTTTATATATTTAGAACTCATTAGACATGTTAATATAAATTTCTTTTCAAAAAAAAAACTTTGGAAACAAAATTATTTTATTAAATCTATAATTAAATCAACAAAATAGTATACATGTATATTTAATTCATAGCATACCATAATATTCATAAAATGATAAAATAATATTTAAAAATCATAACTAATGTTAATATTAACAGGTTAAGTTACCTGTTATGCCTCCAGGAAGAAGAGGCTATATGTTCATAATTATAAAGTTATATATTCATAATATTTGAACTTCATACTCACAATTATTGAATCTCTATATTCATAATTATAGAACTATATGTTCATAATTTTTAAACTATATATTCATAATTATGAATAGTTTTGGAACTGTGTCCACCTTTGTAAGGTGGACACAGTTCCACAGCATAATTTGCCATAGGGTTACATAGTCATCCAAATAAAGAATTTTAAAAAATAAAAATAAAAATGTAAGGATTCCTCCTATCAAAATTTGTGGTGGAAGAGAGTTCCCCAAAAAATTGGTTAATGACCCAGAGAACTCCGCCACTCAAGTCAGTAACGACTAAAGACTTGCAAGACTTGCAATGCTGCTATCATTGTTAACATGTATTTTGGGTGATCAGAATTATTGCAAAGTGACCACTATGGTATTGATTTAAATATAAAAGTTTTATAGACTTGTAAGTCTTTTCTTATCCCAAAAGGTTGAATCTCCATTCCTAATGGCCCCCCACACTCCGACTCAACAGAGCATATGAGAGGATGTAAATCACGGTGACTCACTTGTATGTCTTTTGTCTTTAGTTGTTGACGCTTGACGGAGCAAACTTACAATTTGTGGTAGAATAATTAATTTCACTAAAAATTGGTTAATGATTGAGAAAGCTCAGGAATAATGACAACTAAAGACTAAAGACTCGCAAGTAACAATGCAACTATATATCAAATTTAACATGAATTCTGGGTGATTAAAATTACGTAACTAATACTCGACTTTGCAATTTATTGTAAACTGAGCACATCGATAATGAATATTGATACACCAGATAGTGAAATTTAAATACATCCAGTGGTGGGATATGACTCTTTGGACTACAATAGATAATGAATTAAAATTAAAAGAATAATAATAAGACTAAATGTATAAATATCATAATAATTAAAAATTAAAAGTGGAATTCACGTTGGTTTTGCAACGTACAATTATATACTGGCAAAAATTTGTGTGAGATCGTCTCATCATGAGTCGGGGTCGGGTCAAGATGAAAATGTAATACTTATACGTACAAATGTTATACTTATATGCTTAAATGTAATACTAATTAGGAATTAAAAAAAAAAATTACTTGTAAGGGTAAATGTAATATTTTTACATTTTGATTTAAAAGTATTACATTTTTTTTTCAAAAGTATTTTATATCGATTGAGACATGCAATGCATTTTCCAGTCCATGTTTTTCGTAGTTGTCAAGGAAGCTTCCAGCCCACCTTAGTAATAGCTATAGCATATGAAGTGTGTGTATATATATATATATATCTATTATCCAGCGAACAAATAAACATAAGCAAAGCATTACATTCATATATATTAAGCTTGAAAAACTTTCCTCATAATGGGGACGACTTTCGTCCATAAAACTAGTTATTTCTTCATCATCCTCTTCGCCTTTGTGCTTATGGAGCTGTGCAATTGTAGCGGAAGCAACAACTTGGGGGTTTGCAAGGAGAGGGAAAAGCAAGCACTATTGTGCTTCAAGAAGGAGTTTGAAGATCCAATGAATCGACTCTCCTCTTGGGTTGATGGAGTTGATTGTTGCACCAAATGGGAGGGAGTTATGTGCGACAATGTAACCGGTCATGTTGTTGAACTCCGGCTAACAAATCCCAACTTTCAGTTTGAGTTTGTTCATCTTCCAAAAGGTACACTCAGCCCTTGTTTGCTAGAATTGAAACAATTACATCATCTTGATCTTAGTGGCCTTTATAAATATTTCAGTGGATCTCGAATTCCTAACTTCATAGGATCTTTTGCAAACTTGCAATATCTTGATTTATCCAATTTGGGATTTCAAGGGATCATTCCCCCTCAACTTGGAAATCTTACAAGTTTGCACTCTTTAATTTTGCAACTGAACTTTGATGATACAAATCATGCTAGTCTCATAAAAACTGATAGTCTTGATTGGTTGTCCAATCTTTCAAATTTACAGTTATTGGATTTGAGTTATGTTAATCTTAGCATGACACATAATTGGTTAGAGGCCATTAATATGCTTCCTTCCTTGCGTGAGCTTCATTTATCTAGATGTGATCTGCCTAAACTATCCCAGTCACTTCGCCTTCTAAACAATTCTTTACTTGAAGTCCTTGATCTTTCCAATAATGAATTCAACATTGTTATTCCCAAATGGATGTTTAATCTCAATAACCTTGTTTCTCTTGATCTAACATCTTCTGGTTTTCTAAGTCCACTCCCGGATGGCCCTTGGAACTTGACATCCATTATCACTCTTAACATCAGTGATAATGAAATGAATGGTTCATTACCTAGTCAATTGTTTGGTCTTAGTGGTTTGGTATCTATGAACCTAAGAGGTAATCAATTTCAAGGTCCCTTGCCCAATGGTTCTTGGAACTTGACATCCCTGAGTATTCTTGACATCTCCAGTAATAATTTGAATGGTTCATTACCCCATCAATTGTTTGATTTTAGTCACTTGATATCTTTGGACATAGGCTACAATCAATTGAAGGGAACCATTCCAAATTCTATTTCCAATTTGACTTCTTTGTCTGTCCTTGATTTCACTGGAAATATGCTTACTGGAGAGATACCAAAGCAAATTGGGAATCTCAACAAGTTGCAAGTTCTTTCTCTCTATAGAAATATGCTTACTGGAGAGATGCCAAAACAAATTGGAAATCTCAGCAAGTTACAAGACCTTGATCTTGCAACAAACAGGTTATGCGGACCTCTTCCTGAGAATTTGGGGTATTCATGTCCAATGATTAAAAGGTTGTACATTTCAAACAACAAGTTGGAAGGCATAGTGACTGAAAATCACTTTGTTAATCTCACAAAGTTAACCACTTTAGATGCATCTGGAAATAGATTAACCATGCGTGTCAATCCAAACTGGACACCTCCCTTCCAACTTGATCGGCTTTATCTAAGTGGCTGGAATTTGGGGCCTCAATTTCCTCTTTGGTTGCAATCTCAACATCAAATTTCTGTGGTGGACATTTCTAATGCTGGAATAGAGGGTGAGCTTCCAACTTGGTTATGGAACTTTTCTTCTCAAATTGAATTAGTTAATGTTTCACACAACCAATTGCGAGGCCAAATTCAAAACATACCATCTCATTCAACTAGAGAGATTGGTATGTCTTTCTCAGTATTCTTGAGCTCTAACCAATTTAGTGGTCCCTTACCTCGTATTTCTATCCACATAATTGGGTTAGACTTGTCAAACAATTCATTCTCAGGAAATGTTTCTAAGTTCTTTTGCCATGCACAAAAGGTACCATATGAACTCAGAATACTTCATTTGGGAGGAAATGATTTATTTGGAGAAATTCCAGATTGTTGGATGCATTGGCCATACTTAAGAGTCCTAAATATGAAGGAAAACAAATTGAATGGAAGCATTCCAAATTCTATTAGGCTTTTGAGTCGTTTGGAATCTTTGGACATGCACAAGAACATGCTTTCTGGCCCTATACCTTCATCATTGCAAAATTGCACGCTTTTGTTGAAAATTGATTTGGCTGAAAATGGATTCACAGGAAAGATTCCAAGATGGTTGGGGACTAGACTTTTAAATTTGACAATTTTTAGACTCCGATCAAATAAGTTTTATGGTGAATTTCCTCTAGAATTTTGCCATCTTAAATCACTCCGCATTTTAGATCTTTCTAATAACAACTTCTCTGGTGTGATTCCTCGGTGTCTTAAAAATCTCACTGCAATGATCGATGAAGACGAGATTCAAGATGAAGAATTTGAAATGGGTTATTCATTGTTTGGTTGGGGATTTGGTGAGAATGCTATAGTGACGACCAAAGGGCTAGAGTATGAGTATTACACAGTCATTCTATCGTTGTTTGTTGGCATGGATCTTTCAAGTAACAATTTTTTGGGGGACATTCCAATTGAATTGGCCAATCTTGTGAGATTGATATCCTTAAACTTATCAAGAAATAACTTGACGGGAAATATCCCCATGGAGATGGGAAACATGAGATTCCTAGAATCTCTTGATCTTTCAAGAAATCAACTTTCAGGGAAAATTCCCTCTAGCTTCTCAAGTTTGTCCACTCTAGGAGTTTTGGACTTGTCATATAACAACCTATCTGGGAAGATACCTTCAGGTACTCAACTTCAAGGTTTTAATGCTTCATGCTACATTGGTAACAACCTCTGTGGCCCTCCGCTCTTACAATGTTGTAGTGTTGATGATGGCAAAATTCCAAAAAGCTGTAGTGTTGATGATGGCAAAATTCCAAAAAATGAATATAAAGGAGATGATAGTTCTGAAGTAGTGGATTGGTTTTATGTTAGCATGGCTATAGGATTTGTAGTGGGCTTTGCAGTGGGCTTTTGGGCGGTCTGTGGTTCTTTGTTTCTTGGGCTTTGGGAGGATTGTTTATTTTCAATTTTTAGATGACAAGTTGAAGTCTGTTTTAGTGTGGGCACATGCTCTGAGGGTATAATGTTTCTGGTGTTCTCTACTGTTAGGAATCTATGCATATTGAGATGTATGATTTAGTGTATCTTCTAGCTAGTCCCTTGTAATTTATCATGTAACACGCATTGTCATAATTATGTAACATAGTGTGATTATCATAATTATGTAACATAGTGTAACTGTAAACCTATCGTTTACCTATGTTTCGTTGTGCAAATCTTTTGTAATACTACAATGAGTTTACATATTTTTCAGCCAATTACACATTCATTTTAATTACTTCTACAATAAGGAACTTCTACAATTAGGTCGCGGGACAATTATCGACACGAAACTAGACACAAAAATAACGTGCTAGTGACGGATTGATCCGTAAAGAACCCATTATGTTTCGCGTCTTAATAACTTATTAAACATATTAACAACCCCGTTTAACCCGTTAATATTATTGTGTTAATCCGTTTACACAAACTTGTTTATAACACGCTAAGAAACATTGTTATTTAGGTAATGTGTCATTTTTTTCTTATAAAATTTATAAATAGAATCATTGTTTTATTTTTCTTTATTTCAATATTAGTTATTTTTATTGACTTAGTGATTGCGGTAATTTGGGGCAAACAAATAATACCCGGAGTATTCGGGTTGTCGAACCACAGAGAGATGGGGTACTAATCACTAGCCACTGTTGGAAATCTGCATTTTTCCGACCACCAAAAAGTGGTCGGAAAAGGGACATTTTCGGTCGAAAATGCAGTTTCCGACCAACTTAGCGACCACTTTAAGGATTCGGAAAAAAAGTCCTAGCTATTACCGATAACTAGTCAAGGTGGTCGGAAATACCAACTTCTTTTTTAGGACGTCGGAACTAGTGGTTGTCGGATAAAGAGAGCAAATTTCCTACCACTGGTTGTCGGTAATTGGTCGGAATTACCATCCACCAGTGGTCGATAAGATTTACAAAGAAAAAAAATTAAAATGTGAATTTACCGACCTCTAAGGTGGTCGGTAAGATTTACTAACAAAAAAAATAAAATTTAAAATTCTGCAAATATCAAATAAATTTGATCAGTTACAATTGAAATTCAAATTTCAGCATTACAATATTAAATTCAACAAAACAATTAACAATTTAGGGTAATCAATCATTTAAATCAAGGTGTAGCAATTGTTTCACCATCAAAAATACATTTGTCAAAATATTAGGCTAAACATGCTAATAAGATTGTAGCAATTGTTTCACCATCCAAAATACATTTTCAAAACATTCAAATAATGCACTATCTAATCTTTGCATAGCTTATAATTCTTCTTTTTCCAAGAAAAAAATAGCCCAGGACACGACATCAATTACTACAGTGCTGCTAACATGGAAGCTGTACCTGATTTACATCTTGTGTTGCAAGTTGAAGTGGCTGTTCATTAGACCTGACTTGAAGACTACCACTTCTTCCTGTTAAACTCTTGCCAACATGCTCAAGGGCAAATTGATTACTAAGCTTTGTAGGATCCTTCAACTCCACTTCACTCTTAAGGATTGAAAGTAGAGAGAAATTAAATACCAATTTTAGGGTGTCGGAAATATATTAATGAACCAACAGAGAAATCAACTCAGAAAGTCTAACCTCTTCAGCTAACACTTCATTATACTCCATAACAATAAGCCAGAAATGTGGAACTCCTTTCTTTGCGGTTTTGGTCGTCTTTGTGGTCCATAGACACTGCTTCAGCTTTCTCACCTTCAACTTCAACTATACCATATTGGTCGTCTCCTGGAGAGTCTTCGCCCACATATACATATCCATATGTTTACAAGTAGGGGTGACCCAAAATCTGAGAAAGAATTACAGATTTAAATTCATCACCTGAAGCCAAAGTTACAAAATGATTTGATTCATTCTGGAACTAAAATTCAGCAAAAACCCAAAATATATGCATATATGTACACATCACACACTTCCTACTGACTCTCTTGGTTCATGGTTCCATAACCTACTATCTCGTTACATCTTTTTAATGTCAAAATTACTTCTAGAAGTAATATCTTATAATCTCTTTATCATACTACTACTGAAAAGATACAAAAAGGTCCATAAATTAATGTATAAGACTATAATTTCCCAGAATTACGTAGATTGACTCTTCTGAGCTGTACTAATATTTTATATCTGAATGGTTCTACATTTTTCTGTTGTAGCTTATCAGTTTATGTACTTAAACTGTCAGTTTCTTTCTATCAAACCACCAAATTCAGATTTCATCAACCTGAACCAAAAATTCCTCAGACCAATGAACTTAACTTTTGGTTCGACTTTTGGATTTGCCAAAATTTTCAGGCAACTAAAATATTTCTTAATTAGTTTTAAACTGATGTCTACCACTCTACCCTACTTGTGTGTAACTTTAGTAAAATACCATAGCATCTTGTTTGATGGACCAACTAAATGAAAATAGTTAAAACTTGTTTGAAGATATAGCAAGGTAAAAATAAACAATAGGTTGGCATACCATCGTCAAGAATCATGAAATCCACTTCCTTCCCTTGGTAGATTATAGGACTCTTAAGGCCCCTGATAATGATGCAACATGTCCCACCGGTAATCTAAAATTGGAATATAAAAATTTGAATAAAATGGAAGTTAAAAAGGACATCAAATACTTATCCAAATTAAGCAGAGGAAAGATTCAAGACAATCTTAAAAAGAACAACTAATCTTGAGTATAAGTTGACATGGACCAAATCAATTCTACAACCTCACTAGTATTGACTCACAATATTATAAAGTATGGTCTTTTAACGCAAAATATATCCAAAATCCCTCTTTTGAAATATCACATGTTGATTATGTGTTTGCAATTTTTGGCTCAAAGTGATGATATGCAACAAACCTTAGGAAAATTCTTGTTAGACAACAAAATAGGAAAGGTTATGTATTCCTTCATCACTCTTTGGAGCAAATGTGTGTAATCATCCTTAGAGAGAATGGGAGATGTGCTATATTGATATCCCATTACTGGAAGGAAAGGATACCTGCAATTTCAAAAGGCTCAAATCAATTAAGAATATTACTAAAGAAGCCAATACAACGTCAAAGGCATATTACTCTGCTGAAGTAATTTGACTTAATCAAGGATGATAAAAAGGTCATGTTGTGACAAAGAGGATCATTGTCGGAAAGCGCTTCAAGGCATATGCTGCAAGCATCCTGAACTCCACCTTCCACAAACGCTGCGGCTGAAGTCAAATGGTTCTCAGAAACCTTTCTTCCCTCCATCTATCAGAAGATTAAACCTTCAAAATTGAAACCAAATCAGGACAGAGTGTAGATGACTTTTATAACCATCCAGCAGATGTAATCACATAGCCAATTCTAGTCTAATTATAATATCACAAAACCAACAAAATTTTCCCTACTATGGGTTTCCTAGTACTTGCTGATACATTCATATCACCCTGAAATGTCTTCCAAAGTAACTTCCAATGGAAAATACACTGCTGGTTCAGTTAACAAAGTAGTAAGCAATGTGAACCTGATCAAGTTCCTTTTTATTTTCTTCATTTATTTATTTATATTTTCAATTTATATAGTGTGCTAACTCCAGTTTTACAGGTTATATCAAAGTTAACAGAAGAAAAGGATACTCATATACCATATAGGGATTCAAAATTGACAAGACTTCTTCAATCCTCCCTAAGTTGTAATTCAAAATTGCAGCAGTTATATTTATTAATGGTATTGACTCTAAAAGGTGGAGTTGTGTGCTTGAAATAACTGTATTTAATTTTATTGTTTGTGTTTAACAGCTTATCTGCACAGTCACTCCCTCATCCAAAAGAAATCCACAATGTGTAAGGAACCAAGCAGATCTAGGGTTTCCTATGTAGAGAGACAGAGGGGTCAAAGAATGAGCGGTTAAGCTTGAGACTATGAGTATGAGTAGATGAGGTTATAAGGACTTACCGGAGAGGCGGAGACAAGGCTGTAAGCGGCGGAGGCGGAGATCGAGCCGGAGACAAGGCTGTGAGCGGTAAAGAGGGAGATCGAGCCGGAGACAAGGCTGTGAGTGACGGAGAGGGAGTTCGAGCCGGAGACAAGGCTGTTACCGCGGCGGAGAGGCGGAGATCGAGCCGGAGACTGAGTAGTTGTCGTCTGTTGCAGTCTCCGGAGATGATGGCCGGGTGGATTGGTCGAGACACAGAGAGTTTAAGGTGGAGCGAGAGAGGCAAGCGGCGCGGTGTTGAAGTCTAAATCCAAGTCCTTAACCTCTCTTTATATCCCTTTCAAAAAAAAAAAAAAAAAAACCTCTCTTTATAATAATAATAATAATAATTCTTTTCGACCACTAAAGTTGGTCGGAAAAAAACATTTGAAAAAAGTAACTGTAAATAATTTTAAATGGCCGAAGAAAAAATATTCCACCACTTATACAATTTCCGACCACTCTAAAAAGTGGTCGGAAATTCCGACCGTTTTTTGTCCAACCTAACTCCTCGACGGAGAAAAGAAAAAATTTCACTTTTTTTGACCATTTTTATGGTTGGTCGGAAAAGTGGTCAGAATTTTGATGATTTCCAGCAGTGAGCTACTAGGTTACTCATATGAAACTAGTCCGAACAAAACTTGAAGGTTGGTTGATTGCATAAAATAACAAGCAGAATAAAATAAATAACAAGGTTTTGTAAACAATAGAGCAAAACAGGATTCCTGGGATCACAATGTTTAATCACCTAGTGCCAATTATCGTTTGTAATATTTGGTTTGGAATTAAAATTTGTGTGGGAATGCAAGGTGGAATCGAATTACTCCCGTAATCTCTATTCCTAGTGAATTCACACCCCCGTGGCTTAAACACCCAATAAGATCGAAGATCAACATTCAATTATTCCTAATTACTACCATCTCCCGATGAGCAACAATCTAGCTTAGAATAAACTTCCCCTAATAAGTTCCCCTTTCCCAAGGTCCAACCATTAGGTGCGATCGTGTGTGCCCCAATTTATGCCCCAACTCCCATTGGTGACACAAACATGGCTATGAAGCTAGTAACTGTGACCACTAATTACCAACAGCAACAGATTAAAACAAGATTGCAACACAGATCATAAAAACCAAACATAAATATATTAAGAAATTAACGAACTAGGCACATAGATTCATAAACAAATTCACCCTAAAATCCCTAAGGAATTTAGCTAAACATGGCTAAATTATACATAGCAAATATAAATAAAGAATTACAAATCATCAAAAATGTACAAGAATTGACCAAGCGATTCTCCCAAATCTCCTTGGCTTCCTCCTTGCTTCCAAAGACAACTTGAGACTCTTGATTTCTATCTTTCTTGTCTCCAAAGAACTCTAAAAATCTCTAATATTTTCTTAGGGTTGAGGAAGGTGTGATTTTATAGTAGGTACAAAGTTAGGATGAAATAGGAATTTTCCTAATTAATTA
Source organism: Ipomoea nil (assembly GCF_001879475.1). NCBI lineage: Eukaryota > Viridiplantae > Streptophyta > Magnoliopsida > Solanales > Convolvulaceae > Ipomoea > Ipomoea nil. Next base: position 214,413 of record NW_017619075.1, read on the forward strand.
AGAAAATTACCGCAATTAATTTTGGAAAGTGTTATTTTGAATGATTTCTAAATTATTTTGTCACTATGGAAATCAGCGCCCTTTGCTTGAATTTGGAATATGAAACTTGAATTGGGAATTGAGGTATGACTTGAATAATGAAGTCAGCGCAATTTAGAAATCATGTGTAGCCACCTCTTCCTTTAATAAATTAACGCCGCCTTTCTCCTTTGCAATATAGCGCCTTAATTTTGTTCAGCGACTTTCTCGACGCGTCGAGATCTGATGGTCTCGATCACAATATTTTCTGGAAACGAGTCTTTTGGATTTTGAACTTGTCTAAAATTGCTCCAAATATCTTTGAACTTCCCTTACTTATATCTTTGACATAAAATAATTCAAAAACACTAACAAACACCGTAAAACATTCTAAATGAGTGTAAAATTATATCCTAATGAGAATAGCAAGGAAAACATGTATTAAATAAGCAAAAATAAAGAAATTAATTACTGAGATGATTCAAAATAACTATAAAAACAAGCACATATGTGATAACATCACTTAGCTTATAATGTTATATTTTGAAAATTTATAGATTAAGGACAACCGAATTGAATGAGATTACAAAAATACTCTCTCTGTCCCATTTTATCTTTCATACTTACTATTTCTTGGTCAAACCAACTCTTTCTTCTTTGTTTTTTTATATTAGTATTTTCATAAAAAAAAATTAAATTTGATTTTTTTTTTTTGTGTTTAATAGTATTTTTAATGTAGTTTCTAAATATATAAATTTTGCATACTAATTCTAAACTTAATATTATAAAAAATTAAATTTTAAATAACTTCAGTCTAGCATCGTTAATCGAATCCGAAACATAAAATGGGACGGAGGGAGTATCATAAATGTGACTAGATGAATTTACTACGTCAGGTCAATACCCTACACCAATTTTTTATGTTCAATAATACAAAATTTAAATTTTTATTGTGTTCATCAATTTTATTCTAAAAACTATTATGGACTTATTTAATTATATATGATTTTTGGATATTTTATCATTTTATGAATTGAATATTTTTTGAGTTTGTTTGGTGGATTGAATTGTAATTTTTTTTTATATATATAACTTAACTCCAAATTTTAGTTTTTAAAATTAATATGTTAATAGGATTAATAAGGGACAACATTTACATCACTAATAATTCAGAAATCACATTAATAATTAGCATATTTGTGAGAGACATAAATTACAATTTTCCCAATCATAAAATATTATAATTATAAAATCATTTCAATAATCAGCAGAAGTGTTATTGGCTCTTTGTGCTTCAGTAGGTTAAGAAATCAGTAGCATTGAAACTTACACCCCTATTCTACTTTCTTCTTGTTCTCTTACAGCTTCCTCACCACTTCTTGTGCTCATCCAATTCTTCATTTATGTTCCTTCTTGTTGTCTGAAAACCAATTAATATGAAGCATTCCAAATTCCATTGGGTTTTTGAATCATTTGCATTGGAATCTAATAACTTCGAACTATTAAAAATGTTTTCTAAATGGAAAAAACAGAATCATCTATCATGTATCATTTATTTGGCTATATGTCACTATAATCACATTCTCACCATTATCTACTTACATATTTATTTATTATTATGATTACATTCGTTATCATCTTCTGATCTTTTACTTATGGTCATTTTCTATCTTTTCTACTTGCATTACTTATTTAAACAAAACGTATTTACTTATGCTTAAAGTTAGACATTATTTATATTATCAAAATTAAAAAAATAATTCTATATCAATTCAAGTTTTATATTTTGATTGAACTCAATTGATTATTGGTTCGGATATTTTTAGTTATGTTATATCGTAATACAAGTTTAGTCCGGATATTGGATATTGAAATTTCACATATATTATTATATTAGAATTCAAAGTAAATATTATACATTTATATACATGTCATTCAAATGAATATATCCAACAATATTTTAAATATTAGCTCAAAAAATATTATCTGAACTAAGTTTTAGGTGAACTTAATAGGTTATTGGTTCGGATATATTTTGAGTTAAGTTATCTAAACTAGGTTTTAGGTGAACTTACATATATTGGACTTAAAATTAAAAATTATATTTATTCTATTTAAACTAAATATATTTTAAAATATTTTAAATATAATGTCTAAAAATCACCCGAAATTAAACTTGTGTTAATCTAAAAAATAAATTTGAAAAAAATAAATGTTAGTAAACAAGTTTTTTAACAAAAAAAAAAAAAAAAAAAAAAAAAAAAAAAAAAAAAAAAACATAGAGTAAAAACTGAAAAATTAGAAAACAAAAAATAGTTTCCGTTAATAAACGAGCCCTATGTGTTTATTGTTCCGATTCCAATTCAATTAGGTTTGCGTAGTACTCAATTCAGTTTGAATTGGATACTTTAAACCAAATCGTGATCATGCCTACCCACGTCTTGCAACTATAGTTATATCATGGACAATGTGCATATAGCAACATGAACCTAAGCCACCCCCAATTTCTCTCCTTAATTTATTTTTCAACTTGAATTTACTCTTTTTTATACAAATATAATTACTGTAAAAAAATATGCTCCAAAACAATCATTACCGGAATCTTACATAAGCCTTCACTAGCAATGCACAACACACAAGATCAATAATTTATTCAATTATTAGGTGGTTAACAAGGTAATCGGCAAGGGAATAGATCAATCATGTGTTACACCTTGACTCATCAATCACAAGTTGCATTGTAACAAGTTCCACCAAGCAAACCACAAACCAACAAAGGGGAGTAATCACAAATTCAAGTATATAAAGGCAATTTATTCAACACAAAGCACAATGAGTCATCCAAGCAAGGTTTCAAAAAGTTCATTTTTTTTTTAAGAAAACACCCAAATTATCCCCTCCCCCACACTTAAAGGTTACATCGTCCTCGATGTGAAAGAAAATAAAGCACGAGGGGAGGAAATGGTGGCACAATAAGCACAAGGAGCACAATCTCTACTATCTACATTAAGTAAAGCACTAAACACATTTAAAGAAAGTAGAGAAGGTAGATGAGACTCCCCTAATGAATCTTCTTGTGCCAAAGAATCATCATGAAGCCTTCTTGGAATTGAGCATACTCCTTAGTGTCACTCCTAGAGTCAAGGGAATATACCCATGAAAGCACAAGTGAAAGCATAATAAATCAAATATAAAGAAAAAAAATAAAATAAAATGCAATAAAGTGAAAGATAACATGGGGTGCCTCCCATGAAGCGCTAAGTTTAACGTCGCTAGCTCGACTCAACCTCTCAAGTATTCAACCATCAATGGATTGAAGGAGAAAAATTCCCATCTTTCTATCAACCTTTTCTTCTAGGTATTTCTTCAAGTGGTGGCCATCAATAAATTCCATTAAGCTCATCTTCACCACTTGAAAGTTTAAGACAATAAGCTCATCCAAATCAAACTCCAAAAATATCCCTTCCTCAAATCCATTTTTTATCCATAAATCAAATGAGGTCTTCTTCCTAAAGATTGGGTCTTGATAATACTCAAGAGCTTGATCATTTTCTTGGTCTTCACTTCTTTTCTCTTCTTGACTTTCCTTTTCATTTGCAAATAAGGAGAGTCTTGGATCTTTCTCATGCACCAATAAGAAGTGGGAATCCTTTGATTCAAATATAGGCCAATGCGGGCCTCCACTTTCAAGAACATCAACTCCTCCCGGTTCCCACACTCTTCTAAAGTCTTCACTAATGAGAGTATCATTCATTGGAGAGCATTCATCAAATTCACCGTGCATGTTATCAACTTCACTCTCATTAACTTCTTCAAATGGGGTGCTTTGCAAAAATTCCTTGCCACCATCATCTTGAATCTCAATTTGAGTCTCAATCTTGTCTTCTTTCTCATTCAAATGGTTGGATTCAAGACACTCCTCAAGCACTTCATTTTCAAGATTTTTCCTTACATTCTCATCTCCATCAACCTCATCCCCTTCATTAGATAAGGGAAACTCTTGTTGAACCTCTTCGTTGGACAATGAATCTTGAATCGGCTCTTGAGTTGCCCAACTTTGTACTTGAGTCATCATGTTTTCCGATTGAGTTTGTAACTCATCCACTCGTGAAGACGTTTGCATTATCAAACTCATCAACTTGGACATCATCTCGGGCTCTTGATCAAGGGATTGAAATTCTTGTTGAGGCTCTTGGTAAGAGGGCTCTTGAAATTGGCACAAATGTTGGTAGTTAGGAGCCAATGTATAGCAATTTTCGGCATCATGTGCTCCTCCACAAATGGTGCACCATAAAGGTTGTGGCATGGTAAATGGTGGTGTGCCTCCTTGAAAAACTTCTTGACTCATGTAGGCAAGATTGAGATGTGGTTCTTGTTGTTCCATTCATCCATATGTTTGGCTCATATTCCAATTCATTTCGTATCCATAAGGAGGAATTTGGAATGGTGGTAAGGATCTTTGAAACTCATACCCATACATATTTGAGCAATTAGCACTTGAGCACATAAAGCAAATAAAAACAAAGGAAAAAAAAATGGTCTAGTCTCCTAGAATAGTCATTCACCAATGTTAACTACCACAAAACAATCAAAACCAAGCCATCCCCGGCAACGGCGCCAAATTTGATGACGACATTTTTCACACATCCATCAAGTATCAAATCACAGTATAGAGTTTAGATATCGTTCCACTGGAGATGGCTCTTGTAATGTTAGGAATTGATGTAAAGTGGAGTTAAGCACAAGCTAAAACTACCCTTTTAGAAGCTAGACCTATCGATAAGGAGTTGGTTTGATATGAAAAAGCTAATAACAAATAGGACAAGTAAAATAAAGGACCGGGATTTGGTTGATTCAAGCTAAGATGCCAAATATTGTACTAAAGATTAGGGAATTAAACAAGGCATAGGGTAAGTGAGATGGACAAAAGTGTCCGAATACCACTCTCGTAGCTATTTGGACTTGCAACCTAACCTTAAACTCCACCCTCGTGGCAATTCAACCCAAGGTTGCCCAAGCAAGAACACAAGGCATAAATTCTCCTTAATACCCGAAATACTCTCGTATTGGGCATTAAGTGTGTGAATGTGTGGCTAGTGTACAAGCTCTACTCTCATAGCAACAAACACACTCCAAATCAAGCATATAATTGGGATCCAACAATCATACACAAATTTCTCAACAAACCCATTATTTCACACAACAACCCTAGATCACCCAAATAATCCCCTTTATGCAATACAACTCAAATAGGCATCAATAGCAAGAAATCAAACCAAATCCTAGTCTCAAAACACTTAGCTACTCATAATATAACAATAGATACACAATATTAAAAGAGTAATTGAAAGCATAGATGAAAAGTAAAGAGAAGGGATAATAAGAAAACTTCTCTATTGAAGCTTTGAAATCCAAGATTTGCAATGTTCTTGAGCTTGGAAAATGGAAAGAAATAAGAAATCTACACTAATCTAAGCTATACTAGAGCTAAACCTAACTAGAGAATGAAAGGGGAATGAAAGATGGAATGAAAAGTATGTTTTGGGGTGAAAAAATCCCCTTAAAATGGTAAAAAACGGGCTGCAAAAAGTTGCAGAGGGCTGGCCACGGGCGTGGCTTCACCCGTGGCCAGAAATGCAGGGCACACTGCCCAGTGGCCACGGGTGTGCCCACGGCCGTGGCTAGACCCGTGGCCACAGGCAGTGTGCACTGCCTGTGCACTGAGGTCGTGTTCTAGGCCAGTTTTCACCCTCAAAACCTTTGAATTAGCCTTTGGTTCTTGAATAAAAGTTGTAGCCCTTCAAGTTATCTTTCCAATGATATAAAATTCACTTGGTTTGGACATTCCTACGCAGAGATATGATCAAAAAACCGAGCAGTGGACGATTTGTGCGGAAATTTCAACTTCTTGCTCTTTTGCTCCACTTTTGCCTTTGTTTGTCCAAATGACTAAGACCAATAAACACACCATAATTTGGCTCTCTAAAAGGTGTTTCTCCATCTTCATAGCTTCTCATTGACTCCCATTGACTCTACATGCATCCGAAATGCCCCAAAAATCACTCAATTCATCTAAATCATCAAGAATTACTCATAAGCACACAAATGAATCAAATGAGGATACTTCGGACAAAATTATAACAAATAACAAGGAAAATAAGCTTAAATGCAATGTGAAATTATAAACTTTTAGACTCTTATCATATAGGCTTTTTGTTGGTATGGATATGGTGAACCAGGCTGCTAAAGGCATGGAGGTAGTCCAGCCAGGTTTAAGAGAGAATATAAGAGTGTTTAAAAAGAGGCAATTAGAGACCAAGAAAAAGGCAGCAGCACAAGCTCAAGAAAATGCTTCTGTGAACTTGAGTGGTGGGCTCGAAGTCGATGGTGAAGATAGTGAATCAAAGCTCAGTTTGAAAAAAAAAAATAGAAGCTCATGCCCAGCAGAATGGTTTGCTATTAATGCCAAAGCCAGGCAGGATACGTGATGGTCATCAAATATATAGCTTTGGTAGAATAAGCATAATTATAGACTCTTTGAATGAGAAGGTATTTGCACTAACTGAGGATAAATGGTCTTTGGCATCTCCTGATCTGCTTTTGGAGTTACACAATCGATCAGCGTTCAGCTTGAAAAAAATAATAGAAGCTCATGCGCAACAGAATGATTTGGTATTCAAGCTAAAGCCAGGCATGATACATGATGATCATCAAATATATGGCTTTGGTAGCATAAGCATAATTATAGACTCTCTGAATGAGAAGGTATTTGCACACACCGAGGATAAATGGTCGTTGGCGTCTCTTGAGCAGCTTTTGGAGTTACACAATAGATATAGTTACTCTGAAGAGACAAAGATAAAGCAAGAACGTTTTGACTGTTATTAAAGAACTAGTCTAGCCAGGTTGAGTAGAAACACGATATTCATTGTTCATCCCTTCTTCATTGTACTGGTCACTGGATAATGTTCCAAGAAAGGATAGTGTATGAATAGAAAGTGCTTATTATGCTGTAATTTGATTTTCTTCTTCTTATTCTCTTCCTCCTCCTTTTATGATTTCTATGCATTTGACTTAGCTTGTTTCTAAACCTTGCAATTTCGTTTTTGTCCTAGATTTCTGTGGGGTGAGGTTAAGTTATCCTACAATGTCACCTCTGAAGGAAACTGTAGATGGAGTTCACTCCCAAGTTGTGAAGATTGAGGATGATCTTAAGGTATTAGTTTGTAGTAAGGAACTAAGGATGCTTTATCGTCCTATCTGTAAACCTTTTCGTTTTGATAAAATTTTCTTATATTTAAAAACTAACTAGCAGGCACCAATACTGATAATATCATCACAGTTTCCAATTGATGCACCATAACCTTCCTATTTAGGGCATTTTTCTTTTAATATTTACACAACATTTCTAGGACTTTGAAGCAATGTAGTCTTCATTGTCTAGTTTTCTTGTATCAATTAGACATCTTTGTGGTGAAACTAGACTCTTCCTAAGAAATACTATTTTATCTATATGTGTTCTGATCTTTGAGTTTTTTTTTTTTTTTTTTTTTTTAAAGGAAACAACAAACTACATTACAGAATACTAATTAGGTGATGAATATACATGATTTTCTTCTTCTTATTTTCTTCCTCCTTTTATGATTTCTATGCATTTGACTTGTTTCTAAACCTTGCAATTTCATTTTTGTCCTTGATTTGGGTGGGGTGAGGTTAAGTTATCCTACAATGTCACCTCTGAAGGAGACTGTAGATGGAGTTCACTCCCAAGTTGTAAAGGTATTAGTTTGTAATGACTAATGAGGATGCTTTATCGTCTTGATAAAATTTTCTTATATTTAAAAACTAACTAGCAGGCACCAATACTGATAATATCATCACAGTTTCCAACTGATGCACCATAACCTTCCATTTAGTGCATTTTTCTTTTAATATTTACACAACATTTCTAGACTTTGAAGCAATGTAGTCTAGTTTTCTTGTATCAATTAGACATCTTTGAGATAAGAAATACTATTTGTGATTTATCTATATGTTTTTAGATCTTAGAGTTTTAGTTATTTATCTCTAAGATAAAATTGTATAAAAATTCTGGAAAAGATATCTAGTGCTTTCTCCATTTAATATGACATTTATTTCCAAGACATTCAAAAAATATTGTTATTTTTAGTAGATAGTAACAATTTGTACAACATGTTTCTTATATGAACTAAATCTTTTACCAAGATAGGTATCAAGATTTGGTCTTGTGAAGCTACATTTGGTCTTTCACTTCACTTCACTTCACTAGAATTTTCATGTTTTGGACTCCATTGTGAATATTTATGAGGCATATGTAATTGCTGAGCAGGAAACCTGGTTATATATGCCTTTGAATCCCAGTTATATGCCCGAAAAGTTGAGTTTATTTTAAATTTATCATTGGAAGCTATGCTCTGTCAAACTTGTAATTTTTGTTGGTAATTTATGGCTGTAGGTTCGGGTTGCTGAGTACAACAATGTGCTTAATGCCATAAACCGTAAGCTAGCAGACAGGAAGGTATGCAATGCCATCACATTTTGTATGTAATAGTGTACATACCTTTTTACTGGATCGGTGAAAACATATCACAAAACCACTCCATACCTTTCTTTAATTTGTTTGATAAAGCCCTCACATCCTTCACTGTGGATATTATAGTGCTAATGTCCTCAAGGGGTGCATCTACTTTCCATCTGGCATCTAAATTTTGACATTTTTTCTTTCCATTCCCGGCCTGTGGTGCTTGCTTAATAGTACAGCTGGGAAAATGATATGAAAGGGCTCACAGAAATTATAGGTCTTAGAATCACATGATTTGACATTTAAGATTCACAAGAGTGAAATACAAGCAGCCTACAAGGAACTTATAAATCCTATAATGACAAGCAACCCTATTGTTATTTGTTAAAAACTTAAAATTACATTTACTTTTTTATTTTTTTGAAAGGAACATTTACTTTTCCTTACATGTCTTAGAGTGGAAACTTGACTCCTGGTAGTAAGGAACGTTCTATTGACACAGAAAAAATGTGTCTTTGCTCCAAACATTTTCATTTACTGTTGTAATTATATTTACAATAATATATTTATGTTCATTCCCTTTTGCTTAGAATTCATAATTCTTCTACCCCAGGTTAGTAATTCTCCTACTCCATATCTGGCCATTTTTTATTTCGTATCTGCATGATGTAAGCAGTGCTTGTAATCTTTGTTTTACCAGTTCCTAATGATATAGTTTCTTTAAATTTTCTGGCCATAAAGCCTTGGAATTAAAAAAAAATTCTGATTTTTTTATGGCTTCTTTGATTTTCTTCTTCTTATTCTCTTCCTCCTCCTTTTATGATTTCTATGCATTTCACTTGTTTCTAAACCTTGAAATTTCATTTTTGTCATAGATTTGTGTGGGGTGATGAGGTTAAGTATCCTACAATGTCACCTTTAAAGGAAGCTGTAGATGGGATTCACTCCCAAGTTGTGAAGATTGATCTGAGAATGATCTTAAGGTATTAGTTTGTAATGACGATGCTTTATCGTCCTATCCGTAAACCTTTTCGTTTTTATAAATTTTCTTATTTTTAAAAACTAACTAACAGCCATAATACGGGCTTAAGCCCATTGGCCTTGGTAGGGGCCCGACAAACTGTTGTGCTTATTATTAAGCATCCTTTTGCTAACAATCAACACAGCATTTGAGGGCCCCATGAAATTACAATCGTTATACCCTACACCACGGCGCACATAGCACTATGCACCGCGCGCCTCCCAAAACGACGTCGTTTTGGGGTTGCTTTGGGAGGCGCGATAGGAAGTTGCTGGGATTATGTGTATTTGTTCACAAAGTTATGTGTATTTGTTCATACAGTTATGTGTATTGGTTCATACAGTTATGTACATTTTTTATACAATTATGTACATTCTTTTTATACAATTATGTACATCCGAATCAAAAAATTTGTGTGTATTATGTTAAGAGTTGATGTGTATTATGTTAAAAGTTTATGTTTATTATGTATTATGTTAGATTATGTGTATTATCTTTTAAAAAGAGTATGTATATTTTGTTATATAATTATGTACATTCATGTATACAATTATGTGTATTCTAGTATAACATTATGTACATTCTTGAACAGCGGGTGTTTTTTTAAAGAAAAAACTACTGCCATTCACTGGGGCGGGAAATTTCAAAAAATAAATAAATTAAAACGACGTCGTTTTGCATATGGGCGCATAGTGCAACGCGCGCCGTGGTGTAGGATATAAATTGCCATGAAATTATATTATGTTATGTTCTTCGTCACGGGCATGAAAACATAAGGAAGAAATGGATAGAGAATGTTGAAAAAGGAAGAAAACACCGGGTTTGCTTGAGACTCAAAATTCACTCTCCTTTTTTGAGATTCAATTTTTGCTTGTCATTACTCTGAATAATACTTCTTTTTTATAGGGTAAAATACAACTCATAGCATGGTTAAATAAGTTAAGTAATCTATTGAAATCTTCCAATTTACTTTTAAATAATTAAACTACGGTTAGTAATTTATTATTAACTATTTAATAATTTCTAAATAATTATTTATTAGTTTCTAAATAACTATTTAGTAATTTATTAATATATGAACTATGTAATATAATAAAATAAGACTTCCTAAAAATCATGGTCCCAAGAATGTATCATTACCCCCCTCTTGGACCTTAAGCTTGATAACCTCGTGTAGCTGTAGCCAACACCTCTCACGATTAAATGGCCTCCCCAAAAGAAGTGCAAATGGAAGAACCTCAAGTGGCATTCTACATATCAGTGGAGGAGCAAACGGTGGTGAAGAAGGCTCCAAACTTGGACATCCTTTAAAGGATTTAGTTGGAACAACAATATTGGATGATGAGGGAGACACCAAAGGTGAAGGCTGACCAATACCATATAACAAAACCCTTAAATGAGATGGGGTTGGAGAGTGGTGAAATAACCCTCCAACACATAGGACGGTTTTTGGAAAAGGCACAACCTCAATTGCAGTAGAGCCAGGACCCTTTTGTGTTGAATCAACATGAGGCTGATCGGTTAAAACGTTGGCTTGCATCGGTGCTATCTCCACATGTGGGTGGTCAACAATGATTGTTGATGATTTAAGTGAAGTAGCCACATCCTCTGTTTGTTGAATTTCGGAGAAAATCGGCAAACGCCAGCCTTCAGGTCAGCAGAAAGTTTGCGTAAAACTTTGTCTAAGTGTTTCAACACAGTCGTTATTTTTGTGAGAGCTTCAAACTCTGACTGGGTGATGCCCATGACGTCGGCAACGAAACCAATGTTATGTTCTCCCGTCATGGGCAAGAAAACATAGGGGAATATGAACAAAGAATAACAGTTGAAAAAGAAAAGAAGAAGACATTGGGTTTGCTTGAGACCCAAAACTCCATTTGACCTTTTTTGGGATTCAATTTCTGCTTGTCATTATTCTGAATAATACTTCCTTTTTATAGGGTAAAATACAACCCGTAGAATGACTAAATAAGCTAAGTAATCTGTTGAAACCTTTCAATTTACTTTTAAATAATTAAACTAGCAAAATTAATTCGAAGACTAAGAATAATAAATTAAATAACTATTAAGTAATTTCTAAATAACTATTTATTAGTTTCTAAATAACTATTTAATAATTTATTAATATCTGAACTATATCTATACTATATATATCTACTATACTAATAAGAGCCCAAGAAAGTTAGGCCTATAATGGGTAGAAAAAATGGCGGTCAAATTTTTTAATCAAATGAATGGCTCAGATTGATCAGATTTTAATTCTTCCTTAAGATTTCCTAATTTATCCTTAATGAATATGATTATCCGTTAACTTTTCCGATAAATATTATCTTTTCAGTTAATTTCTGTTAGTTCACCGTTAACTTACTCATTGATTTCAATAAGAAAGGTCTTAGGTTCGAACCTCATCCCAATCAAAATTGGCATAATTAGTACTCTATTTTACTCTTATTAAATTTAGTACTCTATTTTACTCTTATTAAATTAAAAATAATAATTTAGTAGCTACAACAAAAAATAATACATATGCATTTCTTTAGTTTAGAATTATGTGTCTACAATATCTTTATTCAAAAAAAAATATTCATTATCAATAAATTAAATAAGAGAAATAATTTCATTAGTTACTGTCTTTATTTTTTTCCAATATAAAAATTCTTTACACTCAAATTCATCAATTGATTATATTAGCTACATTGTCCCTACAATGCCTTTATTAAAAAATATATTCATTATCAATAAATTAATTAAGAGAAATAATTTTATTAGTTATATTGTCTTTATTTTTCTCCAATGTAAAAATTCTTTACATTCAAATTCATCAATTGATTATATTCACTACATTGTCTATTATCTTTTTTGTGCACTATTTTTTTTAATTAAATATCAAAGTTATAATACAAAATAATGCTATATATTTATTTACCAAGTATTTTATTAATATCATGCAAAAAAATTTTAAAAATATAATTAATAAAGTCAATCATAGTAACTACTTAAGGGATTTGTTGACAACGAGAGTATTCAAATCACACAACAAATTGAAGTGAGAACTATTCGCAATGTCCTTGTTTGGCAATCAGCAGTTAGTTGTTAGCGTTAGCGGATTTGACCAGCGAATTATATCAACGATTGAAAAAAAGATATTTGAAAAAATTAGTTGTTTAGATTAACATTTAAAATGACCTAAGGGTATACATATATTTAATAATAATAATAATAATAATAATAATAATAATAATAATAATAATAATAATAATAATTGTTTCAAAAAAAATAAAAAAAATAAATAATTAAGCCAATCATATTAACTACTTGGGGGCTTTATTGACAAAAAGAGTATTCAAATCACACAATAAATTGAAGTGATAAACTACATCTCAATGTCCTTGTTTGACAATCAGCAGTTAGCTCTTCAATATCAGTATATTTAATATTTTATGCCATAATTTTTATTTGCTCTCCCTTATGTCCCGTATTTGGTTTCAACCATACTTATACAATTATTTTATTGACAATTATAATCAATCTTGACTATATTATCTTGCATTTTTAAACTTAAAATTACATATTTAAATACGCAAATTCAACATTCAATTATCTATGCATGAACAATTCTAATATAATCTTGCCTTGATATACTTTAAAGTACTTATTTAAAAAAAAAATATTGGGCATTATCCCAATCGCGCAATGCGCGTAAAAGAAACTAGTATATACTAATAAGAGCCCAAGAGAGTTAGGCCTATAATGGGTAAAAAAAAAAATGGCGGTCAAATTTTTATATCAAATGAATGGCTCAGATTGATCAGATTTTAATTTTTTCTTAAAATTTACTAATTTATCATTAATGAATATGATTATCCGTTAACTTTTCCGTTAAATATTATCTTTTCGTTAATTTTTGTTAGTTCACCGTTAACTTACTCATTGATTTCAATAAGAAAGGTCTTAGGTTCGAACCCCATCCCAATCAAAGTTGGCATAATTAGTACTCTATTTTACTTTTATTAAATTATAGATAGATAAATAATAATTTAGTAGCTACAACAAAAAATAATACATATGCATTTCTTTAATTTAGAATTATGTGTCTACAATGTCTTTATTAAAAAAATATATTCATTATCAATAAATTAAATAAGAGAAATAATTTTATTAGTTATATTGTCTTTATTTTTCTCCAATATAAAAATTCTTTACATTCAAATTCATTAATTGATTATATTTACTACATTGTCTATTATCTTTTTGTGCACTATTTTTTAATTAAATATCAAAGTTATAATATAAAATAATGCTATATATTTATTTACCAAGTATTTTATTAATACCATGAAATAATTAAAAAAATATAATTAATAAAGCCAATCATATTAACTACTTGAGAGATTTGTTGACAAAAAGAGTATTCAAATCACACAACAAATTGAAGTGAGAACTACCTCACAATGTCCTTGTTTGACAATCAGCAGTTAGCGTTAGTGGATTTGACCAGTGAATTATATCAACGATTGGTAAAAAGATATTTGTATAAATTAGCTGTTTAGATTAACATGTAAAATGACATGAGGGTATACATAATAATAATAATAAAAATAAAAGTAATTGTTTTAAAAAAATAACAAAAATATAATTAAGCCAATTATATTAACTACGAACTTGGGGGATTTATTGACAAAAAGAGTATTCAAATCACACACCAAATTGAAGTGAGAAACTACCTCGCAATATTATTGTTTGGCAATCAGCAGTTAACTCTTCAATATTAGTATATATTTATTATTTTATGCCCTAATTTTTATTTTGCTCTCCTTTATGTCGCGTATTTGGTTTCAACCATACATATACAATTATTTTATTGACAATTATAATCAATCTTGACTATATTATCTTGCATTTGTAAACTTAGAATTACCTATATAAATATGCAAATTCAACATTCAATTCCAATATAATCTTTCCTTAATATACTTTAAAGTACTTATTTAAAAAAAAAAAAAAACATTGGGCATTATCCCAATCGCGCAATGCGCGTAAAACACTAGTAATATAATAAAATAAGACTTCCTAAAAATCATGGTCCCAAGCATGAATCGTTTTGTTGTGAGCACATGCCCACCTTGCAAAGTGGACACGATTTCATATCCACAATTTCTATACTGTAGATCCATAATTTCTATACTGTAGATTTATAAAATTTATACTTTGGGATTCATAATTTCTAAACCGTAGATTCATGATTTAAAACAGTAGATTCATAATTTCTACAGTAGATTCATAATTTCTATACTGCAGATTCATAATATATGTACTGTAGATTCATAGTTTCTGTACTGTAAATTCATAATTTCTAAACTGTATAGTTATCAATTATGAACATATAATTCTCTGATTTGTGAAAACAGAGTTCAACAATTGGAATCTAAAGTATAAATTTTATGAATCTACAGTATAAAAATTATGAATATACGGTATAGAAATTATGGATATAGAACCGTACCCACCTTGCAATGTGGGCACGTGCTCACAACATAATTTGCCCCCAAACATGTATCATGCCCAATGCTCCCTATTTCAAAGTATATAATAAATTCATTAGTGAAGATATATTGAAAATATATCAAATCTGCACTTGATTACATGAAACTGTATAGTTATCAATTATGAATTGTATAGTTATCAATTATGAACATATAATTCTCTGATTTGTGAAAACAGAGTTCAACAATTGGAATCTAAAGTATAAATTTTATGAATCTACAGTATAAAAATTATGAATATACGGTATAGAAATTATGGATATAGAACCATACCCACCTTGCAATGTGGACACGTGCTCACAGCATAATTTGCCCCCAAGCATGTATCATGCACAATGCTCCCTGTTTCAAAGTATATAATAAATTCATTAGTGAAGATATATTGAAAATATATCAAATCTGCACTTGATTACATGAAAACACTAATGGTCTGTTTGGTTGGAGGTAGTTTAGGTGTAGTTGAATTGCAATTCTGCAGATACCACAATTACGCCATTTGGTTGTGCAATTTGATAGAATTGCAATTCCCTCCAAATGCTGAATTACAATTCCGGACTCCCCCCTAGGAATTGTAGTTCAGTGTTGAATTGGAGATTGGAAAGATATTTTTGTCCCTGACATCTATTATTATTATTAGTACATGAAGGCATTTCAGTCATTGTATCACTTATTCCCTTTCAATTTCCTGTAATCTTATTTTGCATATCAAACACTGTAATTTGAATTCCTACTTTATTCCTACCTTATTCTTTTTCCACCGAATTACAATTCTTTTCCATCCTAATTCCTTTCTTCCAACCAAACGGCTTGTAAAGGGTTCATTTTTTTGTATACTTATTCCTGCTAGATGGTCTGGGTCAGTTCATCTGAGTTATTAGTTCTAGCTTATAACAAATTACTTAAATGCCTTTTGAATCTATATTATTAATTCCATAATTTCAATCAGAACCCAACAGGGTAACTCAAGTGGCATATGAATTCTCTTTGTGGAGTGAATTTTAAGATAACCCGAGTTTGATTTTCACAAGTGATGATTCCCTTTGGTCCAGCTCCTGTGCCTCTCGGAGCGAACCGCTCAGAAGATCACAACTCAACTAAATCAAGAATTATGCATTAATGTATACCATTATTACCACACATAGAACTTTTAGAATTCCACAAAATAGAGTCAACAATGACAAATACAACTTAATTAGGTAATCCATGTTCTAATTTATAGTGCGAATACTTCTATGCATATTACAGTTGTAAATTATAGCACATATAGTAAAAATTTATCAATATACAAAATCGATATCCATCAACCCTAGGAAACAAGATTGGCGAAAACACAATTGAATATTCATATACAGTTTAGTAACTAAACTTTTTCAACCCGAGTCATTTTCAAGTCTCGGTAACAAAATTCCGGCGAACCCTTAACCTGAGAAATCAAAAAGCATAGCCCAGATCCATACATATTTCACCTTGCAAATATTAGTTTATTAAGTAGAATCATACTTCAATATAATCTTTCATTATTTAAGGATCTATATACTGATTAAAGAAGAATGACTAAGATTATCAACCAAGTTGTTTCCAAAAACATAGATGGAAGTAGGAAAAGAAACTCACCGTTCTTTCTCGACTGTAAATAAATACCGGCGAAAGACTTGCTAAGATTTCAGTAGTTCTGCTCGATTCTTTCCGAAATCGAGCATTGAGTTAAGGTTCTTCGAAGCATAGCCCAAATCCATACATATTTTACCTTGCATGTTAGTTTATTAAGTAGAACCATACTTCAATACCTTGCATCTTAAAAACTGTGGACCCAAGTATCAAACACGTACTAGTAACAAATCTTGATCTTCAGCGAGTAGTATTTCCAAAACCCACCACACAATTGACTTAGGAGCAGCACGAATCTTCAAAGCCAGGAAGAGTACCACGTCGTTAGCAGCAAGGCCATCATTTTCAACATCCGAAGGCAGGTCTGCTTGGGCAAGATGAACCACACCAACCGAGGGTGATTGAAAATCGTCGAAAGATGACATAGCTACCACAACATCTACAAACTCTCCTACATTATTTCAAATACCCATAATTAATGCAAAGACACGACCAAATGCACAAAAAACAACCAATTCAACTACACAAAACATATGTTAAATGATATCATGCATTTGTGCACACACCAAACACCTACAACGCACACATCCATGAACATTTCCACTTACCATAATGAATTATGTTAAAAAATTAAACAATGAAATTTTGGATATAGACAAAAATTCACAACTGTTAACCAAAGATTAACAGAGATAACCACCTAACGAATAGTCCTATATTCGCAAACACCATTCCACTACAATGCACACACCCAAACAAACAAACCAACCTGAAGAAACGCTAAGGCCATGCAGGAACAGACGTAGATACGCACACACCATACCACTGTAATGCACTCACCCAAAAAAAGGTGTAAAAACGCAAAAGACATGTGAACATCCGACTACTACAATGCACACATCTAGTTTTTGAGTTTTAGTTGTGTGCATTACTATACTTGAGCGTGTGCGTAACACTGCAAGAATGGAAAGACTAGAATGAATTAAGTATAAAACTTATAACAAAAAAAAAAAAAAAAAAAAAAAAAAAAAACAAACAAACAAACAACATGCCTAAAAAAAAACAACAAATAGCCGACCCCAAAACCCACGCCCCACCCAACTCCCTCGCCGGAGTTCCCGAATCCCTAATAACCACTGCAAAAAAAACACCAAAAAAAAAAAAAAAACCACAAACGCAGATACATAAATGCACAGACCATCCAACCTTTAAAATGCACACACATACTATAAAGTTGTAACAACCATTTGGGACCTACACACCTTCATAATAAAGATAAATGTTCATGCAAAAAAAAAAAAAACTATTCATTAAATGCACATGCACAGTCCACCCCCCACCCTACCCATTTCCCTCGACCCAGTGTACCGCTATCACTCGTCGCCGACCGCCCACCCCCAGTCAACTGTAACTCAAAATCCAAACCCCCCACCAAAATAACACCCCCCACAACCCAACCTACATCCACCACCGCCTCCAGCCGCACCCTCCCCAAGCCAAACCAACCCCAACTAAACACTAACTAACGGCAAATTATGTTGTGCATCCGCATGCACCATGCATGGTGCATACGGATGCAAAAACGACGTCGTTTTATTAAAAATGTGCGTCTCACTTAAAAAAAAAAAATCAGTTTCGATTCCCAGCAACAACATTATATTATGCATAATTTGAACTATATATCCAGAATCAATGTACTAAAATTCCAGAATCGATGAACTAAAATTCCAAAATCTATGAACTAAAATTCCAAAATGAATGAACTAAAATTCCAGAATCTATGAACTAAAATTCCAGAATCGATGAACTAAAATTCCAGAATCGATGAACTAAAAATTCCAGAATCAATGAACTAAAAATCCAGAATCTATGAACTAAAATTCCAGAATCTATGAACTAAAATTCCAGAATCTATGAACTAAAATTCCAGAATGAATGAACAACATAATGATGTTGCCTGTTGAAGGGAATCGAAACTGAATTTTTTTAAGTGGGATGCGCGTTTTTAATAAAATGATGTCGTTTTTGCATCTTTATGCACCAAGCATGGTGCATACGGATGCACAGCATAACTATCCCTAACTAACAACCCTACGCATCACACCCCCATCCCGCACCGAAAATCCACCACCTGACCAACAACCACAAGCCTGATTTTATTTTATTTAAAAAAAAAAAAAAAAAAAAAAAAAAAAAAAAAAAAAAAACCTAAACCTCCCCATCGATCGGGAAAACGAACCAGAAATCCACCATCTGCGGCGACTCCAACCCTATATAAACCCTAACTAACACCCCTATGGACCTCACCTCCTCCCACGGTCCGAAATCGGGACCTAAAAACCCACCAACCAACCGCAACCCATAACCCCCAAAAAAAATAATGAAAAACACAAACAACAACGGCTAAGGAAGAAAACTGAGTAAAAGAATACCTTGAACACCAGCGGTGGACTTCTTCAGTAGTTTGGATCGACATAGCGTTGAAGCATCCATGGTCACTCTAGAATTTTGAATAGAGAAACCAACAAGAGCGTGTGTACGCATGAAGTGAGGGAAGATTAGAAGTAAGAAAAAAAAATAATGGCGGCTATGTATTAATGAAAAGAGAGAATCACGGTTAAACCAAAAATACAAAGATGCATAAATTTATTAAATTACTTAAATAACCCCTAATTAAAATTCTAGGCACACGGATTGGAAAAAAAAAAACAAAAGAAATCTTAACCATTGAATGAATATATTAAATGGTTAGGATCTGATCTCACAATCTCACCTAAATGAGGTGACCTCACCAGATCCATATATATATATATATATATATATATATATATATATATATATATATATATATATATATATATATATGACTATGAATAAATACTTATTGAAATATATATATTGAATTTTTTTTAATTGTGAAGACTGATTTATTATAAATTGAAATTTGATAGAAGGTACTATGCATACCTTATTATAATAATAAAGTATTAAAATATTACATAATATTTAAATAATTTATTTGTTGAGTAAATTACAGTTTTAGTCCAATAACTATTGATGTTTTGTTAATTTCAATCCACGACTTTCAAAACTAACAATTGAATACCTTAACTATTCAATTTTTATCAATTTGGGTCCATCCGACCAAATTACCCGGCGAAAAGTGACCGAAAAATTTTAATGACTAAAATCTTGAGGGCAGTTTAGTCATTTCCACTTTCTCTTTTCTTCTCTCCCGTTTCTTCTCTTCCCTACGTCGGAAAATTCGAGATCGACGAACAGGCGAGTGCATCCTCAAACCTCTTGTTTCTTCTGTAGTCCATTTCGCCGCCTTTGACTCATCGAACAGCAGTTCGAGTCATTGAGATATGTTTCAGATGAGAGAACTCCCATTTCTTGGCTCATGCTTCACTGTTGTGGGTACTTGAAGGAAAAATAATAGGAATATGAATACTTATTTTGACATAAATATGAGGTGAGGAATCCAGAAAAGACCACTCAACTTTCTCAACCCCAAAGAAAAAAATTCAACAAACTGTTTTATAAAAATAGATCTTGATAAGCACTTGAAGGCTTCAGGTCGAGTTCAAACTCACTGGGCAAAGACTCTGATTACTAAGTTTGCTGCAGAAATGAAAATACAAAAGTTATATATCCTATAGAAAACAGACATTAGAGGGGGAGAGATCTGAGTACCAAAAGAGGTCGCCTTCTTCGATCTCGAATTTTCCGGCGTAGGGAAGAGAAGAAACGGTGGAGAAGAAAAGAAGAAGTAGAAATGACTAAATTGCCCTCAAGATTTTAGCCATTAAAAATTTCCGGTCACTTTTCGCCGGTAATTTGGTCGGATGGACCAAAATTGATAAAAATTGAATAGTTAAGGTACTCTATTGTTAGTTTTGAAAGTCGTGGATTGAAATTAACAAAATATCAATAGTCATTGGACCAAAACTGTAATTTACTCTTTATTTGTTTTATAAAGTACAAAAATAAGCCATCGGCCTTTTGAAGTACAATACAAGTTACACAATATCCAATACACATAATATTATTACCCCTTTCCCATACACCTAGCCCTACTATCAGACATTAATTGTTTATGGTAAACTTTGACTCTCATATATTAATGTTTGATAGTGACTTTTCAGTTCTCTAAAAGTTGATATCTATATTCTATATATAAATGTCATTTAAAAAACAAAGATTTACATTGTATATTCATTCGCAAAGAAAACTTTTACAAGAATTGCAAGAATAATGAAGATATTGAAGGGTACAAAGAAAACACAATGTTGAAGATATGATAAAGATACAATGGAACTATGGAAGCATACCTATTGTTCTACATTCAAACTTTATCAAATTCTGAGTTAATCCTTCATTTGTAATTATGATTTTACACACCTATAATACCAACATTTTTCAACATACATGATGCTATGAGCTCTTCTATGTTTTAAACTCGTCATAAAAAAATACAAACTTCAATTAAAAAAGTTATAAAAAATCTTAATAAGATTTGGTTTTATAGTTCTGCTGTTGTCAAGAACTGTTTCATTTTCTTATATATATATATATATATTAGTATTTTTTATGCGCGATGCGCAAAAAATAGGTGCCCAATATTAATACATTATATTAAAATTTTAAATTTATTTAGATTTTAAATATTTAAATTATTCTCCTTTCAAAAAAAAAAGATATTTAAATTATTCTAAATAATAATAAAAATAATAATGTAAATTTCATTTTTATAAATTTAATATTTATATTTTATGTGATAATTAACATATAACTCAAATATATAATGTGTATATATTATTATTAATGAAGAAGATAAGAAAATATATGGTGGATGCATGTGCATGGTAACAATAGTGAAAAAGATAACGGAAGTTATAACGGTAGGGGTATGTTTGTCCAAAATATTTTAATGTACAACCTTTATAGCATAATGTACAAAAAAATTTAACGGAAAAAACGGACATAAATCAGGGGTATAACTTTCATTCACACTTATTAGGTTTTTAGATATATATATATATATATATATATATATATATATATATATATATATATATATATATATATATATATATATATATATATATGATTATTTTCAAATACAAACCCCCCTTAAATTACAAATTCCCCTTAAAATACAAACTGTGTGCATGTAAGTATGTTAATATGTGCACGAGCTAATCCCAAATATTGTTGGCAGTGCGCCCAGTGTGCATGTAAGTATGTTAATCTGTGCACGAGCTTTGATGGATGGTTGTGATTTTTTCCTCTTACGCGCAGTGTGCATGTAAGTATGTTAATGTGTGTACGAGGTTTGATGATGGTAGTGATTTTTCCTCCTACGCGCTGTGTGCATGTAAGTATGTTAATGTGTGCACGAGCTAATCCCAGAAATTGTTGGAGTGCGCCTTGTGCGCATGTAAGTATGTTAAGGTGTGTACGAGCTCAAGTTTTTATTTTAAGGGAGGTTTGTATTTTAAGGGGGTTTGTATTTGAATGCAACTATATATATATATATATATATATATATATATATATATATATATATATATATATATATATATATATATATATATATATATATATATATACACCAAATGTTAGATATACAATAGTCTAACTATAATAAACCATAGTATACGAGAAACCTGACCTCGTATGATAGCGGAAGCGTAGCCGTGTTGATCTCCAGCCATAGTTGATGTTCCTGTTGTGTTGCCTCAAACCTGACTCAGAACCCTAGATGGTGTATTGGTATCTACTGAGCAGTCTGAGTACCGTAACTGAATGTGCTAACATCCAACATCCTGTATCCCATCAATCCAGGATTATATTAGGCACAGAGTTTGGTTGACTAACAACTACTAGTTATTAAGTCCAACCAGACCACTTAATAAGCCTAGTCAACTTGCACCACTTAATTAAGGCCCTAATATATAATATATAATATATAATATATAATATATATTATTAGGAAAAATCTTACATTCTCCCACTTGGTGCAAGTACTAAGCACAACCTTCATCAAAGAACAAAACACACGAATCATAGTGATATGTCCTCTATTTAATCAGAGTAGTACCCATTATGGTCACATGCATTTTAATTCTCCAACTTAGGTCCTTAATAAACAAACCCTATGTTTATTCTCGGTACCTTAAGGGATGTTTCTCAAAATACATTATGTGCACAACTGAAGGAGAAAACACATCCAAATTGTACAAAAGAGTACACTGTATGATCTCTAAAACTTTATAAGCATGCCTTAAGTAGAGATCTCTTAATGTTAGCATAATGCTAACTATATTCCATGACTTCTTTATAAGTTAACTTTAAGTACTATCTCTAACGGCTAAGAGCTTGGAGTTGACACGTTTGTCACTCCCACTCATCAAAAATAGCCAAAAGATAGTCAAGTCACAGAAGAATTCCAATAACTTAGACAATAAACCAACGGTCTAAGTCCATAAATTTGGAATCTTAATCATACACCATAACTTCCCAAATAACTTCAATGTTCACTTTAAATGAACTGAACATAATGAGTCTTACTTATACGTTCCACAAAATTGTTTTGAGCCTTACAACCGAAATGGTCCATGATCAATTTTGAAGAAACTAAAGACTCTATTAATCACTGAAGAATTTATTAAATGACAGTGCACCACAAGTTAAATGCTTTTGTTTTAATAAATTCCTTAATATTGTTACAACATTTTCATAAATATGTTGCACAACCAAATGTTCAATAATTTGAACTTATGAATTTATATGAACGAATACAAGATTAATACTTGTGGAATATTTTGGACTTATTTTTTAACATACAATCCAATTTGGAATGTATGAATACAATAATTAAATCCAAAATCTTTAGTGGAGGAATTTAATGATCTTTTTCTAAATGATCACTCCCACTGATTAAAACATTCTTCAGCGAAATTAATAAAGTGAACTTAATAATATACATACTCATAATTGATTTATTGACCAACTAACAAATGAAGACATAATTCCCCACCATTAGTTGGACATACTAAATAATTAATTTTTGGTTCCAATTAAAGTCCAACTAAATAATGAAGATATATTTCCCCACCATAGTTGGACATACTAAAAAAAAAAAAAAAAAAAAAAAAAAAAAAAAAAAAAACAAAATACATCTTTCAAAACCAAGGTAGAATTTGGCTCAAAAGATACATTTTAACATTATTGGAATCCAAGAGGTATGTCAAATCACGTAACTTACAACAGTTAGTCCGAAGAACCGAGCAAGATTCGTGGATTAATTAATAGAAGTAACTAAATTTTGGAAAGTGACTGAAAAACATGTTTTGCCAATGCAAATCATGAAGCTTAGAATTATAATTGAACTAAATTTATAAATTCTAAGAATTGTGATAAAATTATTATCTAATGGGTTGAGGGATTTATTGACATAAAACTTGCCTATGGGCTAAAGTTTTAATTCTATTAAATCCAATTAAGAAACCCTTATGATAATATTTTTCACAATTACTAAAGAGCCAGAAGAATCTAGTGACATAAAACTTGTCTGTGGGCTAAAGTTTTACTCAATTAGATCCTAACTGAAAAATTTTATTTATGATGAAACAATTTATCAAATGAGTTGAAGAATCAAATGATATAAAACTTGCCTGTAGGCTAAAGTTCTATTCAATAAGATTCATTACAACCCTTATGATAAAAACTTAATAAATCATGTTCCTTTTCTTAATCCCTGTGGGCAAATTAAGAAATATGATCTAAATTTTACATCATAAAATTAAACTTCATGATAGAATTGGAAATTATTTACAAATAACCATAAAGTAAATAAATTGATTTATTTCTATTGTCACTGATAAAACTACTAAACTACATTCCGATACATAATTGCCTGTGGGCTAAATTATGACCGTAGTCCAGTATTTCATCCTGATTAATTATACAAATATAACGAAATTGCCTGTGGGCTAAATTTCATCATATTACATACAATTAATCACAAATGATATGTCCAAAACTTTATGTGATCAAAATAAACCGCTTAATATATAATTTTAACAGATTAAGGATGCTGTGGCTACTCCCAAACCAAATTAAAATTATAAGATCACTAGACAATTATCAATTATTGCCTAAACTTTATGTGATTAAAACTTAATAATCTTAGGTAGCTGAATATGCCGTAACTATTCATTAATTAACCAAGATTGAAAACTTAAGAGACTTCAGTAAATTAAAGATGCTATGACTATTCTTTAATGAACCGAAATAAAATCACATTGGCAAGGAATACTTAAAATTTTGACAAACAGATTATACCAGATTGTGATGGGAAAATCTAAATATACTCCAAGGAAAGGTGGTTAGAGACTAAGTCTCACTGAAAACCTATTCCTTAAATAGAGTATATATCAATTTAAGGAGACTAATGGCACAAGATGTTCTTAAGTCATGGCCATTAAAACTAGTATGCCTCACCGATTCATATATACTTAATGTATAACTTTTTGGGGTATAAACCAGTAAACTGTATGGTATACACCAGAAAACTGTAGGGTTCACCTATGATTAAAGCTTAAATTGTGAACTAAATTAGCGGACTAAACGTGCTTAAATTCAGGCACTACCGCAACTAAAGTTTATGCATAAGTCCAACTTAATAAGGAACTACTATAATTTCATCCCAAAGTATGCATTGCTAAAGGCATAATAAAATTGCATAATTTAAAACATAATATTATGCTTAGGACGAATATGCATAAAATTAAAGATTAAACTCATATATTCCAAATAAATTGCATAACTTAAAGCAATTTACAATATGAGATTTTAAAGTATAAATTTAATATTCAAACACCGATGAGTCCAAACCAAAAGAGACCCAACATTTTGAATAATAATGTACTGAATATATACTTTAAATTTTTTTAAACTGTAAGCCCATGGGAAAATGTTTTAATGCATAAAGATCAAATTTATGAGAAATAACTGAATTTACAAATTCAAACAATATCAAACCAAAAGGATATGCTAGCATTTATAAATTAAAATCTCATAATAATTACATAATTAAACTTAATATTATGTACTTAATGTGATCGAATGCATAAAACAATCTAAAGAGTATGAACCAACTAAAGGATATGAATTTAAACAAAATATTCATTTATTCATACTTAACCAAACATGGGCAATCAGAACTAAAATCATAATTCCAAGAACTAAATGAATTATGGAATTAATGGCAAAAGTCAATTGCCTAGCAAATATGTTTTTCCAAGATTACTAAATTGATTCAAAATCACTCTCCATAACCCAGTGTTCCTAAATACACCATTATGTGTGGTGTATTTTTTTTTTTTTTTGTGTAGTGTATTTTTTGACATTTTATTCTGGTGTATTTTCGAACACTGTATGGTGCATTTATACATACCTAATGGTATATGCCGCACTGACCGCATGGGAAGACATGACCTCATAGGAACCAAAATATATATATATATATATATATATATATATATATATATATATATATATATATATATATATACACACTTTGTCCATGCATCGCACGGGTGGAGTTCTAGTTACGAATAACAACATTATCAAACAAGCAAAAAGTTAATACGATACAATACGACACGGTACTAAGGTAGCAAAATATTAGCCCCTTAATCCTTATACATAGATGAATCATTATACAGGCATACAGAAGCCTAATCTGGCATAGGAATCAGTCTTCAGTATTACTTGTATGAATAGATATTAGGATCTACATCTTTATGTACAAAGTTTAATCAAATTAAGGAATTATTATTATATCCAGACAAGAGTGCTCTATATTAGGCAAAACCAAAACCAGTGTGGCAACAATATAATCCTCCTGTCCTCATAGGATGAAACACTAACCGAAATTAGGCAAAAACAGTATGCCTCAAGTTTTGGACTCTAATTGTCTGACCCTATTTATAAAATTTGGAAGCCATGCATGCATTACAGGAATTTTATGCTCCGTAGCTTATACACCAAACCCGGGAATCCTAAAGCTAGAGAAAGTGCAGGGCACAGAGTTGAGTTGAGCTGAGCTTCACACTGAGTTACGCAAGTCTGTACAGTACTAACCAGAATGGAGTGTAAGGTCGCATCTTCTTAACAAATGATATGATGCCTCTAGAAGATTAAGAAATAAGTTGTGTTTCTCATTTCTCCATCTGCCACAATCAATCCTGATGTGAAATTCAAAAATCCAAAACTCCAAAATTGAAATGTCACATAGAACTACAAAAATTATTCTCCCTCATAGATCAGCCATGAGCGTGGCAGAAGATTTTGAAGCTAATCTATACAAAAATGACTTCAAACTTAGCACACAAGTTGCTTTCTATATGTTCCCTAAACTGATTATCCCCTTCAAATTTGAAACTATACAATGCCTGTCTTTGAGTCATTCCAAGAGGATATATTCTGTAAATTGTGAGCTCATCCCCTCCCCTTATCATTTTGGGTCTTTCTTCTTTCCAAATGGGAACATGTTTTCGAGACATGAACTTCAATAACACCGCAGATTCAAAGGCCTCCATTGTCAAATTACCAGACCTGTCGAAAGATCGAGGAAGTTAACAGAATGAAGGGAACTAACTCAAGAAGATCACCAAAAAAGAGCTAACCACTCTGTTTGCATATAACATATTTGAATGGAGATCCACGTTTGAGATGTCTATGTGGACAGTGACAAGTTTATATTAATCAATCAGTACTATCGTTAAAAGAAACCTAGAAGAGTACTCAAAATGAAAATGCAGCATTGAGCAGGTCTAAGGCACGGTAAAATTTACAAATAAACATACCTCAAGAAAATGGACTCCATCTCAAACCTCCCTCTTTCGCGTACATATACATGATAAACAGTTTCTGAACCTCTGGTGCATTTGCAAGGACGCTTACTAAAAGTTGGGCTCTTCTCTTCTCTCTCTCGAATCCTTGTTGCCAAATGAATGCACAACCGACATGATGAATGAACTGCGCCCATATCAATGAGAGCCTTGAAAGCAACAGATGGACCCTCAAACTTCCACCTAAGAATGATCACCCAACCTATTACCTTAACCAAGAATATAAAAATAAAAAATTTGCCTCCTCCCTAGAGAGTGGATTTGTATGTGAGTTCTTGGTGGAAAGGTGTAATTTCATTAACAGTTCCTCACCTAAGTGCCTGATTATATGCACTGGGATTTTCATCAAGATACGTCATGGTGTTTGCAACTTTTTCTGCATCTGATAGCTCTTTAATATGTAACACTGAACCTAGAGAAGGAGCAAAATCTTGGATGTTCGGAGCACCGACTACCACAGGAATAGAACCTGAAGAATTTTTTGACTTCTCTTAATCAGAACAGTTTACCAGCCTGATCTTTGAAAAAACATATACTAATACATACACTTGCCAAAAGATCAACAGATGCATTAAAAAAAAAAAAAATATAAACTGCAAGTGCAAAAGAATGAAGAACTATAATCATGCCACTTTTAGAATTGAAAACTGAATACATATAATCAGGATTAATACCAACGACAAGAGACTGGGTAAAAAAAAAAAATCAATGGCCGACACTATGCCAATAACAAAAATCTCACGTTCTTCAAATATAGCAGTCAATAGAATTTACGTAGATAGAATGAACATAGTTAATATAATCAGGATTAATACCAGCGACAAGAGACTGGAAGAATTTTTCTGTCACATAATCCTCCTCATTGGAATTTTCAAAAGCCAAGCTAAATTTGTAACGCTTCAGTGCTTCCACTTTGTTCACTACAATATATTGGAATACAAGATTGCACGTAAAATACCACATCAATGGAATTTGAAAAGGAGATAAGACCAGATCCCAGGTAAATGTTGTAAAGAACATTTAGCTACTTGTGAGTAGCAACTTCTTCGTACTTACAAGGGAAATTTAATGTCAACCATACTACTCACCATTTCCATCCTTGTTATGATAGCACCTGCCATAAGAATCAATACTGATGTTTGCGCTTACAAGTGCTTCAAACGCTGGCAACCTGAAATTGCGTCCACCACAATTGGAAATGAAAGCAGCTGCCAAAGCCTTCTCTGTTTTCGGTTGCAATGGCGCCATTAGGTCATACTCAGCCCAAGAGAAATACCCAACAGGAACATCTGAAGAGAGGCTCGTTGTCATAACAACATCATATCCCCTCCTATAAGATGCTAAAAGTTAGTAAAGTTACTTTCCTGCAAAGCAAGATAGTAAAAGACAATCCTATCAGCTGTGGGCAACATAGACTGGTTTACCTCCTTGTGGTCCTTTGCCAACTAGGATCACAAGGCGGGTTTTACTCAATGCACACCTTAAGGTAGTGGCTGCGGGTACCCAAAAAAGATAGTAAAAGACAAATAACATATCCACCAAGAAATGGCTCTAAACTTTGTTTATCTAAGCAGAGCATCAAATTTCTGGACTTCTAATAAAATACATTACAAAAAGAAGGGTATTTTTTAAATGGAAACAAACTCGTAAACTTGAAGACACTATTATGTTGGCTTATGATTAGTAGCTTTCCACAGTATTCTTACCCACCTTTTTGCACTGGCAATGTTATTATCAGGATAATACTTTGATGACTCCATTGATCGCAGCACCCTTGTTGTATTAGGCGCTGTAATCATCAATCCAAATACTGCATCAGGCTGTTTATTGTAATTGCCCCCAACTATGCATCCCACAGCACAATATGCTAATTCCTAATGGGTAAGCAAAAGAAACTTCATATATACAGATCAATAAATAAAAATGATCATCATCTAAGAGTGGAATGTGTAAGTTTATGCATAAGAATCGAACCTCGCTATCAGCACGGAGGAGAATTGGGTCTTTGTCGAAGTTCCTCGTATAAGTCACGACGTCCACCCTCTCCAACCAATCTTCGCAGCTCTCGTATCCGAAGCGGCGATAGCGGCCACCGAAATAACCACGGTCATCACCGCCGTCGGCGGAGGTGGATGACCAGGGCATGGCGGTGAACTGGTAGAACGAGTGAGCCCACGAGTTGACCAGGTCAACATTCTTGGTCACGTCAAGTCGACCAAGAAAGGCTATCTCTGCTATGACCACAAAGGCTACGAATATCGGTAGCCAATTCGAGCACTTCTTTTTCGCGCCGCTGGAGTATTTGGGTGACCCAATTGCATTGTGCCCATTCTCCGCTCTCGAAATCCTCATAACTGCTCCACCTGCTATGGGCCAGTGGCGACTCAACTGTTATTTTCTGTTCCCTTTTTTTCCTTTTTCTTACGTTTTGTTTTCTTAGGGTTTAGTTAAAATGTCAACATTTACAATTTATTTATTTATAAATAAATAAATAAATATATACATATACACACACACACACACATATGTCCAAAATCCAAAATGAAACAATTCATCTTATCAAATAAGAAAACTTAACACAACGAAGAATTATAACAGAGTCAGATACTACATTATAATAGAGTCATGAGCACTAAAAAAAAAAAAAAAAACACAACGAAGAATTAAACACCGAGCACATTATGCCGCCAGAGAGTTATGATTTAAATGACTTATGATGTATTGTCAACCTAAAGTTTTGCCAATAATTTTGCCACAAGGCTATGCGCTTGATATATTACCAATAGTTTTGCAACAAAAATATGCGCCATACCAAATTACCAACACTATATGGTCCATATCTAAAACCAATCAACCTCTCTCTATATACATCTACATACATTTACATACATCTATCTATATTCTATCTATATATCTATATATCTATATAAAAGCCACAAGATTTTAGCAAATCAAATGCCTCCATTTTCCAGCCCATCTTAAACGACGTCGTATAGTTTTTTTTTTTTTTTAACATTAGTGGAGAGAAGCTAATGTGCTGCGATCAGAAACGTATCCTTTTAGGCCATATTTGTAGGGGAGTGGGCTATTACCTGACTGAAGAGTTGGTATCCAAATAGGAAGCGTGTAGTTTTAAGCAACTAAGTATGGGAGTGGCAGAGTGAATTTTTGTGCTCTGTGTTTAGTGTTGTTTTTGGAAGCTTATGTTCTGGAAATTGCATTTGTTGCAGTAGCTAACCATTTCAAAGTACTATGTAATGGTTGTTTTAATTTCAAGTAAGCTGTTTATGGTTTTATGGTGCTTTTTCCATGCAAATGCACAAACAGGTATCACTTCACTTAGATATATATAACACATACACATATTATTAAAGAAATCCTAATATAGGAACAAATTCGAAATACAAGTTGTAGCAGTCTGCACCAAGGTTTAAAAAGGCGATGTGAGGCATGCCTCAAGGCGAGGTGCAAGGATATAGCATTGAGGTGTACGCCTCTTACGTACGCCTCAACCTTACGAGGCGTACGCCTCAGGGCGTGTCTAAGGCGTAAAATGAGGCGTTTTAGGCTCTTTTAGTATTTCAGAGCCCCATTTCATTTGTTTAAAGCCCAATGCAAAATACCAACCCAATAGAAAATATTCTCAACCCTAATCTGATTAAAAATAGGAGTAGAGGTAGTGTGAAACAACGAAACGACAAACCAAACCAGTGAGCTCTAGCTGCGCTGCGATTGCCGACTGAGGTGCGACGCGACCTCCCCCTCCGGCGACGTCCAGCTTCCGGCGACCTCAGTCTTCAACGAAACCTTGGTTTTGTTCATTTCTTTTTTTTTTATGTTGTTAACCTGTTGGGCTGCTGTTAGAGAGTAGAGAGTATTATATATATGTATTGTGCTTTGTATTATATTGTTAGTGTGTATATATCTAATATCTTCGAGTGACTAGTGAGTGCCACTTGGCATCCCACACTGCCACTTGGCAGTAAGCACTAGTGCAGTACATAAGTAGTGTTATTATGTTAATGTGCTAATATATATATATATATATATATATATATATATATATAGAACGTGTTAATGTGCTAATTTATATTGTGTGTATACGAAGTAGGCCATGGCAGTATATATATTGAGACTTTTAGCTAATGAATTTAATCTTATATTTTGGTGAATTTTATGAATAATGTTTACAGGTTTACAACTTACTAATATATTCTGAGGCTAAAAATTGAGGCTTACGCCTTGCCTCAAATTACAAAACGCCTCAAGGCACGCCTTCGCCTTTTAAAACCTTGGTTTGCACTTAGTTGTAGATACTATATTTATGGCCAAGTCTATGATTACACAAATTTCACATTGCAAGTATATTTATGGCCAAGTCTAGGATAAAGTAATAGATAAAAGTGCCAAGTTTTTCACTTACCTGTTGATACAGATGGCAACATTTAGTTCCAATATCTTTGCTTCTACTGCCAAGCTAAGCTTTCTGTACTCAATGCCAATTACTGAAAAATAAGAAAAGATTGAATATCATTAAAGAAATGAATTAAGAAACAAAAATAAGAAAGTTAGACATGTTAGAAAGGTCCACTAGGTGACAACTTACGAAAATGATGATTGTCCTTTTCTCCAACTTCAGAACCAGTGCTAGAGTCATCAAAGTCATAATCATGTCTTTGGAGCTTCACTTCAACTCTTCAGAACCTTCAATGTCGAATATTTAGCAACTCACTCAACAAGGCTTCTTATAATCTATCTATCTAACTCAATAATAAACAACTTCTTGGAATACATTTTCCCGCCCAATAAAAACGATGCCATTTTGAGCTAATGCTGATGCTGATTGCCGAAAAATTAAATGCTTTTACATTACGTTGGCGATGCTGAGGAGGTTTAGCCGAAATAATAAATAGTTGTTATATTAACTTTCTCAGGTTTGTGTATTACCAATGTACACCCATAATGAAATCAGATTTAATTAATAGTGATGTGAGAATCCCTAGGCCGCACTATTTAATTATACTACCACGCATGTTCAATCTCTAATAAATATTTATAACAAACAATTAATGTCCGAATTTGAACTAAATATACAAACTGAAATCATTATAAATACATGTACAATCACAGCTACAATTGCAATATTATATGGAGAGTGGAGGAAAATGGTGGAGATGTATATGGCATGTTGGGAAAGCATTCACGAGGAGGAGGAAGAAGATAGTTGCTTGAAGATTAAGCATCCAATAGAGAACACCTGCATCTTTGGTAAAGCTCTATATCCTCTTTCAACTTTCTTTTGAAAAAGATTAGAATTCTAGAAATATACACCATTGGTGAAAGTAAGGTTCATGCATCAGGAAGATAGTGGAGATGTATATTGCATGTTTACCTCTTGATAACAAGAGCCATCAACTCTCAGTCTCAGATGATGAAGTGGTTATCCAAATTTATCTATTCACATGATGAAGTCCCAAAAAAATTAAGTAAAATACAAGAAGCAATCTCTCAAAAGACTTAATCATAAGTATAAAATGATGTGGTAGAAAAAACATTCAAAAACAAACAAAAAAAAAAAATCTAATTTGTAGAAGCCTGTTTATTCAATATTGTAAACAAATTGTAATTGAAAAAAATATTCAATATTTGAATAGTATATTCTAGAAAAAAATATTCAATATCCGAAAAGGACTTAATCATATTCAATATTCTATATTTTTTTTGGATTGTATTGACAGGGCACTCATGTCTAAATCTGCAAATCCTTAAACCCTAATTGAATTCATGACAATATGTCACATGGCAATTCAAAGTTGTATACTCTACCTTTAGTTATCAATTGCTATGCTCAACTATAGTTATCTAGAGAACAGCTGCAAAGTTAATTTCATTCTGTACATCCGTTAACTTTTTATTTATTAGATTTAAGAGTTAATACCAGCCAAGGTCCCTCGAGTATAGTGGTTCCGCCACCTATGGTCCCAAACTTTCAAATCAACCCTGTGATCCTCTATGTTTCGAAATTGACCTGCCATAGTCCTTCCGTTAATAAACTCCATCTCGGCCGTCAAATGTAAGGGCATAAATGACTTTTCACGTTTTGCTCACCCAAATGAAATTTCTTCTTCGTCGCTTTTTGTTAAGGGAGAAAGAAACATCTTATACTAACTTCCCGTAATAATGGCCGCCTACTCGAATCCAATAATTCTAAATCAAGAATTTCATCAGCTCTGTTATACCCACTTTTAGTGAAATTTTATGCTGTCATTTTTCATGTTTTGCAAGCTATATCAAAAGCTCTTGATGACCCAAAGAGAGTTGTTCGTCAAGAAGTAGTCATATGTCGGCATGCTTGGTTTGAAATTGAGGGTAGATAGGGGAAGAAACGACTCCGTTTCGGGTTCTTCGTTGAAGAACAACACCGATTTGGGAGATCATTGGTTGTTGTGGGACTCTTCGCCGAAGTTGTAGCCGGAATCTACCGGTTGCAGCTTGCGTTCCTCTGGTGGGCCTCGACGGCGGCAGCGGTTAGAGCGGAGAAGTTGGTCAGCGCGTCAGGCCCACGCAGCTGGATGGCCGCGTTGTCGTAAACCATAGCGACTTCTTCGGCGGTGTTGAAGGTTCCTAACCATACCCGCCGGCGGCTCAAAGGATCTCTTATTTCCGCCGCCCATTTCCCTCACGATCGTTGCCCTTCACCGCCATCAACCGCGTCAACACCACCATCAACCACCACTGTTCCACCCTCGCCTCCCTTCCCCCCAACCTCCTCCGCCACTGAATCCACCCCTCCCGGTCATCTCCCTTCAACATTTACCGAACAATCTTCCGATCTATGACCTTAACGACCGCAGGTTGCACAGTATACCGAAATCTTCTCCGGCTCAATTCGTTGCCAGAAACCGCCGGACACATCTCTTCTACCCACAATCTCCACCCAAATTTGATCTATTACAGGTTTAGTCACGTCAATTTCAACCCTTGCCTTAGTCCTTGGCCACATTTGGCCTCGATCTCCTGAGAGTCGCGGCATCTAGAGCTACTACCTTCCCCACCAACTCACAAATACTAGAAATCATACGCAAATTAAACAGATGGAAAGGCAAATTTGGTAACTGAATCCATACCAGAGCATAAGGCGAATCTCTGTTAGCATTCCTCTCAAGGCCAAACAAAAAAAAAGCCTGAAAAGTGAAAAGCGTCGGCCCTAGGTAAACAACGGCGTTCCAAATGCAATAACTAAATGAAACGAAAGCGACGACAACAGACCCCGCGGCGGTTGGCGGTTGGCGGCGGGGGCGTGTCATCCCAGTCATTCTAGCTCGAAAGCCAGAAAAAGCGAGAAAACAAAGCTGGGAAGACGAGAAAAGCAACTAGGATTTGGAAAAATGTGAAAGGTCTATTATGCCCACGCATTTCACGACTGAAACAGAAAACACTAACGGAAGGACTATGGTTCAAAACATAGGGGATCACGAAGGGTTGATTTGAAAGTTTAGGATCATAGGTGGCGGAACCGTATACTCAAGGGACCTTGGCTAGTATTAACTCTTAGATTAGATTTAAATATAAAGTTAATTTGAGACTGTACATCATGGATATTATTCAAAAGACAGTAATTAGTATATCAAACATCATATTATGATAAATCTTACTTTTAGAGTTACGTTTTCTAAATTATAATCTTTTAATTACTGGGCACAATGCTGTGAGTTTTATCTTCATCTACAGACACAAACGGACAATTTTATGTTTATGGCTTAGGCATCAGATGGTAGCATCATCATTTGCCTTTTGTGTTTAGTAAGTCTCATATATAAAGATTATTTCAAAAAAGGAGTAAAAGGAGTAAATGATGGAAATCAGTCAGGTAATTGTAACTGACATATATTGTTCCAGTAAAAATATCATGACAACAAGTAGTAATTACTACAACACTTAACCAAGCAGTATATATATATAAATATATAAGATTGCATTTACAAGCATGAATCACAAAAGGTTTTCAATTGCAAGTAAGCAAGTCAAAAAGTGATAATGCAGTACAAACAGTCATGGAAAAGGGATCAGTTAACATAGGTTGCACGAGGAAGAAGCATATAGATGCAAATAAAGGTACAGTTCTGAGCATACCAGATTTTACACCTTTAAATCTACTACTAATTGGACTTATTTCAAAATTGGTAGCTACCACTTATTTAATCCTTCTATGCCCTTTTATCATGTTTATTTATCTTGAAAACCTCCAAAAAAAAAAAAAAAAAAAAAAAAAAAAAAAAAAAAAAAAAAAAAGAAGCTTATACGGTTACTGTTAATATGTTAACATTTTATTGTCATTTTATTTACCTTGAAAAATACAAAATATTTAAAATAAAATAAATATACATATGAAAATTCTGTGCATTCATAAATGTTATTGTCTTATGGTTGTTTTTTCGATATCCTAAAAACGTGATTCATTGTTAAGTATAAATGCACATAGATCATTCAAATATAAGATATTGCATTTGTAACGCTAGCATTGACCTATTAATTCCTGATATGGTAAAGTAATTTGCTAAACAAGAAGAAACGGATAGATGAAGGGGAAGAGAGAAATTGAAAGGTGAAATCCTACCCTAATTCTAAGTCAACACGTACTTTACAATAAAGCTGTTCAAACACATCACCTGTTCGATGGTTTGCCTCGCAGGTATGCTGGGTGAGGGGCTTCGATTTCGAAAGCACTGAGGTCAGAATGCAGAGAGCCGAAGACGCCTAGGGCGGAGAGAAGATGAGAGCGCCGATGGAGGAGAAACGGAGGCGCCGAGGGAGGAGAAGCGGAGGCGCCGATGGAAGAGTAGCGGAGACGCCGAGGGAAGAGTAGCGGAGACGCCGAGGAAGGAGAACGGAAACGCCCAGGGAAGAGAAGCGGTGATGCCTAGTCCGCCTCTGCGACTTGCGAGACAGAGACGATGAGAGAAGTGAGCCTGAGAGTGTGCGTCGGGTGAGGTGGCGGAGAAGATGAGTAGGGGTTAGGTTGTGTCTGAGCGTGTATTTTAATTTGCTTTTAGAAAAATAAGATAAAGATTAATTATTATTATTAGGGAAACTAGTATTTTTTTATGCGCGATGCGCAAAAAATAGGTGCCCAATATTAATACATTATATTAAAATTTTAAATTTATTTAGATTTTAGATATTTAAATTATTCTAAATAATAATAATAATAATGTAAATCATTTTTATAAGTTTGATATTTATATTTATGTAATAATTAACATATAACTCAAATATTTAATGTGTATATATTATTATTAATGAAGAAGATAAGAAAATATATGGTGGATGCATGTGCATGGTAACAATAGTGGAAAAGATAACGGAAGTTATAACGGTATGGGTATGTTTGTCCAAAATATTTTAATGTACAACCTTTATAGCATAATGTACAAAAAAATTTAAAGGAAAAAACGGACATAAATCAGGGGTATAACTTCCATTCACACTTATTATGTTTTTAGAATTGTATCTTTGGTCTCTAAGTTATACCCAAGTTCCAACTCAGTTCCTGAGATATGACCGTATCTATTTTTAGTCCCTTAGTTACGAGCGAAGTGGCGCATTTGGTCCCTGATCGTTAAAACTGACGGAAAAATTAAAAAATATATAAAATTTTAGGAGTAAAGTAGGAAATTCACATTTTATTCTCCTTCTTATATCAAAATCACTTTCGCAACATTATTTTTTTACTTTTTAGCCTCTTATTTCAAGATTGTTCAATTCTAAAAGCATTTCAATAACTTTCTCGTATAACAAATTTAAGACTTAGCACAAACAAAAAAACACTTGATCATTGTCTTCAAACGTGTGAAGCACATTATCCTATCAATTTTTAATTTTCTTTACTAAGCAACAAAGGTAATCAAACTAGAACTTTTGAGATACAAAATGATGTCAAATTTCTCAGGTTGTTTTTATGAGGAATTCACCAACGGAATAACTTGAGATTTTTAGTATGTAAAAAATTTTCATATGCAACACTCAATAATCGTTTTTAGAATTTTCATAATTGGGTCTTATGTTCCTTATTCATTACTCTGGTTTTTAAGAAGACAGAGGAGGTGATGGGTATATATATAATATAATTTTTATATATTGTCAGGATATACTATTCTTGATTAAGTTACTGCAGAGCTTACGAAAGATTTTTATGTACTAAAATCTCAAGTTACTCCCTTGGTGAATTTGTTATAAAAATAACTTAGAATTTTGAAATCTTCTTGTATTTCAAAATTTATGGTCTGATTACCATTATGTTTATTAAGGGAAATCAGAAAATTTTAGGATGGTGTGGTTTACATGTTTGAAGACAATGATCAAGTGTTCTCTTGTTTGTACTGAGTTACAGGTTTCTCGTACGAGACTCAAGTTACTAACAAGTCATACGAAGATTATTGAATTGTTTTGGAGTGCTTAAATTATATAATTTAAAAGCAAAGAATGGATGGAGTGATAAGAGTTTCACGGGATTATTAGAACTACTAAAAGACATGCTTCCGGGTGACAATGAACTTCCTAATTCAACTTACGAAGCAAAAAAAATGTTGTGTCCTTTGGGTATGGACATTGAGAGGATACATGCATGTCCAAATGATTGTATTTTGTATTGGAAAGATTACAAAGGCTTGCATGTGTGTCCAAAGTGTGGAGCATCACGTTATAAAAACAAAGATGCATGTAAGAATAAGAAAGGTCCCTCAGCCAAAGTATTATGGTACTTACCCGTAATACCAAGATTTAAGCGCATGTTTGCTAATCCAAGAGAGGCAAAAAATTTGCAATGGCATGCTATTGGAAGAAAAGAAGATGGAAAATTGAGACATCCAACTGATTCACCTCAATGGAGAAATATTGATAGGAGGTGGCCTGATTTTGGTTCTGAAAATAGAAATCTTAGACTTGGACTGTGTACTGATGGAATGAATCCTCATGGTAACATGAGCAGTCGACATAGTACTTGGCCTGTTCTTTTAGTAGTTTACAATCTTCCTCCTTGGTTGTGTATGAAAAGAAAATACATCATGTTGTCGTTGTTGATATCAGGGCCTAAACAACCAGGAAATGACATTGATGTATATCTAGCGCCACTTGTTGAGGATTTAAAGATTTTGTGGAATGGACGTGTGCCGGTGTATGATGCTTATACTCGAAGCAGATTTACCTTACGTGCAATGATTTTTTGCACAATAAATGATTTCCCAGCTTATGGTAACCTATCGGGTTATACTACTAAAGGAGCTAAAGCATGCCCAATTTGTGAAGATGAAACTCCCAGTCTATGGTTGAGTAATTGTAAAAAGAATGTGTTCATGAGCCACATGACATTTCTCCCTACGGGTCATCCTTATCGTAAGAAGAGAAAGACTTTTAATGGAAATCTTGAGACTTGAGTTGCTCGTTTACCTTTATCTGGAGATACTATTTATGAACGTGTTAAGAATATTGATGTTGATTTTGGTAAAACTTGTAAGGCTAGTCAAACGACTCATTAGAAGAAGAGGTCTATATTTTGGGATCTACCATATTGGGAGCTAGCATTTATCAGTTAGACACTGTCTTGATGTTATGCATGTTGAAAAAAATGTTTGTGACAACATTATTGGGACACTGTTAAACATTCCAAGGGAAGACGAAAAATAGTGTTAAGGCTAGAAAGGATATGGTTGAAATGGGAATACGGGATAAGTTAGCACCACAAGAGTTAGAAAAGCAGACATACTTACCTCCAACTTGTCATACTTTATCCAAAAAAGAGAAAAAACAAATTTTTGTGCTTATTTAAATGGTGTCAAGGTTCCTTCTGGGTATTCGTCAAATATTAAGAAACTTGTGTCGATGAAGGACCTTAAGTTGGTTGGCATGAAGTCTCATGACCGTCATGTATTAATGCAACACATGTTACTAATTGCTATTCGAGACATCCTACCGAAACATGTTAGGCGGGCTATAACAAAGCTTTGTTTTTTTTCAATGCTATTTGCAGTAAAGTTATTGATCTAGATGTGTTAGATGATTTGCAGGCTGATGTGGTTGTTACTTTGTGTCAATTTGAAATGTATTTTCCTCCATCTTTTTTTTTTTTTTTTTGATATTATGGTGCACTTGATTATTCATTTGGTGAGAGAAATTAAGATGTGTGGTCCGGTTTTTTTGAGGTACATGTATCCGTTTGAAAGATATATGGGAATATTGAAAGGATATGTGAGAAACCGCTATCGACCTGAAGGGAGTATAATTGAAGGTTATGGTGCTGAAGAAGTCATTGATTTTTGAATAAGCTGTAACAGGTACAGGAATTATTAAAAAAAATTAGGGATTTTAATTAAATTAAATAAATAATTAAAAAATTAAAAAGTCATCCGCGACCATTCCTAGCAAAAAATGGTCGCGGATGACTAATTATTAAAATAATAAAAATGGAAAACGCGACCATTTCTAGCTTCAAAGGGGGTGTTTGGCAAATGGCTGGTAGTTGGTAGCTGATAGCTGATCGAATTAGATGATAGTTAATAGCTGATTGGGTTAGTTGGTTTGACCAACTGATTGTATTAGCTGGTTATAAAAAAATGTTTGGTAAATTAGCTGTTTAGTATTAGCTTATTGCATGTAAAATGACATTTAAGGGTATGAATGTATTATGTTATTTTAAATTTTAAATATAACAAAATATATAAATTCTTATTCATAAATGATTATAAAATTTAAATCCAACATCTATACTTTTTCTAGGGCATAAGTTAATTATTTTAGTTTATTTAACTATAATTAAATTATATTTAAAAAATATTATTAAATTATTTTTAATTTAAAATTCAAAATGATTTTTACTGTAATTATTATTATTATTATTATTATTATTATTATTATTATTATTATTATTATTAAATAAAATATCAAATGTCTACCCACACCCACCTCCCGTATTATTATTATTATTATTATTATTATTATTATTATTATTATTATTATTATTATTATTATTAATTATTAAATAACTAAATACCCAACCCACTTAATTACCCACAAATCCCTAATTCAATTCGCAATACTACCCATTTTTCTCTGCAAACGATGCGAAGAAACAGGATTGCGAAGCGAAGAAGACTGGGGCGACTACGAAGAAGATGAAGGAGACTGGCGATGGCAAAGGAAAGCGGCAACGACGAGAAACAGAGGATGAAGATCTGGTTTGTTTTTTTTTTTTTTTTTTTTTTTTCTTTTGTGAATTAAAAAAATATAGTTTGTTTGTTTGTTGTGTATTATGTGTATTATGAGTTTTGAAGATGAAGATGATTTCTGTGATGGGTTGATAGTCAGTTTCATTATTATTTTTATTTATTTTTAATTTTTGAATTTTCTTCTATTCTCTGTTCTGTTCCATGGCTCCCTGGGAGGGGAAGACAAGAGGAGGAAATAATAATGTTTTCCATTGTTTTGGGATGAAGATGAGATCAGGGACAATTTTGGTTTTTTAGAAGAAATGGGATCAGCCAATGTAGAAACGCTGCTCCCAGCAGCGTTTAGAAAATCGGCTGGTTGGCCCTATCAGCTATCCCAATAAGCTGTTTTACCAAACACTAATTTTGGCTGATTGACCAAGTCAATCAGCCAAAATTGGTCAAATCAGCTAGAAAATGGCTGATAAGCCGATAACCAAACACCCCCAAAATGGTCGTGTTTTCCCTTCGAATTAAAAAATATATATACAATACGCGACCATTCTTTGTGAAGAATGGTTGCATATTACTAACAATACGCGACTATTTCACAATGGTCGCGTAAAGTCGATGCCTTTCCGCGAGTCTCTCATAGGCGACCATTGTACAATGGTCGCCTATTGTCTTTTACAATGGTTGCCTATCTACAATTCTGTACTAGTGAGAGTAAAAGTTTTCACAGCTGAATCATGTTTTAACCATCCATTTGCTACCAATTTGCCTCACTTCTTTCACTGGTACAAGAAAGATGTTTCAAATAAGTGGCGGAGCCACAATGGGGGCAGTAGGGGCTGGTGCCCCCACTGCCCTACCCCATATAAATAGTATATATATATTAAACATACCAACATTTAAGTAAAGTTAGGGTTGGCTGAGATGGTAAGGCCATTGTTTGACCTTATAATATGATGAAATGGTAGCAATTCGAATCTTGGAGCGGGTTTCTTTTTTTTTTTTTTTTTTTTTTTTTTTTCCATCGCTATTTGTATGTTAATTACTAAGGAGTTTAATAGTTTTTTTATTATTATTATAAGGAAAAGGAGTATAATAGTTTTTTTATTATTATTATAAGGAAGGGGATACCCTATATATACCCCACTTGAGGGAGTAATCGGGTACCAGTGGACTACAAGGTCCTTGGTAAGGAGTTTAATAGTTATGTTAATTACTAAGGATGAATACATTTCTTGGAAATTCGTCAATGTTAGTTGGCATAGTTTTTATTTGGAATAATTAGTTAATGTTTTAGCATATAGTTGTTTAGTACTTTTAGTCGTATTTGATATTTTGTATTTGAACATTGTATTTGAATATTTTTTAATTCTTAATTCATTTTACCTTTGCTTTTTCGCTCCCAGTCAACGTAAATCTTGGCTCCACCACTCAATCAATAATCAGATTCGGAACCGTGGTCAACCAAAAACCAAACACAGCTGGTGATATGCCCTCAAATGTAATAAAAATAAATTTTTACAAATTACGGACATTTTAAAACTAAAAATAGAACACTTTTTAAACCCGTTAAGATTAAACAAAGTTAAGAACAAAATGTAAAAAAAAAATTGTTTTAAAACCTTTTATGCTGATCCCTTGATCACATTTTAGACCTTTCTAATAACAGCTTCTTTGGTGCAATACCTAGTTGCTTTAACAATCTCACGGCAATGATCATTGAAAAAGAGATTCAAGATGCAGACTTCCAGATGTGGTATTCATATTATACATGGAGGATTGCTTATTTTAAGTTCTTAGATAACAAGTTGAAGTCATTTTTTGCATGGCTACATGTTTTGAGAGCTTCATGATTTTAGTGTACTGCTATTCCACAATAAGTGCATTTTCCAAACATATGTTAGGAATTTAAATGTACTCAATATTTGTGCTATCATAATATAATCCTTGTAGAACTAATGCTCTGTAAAATATTAAAAAAAAAAAAAAAAAAAAAAAAAAAAAAAAAAAAAACTAGCTACATGGACAACTTTACAAAATAAACAATGTTTTTTTTTTTTTTTTTAAATTATTTCCATATCATCTTGCCAATGCTATATATATTTCTTGGGATTAGGACAACCTAATGGAGAAAAAGTACATATTGAATTGGCAACTGTATCATTTAAACTTTCAAACACATTACACACCTTCCCTTATAAAATTGAATGGATTAATGGTAAAATAATTATATCAAAATTGAATGGATTAATGGTAAAATAATTATATCATTTAATCTCTTCTCCACATTTCTTTACGAAATTTTCAGAAAAATGAAACCCTCTAATATAAGACGTGTGTACTAACAGTAACAGGTAAAACATTATAAAATATTTAGGTAAAAAAATTAACATTAACAAAATATGAAACACGGTTTTTTTTTTTTTGAATGTTATTATTAAAAAATGACAGATAATAATAAAATAATATTTT
Organism: Ipomoea nil; assembly: GCF_001879475.1. Lineage (NCBI taxonomy): Eukaryota > Viridiplantae > Streptophyta > Magnoliopsida > Solanales > Convolvulaceae > Ipomoea > Ipomoea nil. The sequence continues at coordinate 257,753 of NW_017619075.1, forward strand.
TTTTTTGGTATTAGCATTGTTGAGCAGTTATTAATGTGCAATTTAACTATCAGCTTAGGCATTTAGTTGAGATGGAGCATATGTTTTAATTTGTTACCAAAACCAGCCTAAAGGTCATGGGTTCGAAGTTTGAATCTCAGCCACACCTGATAAATGGCCAGAAGTTCGAATCTCAACCCTACCTGATAAGCGATTACCGTTAACGTGTTTCTTGGAAAATTGTAGACACTTTCCTTTTTCCAAATGGTTCGGTTTGCTGTTTTGCGTGAGGTGAACACGTTACACATGTAAATCCATGGGCGTTCTACAAATGACGTAATGCATGGATTGCATGCACTCATGAATTTTAGTAAGATCAGTTTTTTTAAGGCCCTTGATAATTAAGGCAATTTATATAATGGAATTTGGTGAGCTGTTGAGTAATCTATTTGACTCTTATTCTCAATTTATATAGTAGATTAGAGTTCACATAGTATTATGGACTTTGAATTGAAACAACGAGATACATAATTCATATTCGTACGGGAGCATTTGGTTAAAGTGAGGGAATTAAGTAGGAAAGGAATTACAATTCCATGGGAGATTAATAATATGAGAATACACTACTGAAAATTATTGAACTTCCGACCACCTGAATGTGATCTTAAATCAAGTTGAAAGTAAAAAGTGGTCGAAAATAGCAACAAGGGTTTTTCCGGATACCAAAAGTGGTCGGAACAAGGCTTTCGACTTGATTTAAAATAATTTTCAGGTGGTCGGAAATTTCAGAATTTCCAGTAGTAATAAAGTGGTAATTTAAATTTCAGTATTTGATTTGCAGGAATAGAATTCATACTCCTTGTTTTATTCTGATGTAATAAACCTATTTATGAAGTATCTTTTACGTTTTATACATGTTAATTGTACTAGTCGATTTAAAAAAAAAAAAAAATTGTACTAGTTCGGCAAATTATTTTGGGGACTCAGGTCCACCTTGAATCTAAAAATTCACAATTTATATATTGAATATTCACAATTTACATATTGAATATTCACAATTTTATATATTAAATGTTCACAATTTACATACTGAATGTTTACAATTTAAATTGTGAACATTTAGTATATAAATTGTGTATATCTTCAAAAAAATAAATTATATATTTTGATCCGGGTCCACCTTGCAAAGTGGACCCGGGTCTATGGCATAACGATTGGTCTTCTGCACTAATACAATAAGTTTTACATATTTTCATGTCAATTAAGTATTCATTTTAGTACCAGGACTTTGTGGTCTAATGGTATCCGGGTTGAACTTTCATTTGGCCGGTTGTAATAGAGCTAGTAGCATTCAAAAAAAAGTATTCATTTTAGTTCCTCAGTGGAGTATTACAGATACTACATAAGTAAATATTTGAAATTATCTTTCACAAATTACACACCTTACCGAATAAAATGATCAGAATAACGGTAAACTCGTAGTCACTACTAAAAGGCAAACTCCAAACATCTAATTAAAAGAATCATGTTCCATCTACTCGGCCACTCTTTTTGAGACTAAGATTGTTACTTAATATCTAATGACGTTGATTCAAGTTTACAAAAACAGTGTGGAAAATATAATCATGTTTAAATTTGCAGTTTTTTCAACAATGGTAGATAAGTTTAAAGTTATATTTGTCTAACCTGAGACAACAATTTTTCAGACTAGACTAGATAACAGAGACTTGAAGAATCCCAAACTGGTGAAAGATACATTTTAGCAAATTTCATTGCTAAAACAGGTAGGGTATTCCAGTTTCAGGTAGAGAAATCAGTCATAAACATACAACTCAAGCTGTATATGTCAATTGATGAGTATCAAAAAGACTAAAACTTCCAACTAAAATGCCTAAAGCACACATCCATCAACTGTGTTTTGATCCTCATGAAACTTCAACTAATATCAACATTATCCTGCACATTATTCAAATTTATAATAAACATTATTTAAAATGGAATTAAGCATTCTAGTGATAAGCAGCTGGGCAGAGCTAACCACGCTTGATATAATTTAAGTTCAAAACAGGATACATAATCATATATTGCTTCCAAACCACTACCATCTCCAGTATATGGAAATAAAGAACACCAAGTTTAGGACAACTCAAACATACATAAATGAAGTATGACCAAAATCAAGAACATGAATTAAGAACTTAATTGACTGCATAAAAATTGTCAGAATAAAAAATAGTCAGTAAAGTGCATTTTTTGGATAAACTAAGCTAGTAATCGACAAATTAGATCAATATTCTGTACACAGAGAAACATAAAGTATCAAAAAGCCTGGCTAGGCTAGTTCTTTAATAACACCAAAAACTTTGTTGCTTTATCATCGTCTTTTCAAACTATATCGATTGTGTAACTCCAAAAGCAGCTCAAGAGACGCGGGAGACCATTTATCCTCAGTTTGTGCAAATACCTTCTCATTCAGAGAATCTATTATTATGCTTATGCTACCAAAGCCATATATTTGATGACCATCATGTATCCTGCCTGGTTTTGGCATTAATAGCAAACCATTCTGCTGCGCATGAGCTTCTATTATTTCTTTCAAGCTGAGCTTTGACCCACTGTAATTACCATCTCCTTGGAGCCCACCACTTAAGTTCGCAGAAGCATGCTGTTGAGCCTGTGCTGCTGCCTTTTTCTGTGTCTCAAATTGCCTCTTTTCAAGTGCTCTAAGATAACTTATATTCTCTCTTAAACCTGGCTGGACTACCTCCATGCCTTCAGCAGCCTGGTTCATCATATCCAGACCAACATCAATCCTATACCGGATATGATCATTTGCAAGAAGTTCGGGTGGCAAAAGTTCCTTCCAACCTAAAAACCATTTAGTAACTTCTTCAAAGTTTGGGTTTGAACACAACCAATGGTATAAAACTTCTTGCCACTTGTTGAAGAAGATGTCCATAAGTGGAAGCATGTGATGAATGGGAATAGCAGTAGCCCATGTCCGGACCCAGTAAAACTGATCAAGGTTCTGATTTGCTGGGTTTACTTGGAATTCATGCATGACAGCCAGCAACTTTGGGACAATAAATCTTACCATCAGTATTTCCCAACTGCTTGGATCGAACACAGTTTTCCAAGGTGACAATATGTAGTATGCAGACATATCACTTGGGTGCCAAGCATGAAGTACACTTTCCAATCTGCAACGTATAGTGTGATAGCATGTTTCCAGCTTCTGTCCCAACAAGGGCAGCCAAGGATGAATCCAAGAATGGATTGGAATTGTCTCTCGACGGGGATCCCACGAATCCACAGCAGCTGATAATTTTGGCAAAATAATGTTATCCAAAATGGTGTGAAGGACTGCAGGAGGCAACAGCTTCTCCCAGGAATCCAAAAATCGAAGCATGGGTTCCGGATCCCTAGCTTGCCAAGTGTTGGTCCCAGATATTCTTACAGCAGGAAAAACTACTTCCATAAACAGCTGAGAATAAGGAGATTCCATATCAGAGAAACCAAAAGAGTTGTCTTGCAATAGATTCTTCCATGAGGAAACAATCTCTAACCCATGTGTTGGATTTTGAAGTGGGTTCCATCCCTGAAATACTCTAATAAACAGAGGCAGAGAATAGGAGCATGCTATGGATGACAAATTACAAAGTTTATAATCATCAGCATAACGTTGTTGCAAGTCCAAAAACGAGTTCAGGAGTGAATCAAGAGTCAATGTACCTTCTTTACTCTCTTTACCTATCCGGTCCAATTCATTCATAATGTATTCCATATTTTCAAGCTGCTTTTTCTGGCGAACCGCCTCAGCTTGGAGTTTCTCCTTCTCTTTCTGCAAAGAGACCACTGTCTCCCTCTCATTTCTCAAATCTCGATCAATTTTTTGTATGTCAAGCTCCGCTAAATCAACCATCAACCCGACATTGTGCTGAAGTTCAGGCATAGGAATATCATTTTCCCTTGCTTTTTCTTCAGCATTTAAGTTCTCCAAGTTTGTAAGTACCCGAACTTGTGGACCCCTCATATCAAACACTTTTTGAACAAGGTCAAGACTCTGCTCTTGCTTCCTGGCCAGCAATTCTTCGGCTGTTATGTAAAACTTCTTTTTTGAAGCTTGCTTCAACCAGGGCTTCTCTTTTTTGTGGCCTTCCAATGGCTGAATAGGAGGAGGGACAGACTTTACTTCTAATTCTTGAAGTGCTGGCACCTTAGTCTCTTTGTAGTCATTGAATCCCATTCCCATGTTCTTGGGTCGCAACTTTGCTTCAATAGGAGCTGTGATACCTTGTTCATTCTTCCCAAGGCCACCTCCCTTATAACCCATCTTTTCAAGCAACTTCAACCCAATCCCTTTAGTGTGCTTCTCAAAAGATCCAACATCACCGGCCTCTTGTTCTCTCTTTCCAGTCTGGGAAGATTTTTTGGCTAACATTGACTTCTCCTTTTCCTTCTCCCGTCTCAACAGTGCACCTTCCATAATCTTTTTCCCAAAAGCAGAGGGAAGAAAATTGTCAACATCTCCATCTCCATCCCCAGGAGTGGTCTTTGAACCAAATCCAAGGCCAGAAGATGCTCCAGCCCCCAGAACAGGCCGCCTATCATCATCATCCTCTTCCATCTCTTTCAAATCCTCCTTAAGATCACTATCAACTTCCTGGTTGGGCATTACACTCCCAGTGGAGACAAAGTTAACCGGCTTGGTAAGGTCTTGCTTCTTAGAAAGGTTCTTCTTCCGCTTTTTGGAGGAACCTAACCCCATTCCGTCATAGTCTGAATCACTGTCCCCAGAAGCAAAAACTCCATAGAGAACATCTTCTTTGGTCTGCACCCGCTTCTCCTTGCGTTTACGGTAGTAAAACTCACCACCAATCCACTGACCATCATCAAAATCATTATCCATCCCAAACCTTTCCATCTCCTGGTCCTCGTCCATTCTCGCACCCTCCTTATAAACTACAGAAACACCTAAAGTCAATACAATGAACTCTAATCAGAACGAATAATTGCCATTAAGTAAGCACACCAACACTCAATGACTCAAACTTGCAAAAAAATCAGTAAATCAACCCATAGAAATAAATTTCAGAGCGAAACCCAATTAAAAATACAGAGAGAAATTACGAACTCTGTATATGCGAGAAAAATCGAGACAGATAGAGTACCTTTACGGACTTAGGGCTTGTTAGGGCTCGATAAACTTTGAAGACTGAAGAAGATTTCCCAACTGTACGCCGCGTAAGAAAACCCTAGCTAATCTCCAGCAAAACCTTAAACCAGAGACAACATACAAATCAAAGAATTGATTAGAGCTTTGAAAATTGAATATTCTTGTATATATGAATATAAGAAGAGGAAATAACAGCAAAACCGGAATAGGATTATAGGAATATGAATAGGATTATGATTAGGTTTTAGCTGGGTGATGTCGGTGTGTTTTAAGCGAATCAAATTAACCAAAATTTTAAAAGAACCATTTAATAGAATTGAACTTTTTACTATCAAATTAACTGAATTGAATTTTTTTCGGTTAATAACGACGTTTTTTTTCTTTGCTAAATTTTTAAATACTTAAAATTATAAATAAAAAATAATATTACCAATTAAGCAACAGAACTCAGAAAAAAAAAAAAGTTAAATAGAACTAGGGGTGTTCAATCGGTTAACCGAATCGTTTTAACCGAACTTTTTAAACCTTTAACCGTTAACTGAAACGAAATTTGTGTTAACGAATTAATCGAACCGAAATTTATTTCGGTTAACCGATTAATCGAACTTTTTAAAGCTAAAATTTAAATTTAAATTCTTAAAACTCACCTAAAATAATAAATCCAATTAAAATAAAATACATATCATAATAAATTCATCTCTAACTTCAAATCTTCAATAAAAAATTCAAAGTCTAAACATCCATAGTCCATTATATATTTATATTAGTATTACACAATTACTATTTATATTTATTTTTTATTTACATATATATTAAAAACTTCGGTTAACTGTTCGATTAATTCAGTTAACCGACCTTTCGAATCGAATTAACCGTTAACCGAAGTTTTGAAATTCCTTTAACCATTAACGGAATCGAAAAAGTTTGGTTAAAAAACGGTTAACCGGACTTTGTTGGTTCGGTCGGTTAATCGAAAATTATCCGAAGTTTGCACACCCCTAAACAGAACTGAGAAAAAATACATACTAGAAAGTGGAGCCGAGGTGACGGAGCGACGGAGGAGACGGGGTGGAGTCGCCGACGCCGACTCGTCGTGTGTTGCTAGAGGACTAGAGGAGACTGGAGCGGTGGAGCATAGAGCACAGACTGGAGCGGATGGGAGCAGACGGCGCATACGGTGGTCAGTGGAAACGGATTGACGGAGAAGTGGAGAACAACAGAACGCAGGTCGCACCGTCGCACGGCCGAACGAACAAGGAAGCCAAGAAAGGATTTTAGATTTTTTTTTTTTTTCAGATTTGATTTTAGGGATTTTCAGTTATATATTTATTTTTTTATTTAAAATTTTGGTTAATTCCATTAATCAATAATTTTGAATTAACTGTTAATCCGAATTTTATAAATCAAAACAATGGATTGAAATTCTTCAGTTCAATTGATACGACTTTTTACTAAAATTAGTACACTTCTAAGTATTATAAGCCAAATTTTAGTACAGAGTACTACATATAAATTTGTTAGACATCCACGTAAGCATGACAATTTTACCCGCATTAGTGTCTCAATGGGTAATAAAATATACCTACGATTTGAGTAATGAATGTAGTGATGTCCCAAATTTTTCATACCCCTGTCGGTATGGGGTGGGTGTGAGGGGAGGTATTCCCGTCCCACATCCGCACTTATATATTATACTAGGTTTTTTACGTGCATTGCGCGATTGGGATAATGCCTAATGTTTTTTTTTTAAAAATAAGTACTTTAAAGTATATTAAGAATTTGCGTATTTAAATAGGTAATTCTTCTCCCAAAGGTTGAGTCCCCTACCCCAAGGGCCCCCACACTCCGACCCGACAGAGCATTGTGGGAAGTTGTAAATCACGGTGACTCAATGGTTCAGCAGACATGACCAAATGCCGGTGCGAACAAGGAATCTGCCCACTTTGGACATAATTCCCGCACTGCCGCCGCCGAGGTTCAAACCTTGGTCTCTTCTCCCAAATACTGCCCACTAAACCATTGAGCTAAGCCCGTGCGGGTTAAATAGGTAATTCTAAGTTTACAAATGCAAGATAATATAGTCAAGATTGATTATAATTGTCAATAAAATAATTGTATAGGTATGGTTGAAACCAAATACGGGACATAAGGGAGAACAAATAAAAATTAGGGCATAAAATATTAAATATATACTAATATTGTTTGAGGAGATTTCGACATTAGGATTTGTGGTTAAGTTCTATTAAGACTTTAATATTAGAATTAGATTAATGGTGTAATTATAATTCTATATTAGACGTTAATATTAGAATTAGACTAACGGTGAATTAACGGTATTTAACGGAAAAGTTAAATGGATAATCATATAATTAAGGATAAATTAGAGAAACTTTTAAAAAAATAAAACCTGAACAATTTGAACCATTCATTTGATTTAATAATTTGGGCGATCATTTTTTCTACCCAATGTTAATAATTAAATAAATTCGTTGGTCAAATCCGCTAATATAATCCGCTAACTGCGGATTGTCAAACAAGGACATTGCAATGTAGTTCTCACTTCAATTTGTTGTGTGATTTGAATACTCTCTTTGTCACAAAATCTCTCAAGTAGTTAATATAGTTGGCTTTATTAATTATATATATTTTTTAATTTTTTCATGGTATTAATAAAATACTTGGTAAATAAATATATAACATTATTTTGTATTATAACTTTGATATTTAATTAGAAAAATAGTGCACAAAAAAGATAATAGACAATTTAGTGAATATAATCAATTAATGAATTTGAATGTAAAAATTTTTACATTTGAGAAAAATAAAGACAATATAACTAATGAAAATATTTCTCTTAATTAATTTATTGATAATGAATAATTTTTTTCACTGAATTAAGACATTGTAAGGACAATGTAGCGAATATAATCAATTAATAAATTTGAATATAAAGAATTTTTATATTGTAGAAAAATAAAGACAATATAACTAATACAATTATTTCTCTTATTTAATTTATTGATAATGAATATTTTTTTTTTGAATAAAGGCAGTGTGGACACATAATTCTAAATTAAAGAAATGCATATCTATAATTTTTTGTTGTAGCTACTAAATTATTATTTATATAATTCATAAGAGTAAAATAGAGTACTAATTATGCCAATTTTGATTGGGATGAGGTTCGAACCTAAGACCTTTTTTTTTTTTTTTTTTTTTTTTTTTTTTAATTTTATTGAAATCAATGAGTAAGTTAACGGTAATTCTTATAATTTTAACAGAATTAGTAAAGGTGTGTGGGTATTTTAGGAAATTTTAGTGTAAAATTTAAATCCTATCAATCTTTTAATCAATCTGAGTCATTCATTTGATTAAAATCTGTGACCGCCATTTTTTCTACCCATTATAGGCCTAACTCTCTTGGGCTCTTATTAGTATATATATATATATATATATATATATATATAGTAGATAGATATAGTAGATATATTTAATTTGTGTTATTAGTACACACATATGTTAATTATAAGTTTATATATCTTTTATAATTAAAAATTCATAATCAATTGAACTTCTTTATGGACTTGTGTCTCGGGATTCAATTGCATTAACATCTCATTATCTTAGTTTATTTTGTTTGTAAATTTTTATGTATATGTTTGTGTATGAAATTACATGATAGACTATAATCTGTAATCATGTATATGGTCCTATTGATTATTTTGGGGGGAAAAAAAAAAAAGAAAAAAAGAAGAAGGTAATGAGAATAACTTTAAGGGGGTGTTTGATTCAAGTCATTTTAGATTACCTAGATAATCTGAATTTGGTAATGTTATACTAACTTGTTTGGTTCAAGTTATGAGATTACCAGGTAATGTTATATTACTTGAAAGCTGATGTGGCGGTGGTAATGTTTCAAGGTAATGTGATTACCTCCATTCTCTTAGGTAATCTTAAATTACCTTGATTTATTCCAACATTGCCCTTGTTAACTAATCCTTATATAATAATAATAATAATAATAATAATAATAATAATAATAATAATAATAATAATAATAATAATAATAATAATAAAATATATGTTTATACAATCAAATCAAATATACATGTGTGCATATTTATACATTTAGTTTTTTTTTTAATATTTAAGTATTGATATACATTCATACATATAAATAAATAAATAAATAAATAAATAAATAAATAAATAAATATATATATATATATATATATATATATATATATATATATATATATATATATTATTGAGGACATATAAAGTAATCTCACATTCTCAAAATTTCACATTACCTTCATGGAGGTAATCCTATTACTTTGGGTAATCCAAGATTCCGCGAACCAAACTCCCCCTAAGAATAATTAGTTGTTGTCCTTGTGACTCTTTATTCTAGTTACTGTTATAATTACAATCTCTACTAACACAAATGGATTGTGTGCACATACTTTAGTACTCATTTCAAGTCATGTTAACAAATTTGTTCATCAAGTCCTACCTATGTTAGTTTTGTTATAGTTAGTTGTGCCTAACCTGTTAGCTCCTAACTGTTCAACTTGTAGGATAAACAATATCGAAATATAGGATATACAAGAAAATGTGGAGGATGTTGAAAACAAAAGACAAGAGATTAGGGAATCCCAAAAATCAATATATCATTATCTCATCCTTGCAATGTAATATATAATACAAGAACATAAAGGAAGGTAATAATTTAGGATAGTTGTTACAAAACATTGCATTGAATCCTCATAATGTCATCATAATGTCCATAAATAAAACTTTGTAACACTTCCCATATATACATTATCTAATCATAATCATTCCTCGTTAAGAACGCGGTAGAAAAGTCTGTGGGAAAAATTTAAACGAGAAAAGAGTATATGATATATGGGTAATTCATGTGTCGCTTCGGTTGCTTCATTAAAAACCCTTACACTGAAAAAATTATGTGAAAAAAAACTCAGTTAACAGAAAAAGAGTACAACCGTAAACCTTCACAGGGCGTTTGGTTTGATGGAATTTAAATTCCATTCCCACTTAATTCCCACCTAACTCCAAAGGCCACTAAATTTAGGGATGGCAATTTCAATCCGACCCGTGGATATCCACCCGAATCCACCCTGCATGGATCGGGTTTTTTTGGGTGATGGTGGGTGGTGGGTCGGGGGTGGGTCTTAAAAAAGAAAACCCGCAGTGGGTCGGGTTGGATTCGGGTTCTATGTACAAGACCCGCCTAGAACCCCACCCGACCCACCATGTATGTGTGTATATATATATAATAGTAAAATAAATACTAGTATGTAGTTATTTATAATAGTTTATATAACTCCGTGTATCTTTTTACTATTTTTTATATCAAAACTACTAAGTTTATTTTTAAAAATTAACAATTTAGTTATTATATTTAAATATTTCCATTATTTATGTTTTAGTATCACTAATGGATTTTATTTTTTTATTATGTGTAAATAATTTAAATATTATTTTTTGAAAAACATAATAAGATGATAAGTGGTGGGTACCCGTAGTGGGCACCCGCACCCGGTGAGGGTGGGGGTGGGTTCTGAAAAAGTCCACCCGATGCGGGTTGGAGGTGGGGGTGGGTGGAGAAAATATAAGGTGGGTCGGGTGATGGATGTAGCCCTCCCCGACCCACACCCGACCCATTGCCATCCCTAACTAAATTCTTTAGTTTGGTTAATTGGAAGGAATTGCAATTCCCTAATTTTCATGGAATTAAAATCTCATGTCCCCCCTGAGATTTTAATTCTATGGATTTTAGGAAGAAAAAAAAGTTAATCATGAGACAAAATTACTTTTTTTTTTTTATTTTAAACTTAAATTTGATGCCCACAACAACAATAGATATTTTGGACTTTATACTACTTATTCACTTTCAATTTCCATGTATACCAAATATTGGAATTCAAATTCTCAGTAATTATACTCCTGTAAACCAAACACTGGAATTTAATTAAATTCTCACTTCATTCCCAGTAATTCATCTCCCATGGATTGCAATTCATTTCCCACGTAATTCTATCCCTCCAACCAAACGTCTCGTCAGGGTTTAAAATATTTGATCATCGAGACCAATAAATCAATCATACATAGATATTGTTGCTCCCCCTAACGATAACAATCTCCCTATTTACGCATCCCAATTTTATGAATGTACTTTTCAAATGTAGACATAGGTAGGGACTTGGTGAACACATTTGTTAGATTGTCACTAGAACGAACTTTCTAAACATGTATTTCACCACTCTTCTGAAGTTCATATGCGTAAAAGAATTTAGATGTAATACTCTTTGTAAAGTTCCCTATAACATAACCACTACTCATTTGTGCATCACATGCTGCGTTGCCCTCATACAAGACAATAGGGGTATTGATGATACTTGTTATTCCACACGATCTTTGAATATTATGTATTAATGAATTGAACTCAACCATACACACTCTTTTGATGTCTCATATAAAGTAATGATAATTTCTGAACGATTAGAAGAGGTAGCTAATAGTGTCTCTTTAACGGATTTCCATGAAAAAGCAGTACCTCCATAGAGGAATACATATCCGGCCTGAAATCTAGCGTTATGTGGATCAAACATATAACCAGCATCCGAATATCCCACTAATGTGGTATCTTGATTTCTTTCAAATAGAAGTCCAAGATCCTTTGTACTCTAGTATTTAGCGGGAAAGCGTGGCACCTAGAGGGACACTCATGTGGCTGAGGAGAGTGGACCATTGTGGTATGTGTACCTGTCCACGACATGCGACCCTGGGAGTAGTATAAAAGGTTGGGGCAGTGTCCGGTTCAAACCATCATCAACACCCTTCTCTCTTGGCGTCCCCTTCACTCAACGGTGCAGTAGTAGTCCACTAGTTTGTGGTTGCACTTGGTAGTTGGAACCCTTGGGTTGTCTCCTTTGTTAGTTTATTCAGTACACTTGTAGCCACGCACTTGCATTGTTTTATGGGTTTTGGGGCCTATCAATACAATATCTTTTTCGTACCCGTTACTCGGCATTAATCCTATTTTATGGTGACTCCTGTTTATTAAAAATCATCATCAATGTGTTATTTAAAAAATGTCAATTAGATGTTTTTAACAATATTTTTTATTAAGTGTCTAAATTATAGTACTAGAAACTTTTAATTGAAGTAAAAATGAATTAATTTTGTTCCCCTTATATAATATTTTCAAATTTAAAACATTATCAATATAATTAATCAGCAGTATGTGTTAGGAATATAGCGGAATAATGCGGAAGCGAAGAATCGAAAATTGAGAATTATAGAAGTTAAATAATAGGGAAAATAATATAAATGACAGAATAAGGCAATTGCTAATTTGGGAGATTATAAAATATATATATTAATCTCTAAATAGAGAATACAAAGAAAATATATATATTAAATATATACTCTACGTGAGAGAAGATAAAGAATTGAATGAATTAAAATTGATGCCTGATTACAAAGGAATTCTAGCCTATTTATACATTTCAAACTAGAGACAAATGTGGTGATTGTAAGAAGACCCAAGAAATTAGGTGAAGATGTGAAACATGGATGCTAGTTTCATGGTGAGTGGTCTTCATGATTTTGAGCCACACAATTTGAGCCACATATTATATCTAACAATCTCCACCTTGGATCAAATTCATTGTGAGAATTAACAATTGGAACAGCCGACTAAACTCAAGCACTACTTGAACTTAGCAACAGGAAGAACCTCATAATAGCAGGATGGATCATCATCAACCTCCTGTGCGACTGAAAGAGCATAAGCAACCAAGTTGGTTTCATCATCACTAGCATACCTAGCAGGTTTTTTAATTGTCCTCCTAGGACGATCCATAGCAATGGAATACTCTCGTTGTGGCTCGACGAGAGGTGCGGTGCTAGTAGATGCATCATCTTTAGTATTACCATCAGCAGTAGTAACACTATCAATAGGCCTGAACTCAAACTCCACCTTCTCACCAGTACTTTGCGTCTCATCTGTACTGGGAACTTTTCCAGAAGAACGTAGTGCATTTTCATCAAAAGTGATATCTCGACTCAGAATGATTTTCCGAGAATCAGGAGACCATAGACGATACCCTTTTGACTCAGAGGCATAACCAAGGAAAATGCATTTGACAGCTCTCGGGTTCAATTTACCCGTACTGGAATGAGCATAAGCAGGACATCCAAAAACTCTTAAGATAGAGTAGTCAACAGGATTACCTGACCAAACTTCCTCTAGAATTTTGAAATCAAGGGATTAATGTGGAGATTTATTTACCAAATAGCAAGCAGTAGAAACGGCCTCGGCCCAAAAATCACGCCGTTTCCATAACCCAGCATTAGAGAGCATACAACGAGCTCTTTCCAATAGAGTCCTGTTCAAACGTTCGGCAACACCATTTTGCTGGGGTTTACCAGGCAAGGTCTTGTGCCTGGCGATTCCATTTGCCGCACAAAAGTCATTGAAATCTGACTCACAGAACTCCAAGCCATTGTCTGTCCTGAGCTTCTTGACTTTTTTACCTGTCTGAGTCTCAACAAGTATTTTCCATTCTTGAAAATAGAAAATGCCTGATTTTTATGTTTCAGGAAATAGACCCAGACTTTACGAGAAAAGTCATCAATAATAGACATAAAATATCTACAACCTCCCATAGACTGGAATTTAGTTGGTCCCCATAAATCGGAATGTATATATTCCAATACATCTTTGGTACGGTGTGTAGCAGTAGAGAAACTTACCCTCTTTTGTTTCCCAAAAATACAATGCTCACAAAATTGTAATTTACCCGTACCTGAACCACCAAGGAGGCCTTTTTTGCTCAGGAGATGCATGCCTTTCTCACTCATATGCCCTAGACGCATATGCCATAATTGAGTGAGATCCGCATCAGACATCGATGAGGATACCGCTACTGAACCCGTCACAGTACTGCCATGCAAGACGTACACGCTTCCAGAACGAGAAACTTTCATGAGAACAACAGAGCCTTTTATGACCTTCAAAACTCCACCTTCAGCTATGTACTTGTATCCCAGAGATTCCAAGGTGCCCAACGATATCAGATTGCGTTTCAAATCAGGAATATACCGCACATTGGTAAGAGTCCTGATAACATTATCATGAGTTTTAATCTGCACACTTCCAATTCCACTAACCTTGCATTGGGTATCATCACCCATCAAGACAATTCCACCATCAACCGGTTCCAGAGAGACGAACCAGTCTTTGTGAGGACACATGTGGAATGTACAACCAGAGTCCAGAATCCACTCGGTTTCGCTCCGTTTGCAACCGGAGCTAACAGATAACAAAACATCGCCTTCTGAATCACTTTCAACAACACTAGCTTCAGCGGACTTCTTTTCTCTCTCTTGCTTGTTTTTCAACTTGAAGCATTCAGTCACATCATGACCATGCTTCTTGCAGTACTTACAGGATTTGTTGGACTTATGTCCTTTGGACTTGGATCTAGAATTTTTATTGCTACTCCCTGATTCAAGTGAACGACCCCTTACAGTCAAGCCTTCACCTTTGTCCTCAGACTTAATTTCAAAGTCAAACTTTTCTTTGGACAATAGGTTCGACTTAACATTGTCGAAAGTAAGGGTATCACTACTATTACCATACAACATAATTTCTTTGAAATGCTTGAATGAATTAGGGAGAGAGACAAGCAATAAAACAACACGATCCTCATCGTCAATTATGACATCAATATTTTCCAAGTCCAATAAAATAGAATTGAATTCATCCAAGTGAGATTTAATAGAAGTACCTTCCGTCATACGGATTGTGTACAGACGCTCCTTCAGACGTAGCGTGTTCGCCAGAGTTTTGGCCATGTAAAGCGTATCCAGCTTGGACCATAAATCTGACGCAGTCGTCTCACTTAACACCTCACGTAGAACCTCTTTAGACAGGCACAAAAGAATGGTTGAACGTGCCTTGTCATCTAGATCTTCCCAATCTACATCTGTCATTGTAGCTGGGTTCTTCTTCTTCCCAGCTAGCGCTTTCTTCAAACCGTTCTGGGTTAGAACGGCTTCCATCTGAACCTTCCAGATAGAAAAGCTAATTTTCCCGTCGAACTTCTCGATATCGAACTTAGTAACAGTTGACATCTTTGAAAATAATTCTCAAATAAACTTGGCTCTGATACCACTTGTTAGGAATATAGCGGAATAATGCGGAAGCGAAGAATCGAAAATTGAGAATTATAGAAGTTAAATAATAGGGAAAATAATATAAATGACAGAATAAGGCAATTGCTAATTTGGGAGATTATAAAATATATATATTAATCTCTAAATAGAGAATACAAAGAAAATATATATATTAAATATATACTCTACGTGAGAGAAGATAAAGAATTGAATGAATTAAAATTGATGCCTGATTACAAAGGAATTCTAGCCTATTTATACATTTCAAACTAGAGACAAATGTGGTGATTGTAAGAAGACCCAAGAAATTAGGTGAAGATGTGAAACATGGATGCTAGTTTCATGGTGAGTGGTCTTCATGATTTTGAGCCACACAATTTGAGCCACATATTATATCTAACAGTATGTTTTCAAATGTATCTGATCTAACTGCAACTCATCATTAAATGTATATAATAGAGTGAATTCCATTTTTGGTCCTACTGTTACAGGGGCGTTTTCAATTTCAGTCTATTTTAATTTTTTTTTTGTCACTTTACAACCACTGTTATTGAATGTGTTCCACTTTTAGTCCACCGTTAATATTTCTGTCAAGAGGCCGTATAATCAAAGCGTATTTTGGTCTTTTTATGTTTGTTTCTTCTCTTTTAATCCAGGCGCTTCGTCCTCCTCCTCCTCCTCCGATATTCGAAGATGGCTCTTCGAACAACGAGAATGGGAAGCCAAAGCTACATCGTTTCGTTCGTTCCAACATGCACTACTGGAAATTATGGAATTTCCGACCACCTGAAAGTGATCTTAAATCAAGTTGAAAGTAAAAAGTGGTCGGAAATAGCAATAAGAGTTTTTCCGGATACCCAAAGTGGTCGGAACAAGGCTTTCGACTTGATTTAAGATCACTTTCAGGTGGTCGGAAATTACATAATTTCCAGCAGTGATGGGCCGACGAAGTTTCTTAGGTTTTAGGTTTAATGTTATCATTTCTTTAGTCAAACATAGTCTTGGATGAGAAGAAATGTCAAAATACTCCTAGATTACACGGCCTCTTGATGGAAATACTAGCGGTGGGACTAAAAGTGAAACACAATCAATAATAGTGATTATAAAGTGGTAAAAAAAATTAAGGTAGACTAAAATTGAAAACGCCCCTATAAAAGTAGGACCAAAAATGGAATTCACTCGTATATAATATATATAGGAAAAATAAACCGTAGATATGATCTGCCTCAGGATTAGACTAAATCAGTCGCATCCCGCGAGATACGGATATCTTAGTAAAAAAAAAAAAAAAAGAAAAGAAGATAGTTGAGTATCTCCGTGCGTGCATACAATAAAGAAACCACACACAATAGCAAAAAATTAGTAAAGATTAGACATGCATGCATATATCACCAGAAGGAATCCCCAGCATTGCTTTGGTCCACCGCCATGTCGGTGCCGAAAGGGTCGGCGCCGCCGTGAGTAGTATGAGCGTGCCTGGACGACGACGGCGATGCATTTTCCGGCGAGTTGGAGGACGAGAAGGGCTGGCGCATCCTCATGTGCACCACCTCAGCTTGCGTAAAGGCCAGCTGTGTTTGGAGGACGTCAACCTGCTGCTGCAGAGACGATATAGCTCCGACACAACCGTAAACCGGATCCCTCATCCTGGCATTCGCCTCGTACACCATCGAACTCACGGCGTCGCCTCGCTGATGCTCAGGCAAATCCTACATTATTATATTATTAGCGCATGCATGCGACTCTGGCCATGTTTGGTAAATGGCTATTAGCTGATTTGGTTGATTAGAGAATATATGGTAAAAAGGTGTTTGGTAAATTAACTATTAGCTGATAGTTGTTTGGTATAATTTCTTTTCTCAACAAACTAATTAAAAAAATTACTTTGAGCAACTTTTTAAATTTTAGTATTTTGGAGTTACAAAAACTAATTAACTAAACACTTATATTGATTTTTTTAATAAGTCAAATAATTAATAGTAATCAAATTAGTCAAAATTGGCTGATAGGCTAACTATCTTACCAAATAGGGCCTCTATCTTTTACTCCGAGTAAGATAGATGTCTAGTTTTGATTGATTTACAAAAGGAGATGAAAAATAATTTTTATTCATTCATTTTTTTTAACACTCATAATTCTTTATGAGATACAGAGTAATATATATTCTTGTTGGGTGGAGACGGCCAAGTCTAACACTTGGTGGTGACTGAGGGCTGGATCCTAACAGTTTTACACTTTCTCAATTTTTTTAACCCAAAGAGTTAATGTCCCATCAGTGAAAAATACCATCACATTATATACTAGTTCGCATTTTTAATTTTCCTTAGTGTATATTAGCTTCGAGAAATGTTGTATCTTTGGGCCCCAAATCTTGAAAATGGTAAAATTTGTGGTGACGCCATGATTACACCAATTCAAACTTTGTTAACCACTAAAACAACAAAGTAGAAACCTGAACTTTACGAGGAACATGTCTCTTCCTAAGTGTGAACTCATCTTCCTAAAGCATGAAATTAAAAACAAATACATCATCTACATATTCACCTTACTTAGGTTTAAAAATCTTATAAAGCCTTAATTACAATGATCGATATTATTTAAGGTTGTAGAATTGGCAAAGGTCATATATATTTTTCATCGTTCTGCCGCCCAACAATGGAAATTAAATAAGTAAACAAAGAATACTGTTTTGTCACTTAGCTTTTTTAATCATATATCATAACATGTGTTTTCACTGATTCTAAAGAATTGAATGGACTAATACGACAATTAATTACTCATTTCATGACCATTAAAGTCATACATAAGTTCAAATGTTTCTATTTTTTTTTGAGCGACGAGGGAAATTCATTGTCAACCTCTCACTACCCAAGTGCACATGGTAAATTACACTTTAATTTGTAATTCTAATTGGTAAAGAAATATAATGAAATAAACCAATCTAAATTATTCAGCTGGCTCAAACCAATAAGACTAATAATAAGCTGATGTTGTTAGAGTCAAACTTGAAACTCAAAAAATAGAAAAATGACTAAAGTAGTAAAATATGAATATGTTACAAAACTGGTAGAAGTAGATAAGAAAAGACAAAATTTGTGTCTGCTAAGCCTTTCAAAGTGTCAAAATCACAGCCACCCCCCCCCCCCCCCCCCTTAAATTTAGGAAGAAGTTGGTTGTACATTAATATTATATTTAATTTAATAATTTTGTATATTTGTAAACATAATAATAAGTTTGAATTAATTTCACTTTTGGTCCCACGACTTTTGAGTTCGTATCACTTTTGGTGCACAACTTAAAATTTTTTCAATTTTGGTGCCTAACTTTGTTATTTTTATCAGTTTTGGTCCTTCTAGCCATTGACGGTAAAATATTTCCAGATTTTATATTTTAGGGCCAAAATCGTCATCCCATGGAAAGATCTTCAATATTTAAACAAAAGAAAAATCATATTAAGAGGAAAAGAAGAGTTTGTCAATGGTCGAAACTATAAATCCCATAGATCTGTCTGGTTTCTGCCTGTCTTCCCCATTATTCTCATCATTAAACACCTATAGATATGATTTTACAGTGATTTTGTTAGATATTGAAAATGTTTCCTAGGGATGACGATTTTACCCCTAACAATATAAAATCTAGCAACATTTCGCTGTCAATTTGGCCGAAAGGACCAAAACTGATAAAAATAACAAAGTTAGGCACCAAAATTAAAAAATTTTAAAGTTGTGCACCAAAAGTGATAGAACATCAAAAGTCGTGGGACCAAAAGTGAAATTAATTCTAATAAGTTTACCTCAAAAAGTAAAACCCTAATTTTATTAGAGAAAAAAGAAAAGAAAATAAAAATATATGTAGTTTACTTTTTTCTTTACATGAATAGAATAGAATATGTTGGGGTGAAATTAAAAATGAAATAAAAAAGTAAAAGTATATATATATATTGCTCTTTTTTTTTTTTTTTTACGCCACTTATGGTGTACACACCGTAAATCTCACCAAAAAGATCAATAAGTCACTTCTACTGAAAGTTGAAGTTGTAAATTGTAATTTGTGATTACTAAATTAGCTGTTTAACGAACTTGATTAGGGTTATCCTAATGGCCTATTGTACATGGGACCAGTCAAACAGCAGCATTTAAGGATAGTGCAGTGTATAGTACGTGAGATAGCTTGGTGGATATTTGGTCTGATCTATCTATATATATCATAGGAGACAGAGACAGTAAAAAGCTAGGTTACCTGTAGCAGCTTGTTGACATTGCTAGCTCCGAAGACCTTATGCACACTGGCAAACTTGTGAGGCTCATCGGCCGGGAAATAGGGAGCAAAAACACAGTCTTTGGCGCACCTCCTCCGAAGCAGCTTGCATGCCGCACATGGAGAAGCCGCTGCGCCACCTGCTTTTCTCCAGCTTTCTTTCATGTTGTCTTTATCAATATATATGCAGCAACTATACAATAATATTAATAATGCCCTGTCTAGGCTGTCTTTCTGCTCATGTCTTCATCTATAACTACCTTAAAAGCTTTATATATATACACACTAGCTAACTGTCAAAAGTGCAGCAGCAGAGCAGAAGGGTGTCTTTAGTTTGATTAACTGAATTCAAGTGTGGGACGACTATAATATTATATTATTAAGCACAGAATGATTATACGGGAAGTGTAAAGTGAAGAGGATCGGAAACACTCAAACAAGCAGGCTTGAAGGGAGTGATGAAGCAGATGGGGGCTAGGAGGATGTTATATACGAAAAAGTAGTTGCGGGACAACCAACCAAGATAATCAGATGACTAGGTTGACTTGGTAATCACAAAGTTATATAAATTAAATTTATAGTGAGAGTAACTTATTAATTTTTTTTTTTTTTTTTTTTGGTTTAATGTTTGAGTCACTCAGTTATTTATAACTTAGATTGGTTTACTTTATTATGATTATTTAGCGATTAAAATTATAAGTGTAAATTTATTTAATACACACTTTCAGATAGATGGTAGTCACTAGTTTTCTCGTAATTACAAAGCAGATGCGGCCGGAAAATCATCGGTAGGACCTGCAGAAGAATGAGTTTTTTAGATATTTGTTGCGGCCGGACTGCACGGGAAATCTTTGGACCCCGTACCCACCCCCCAATACTTTGTAATATTTTCAACTTTTGTCAATATTTAATTATGATAAAACATTACGACGTGGCCTGGTATAATGTATAATTTTATTATGTTAAAAAAAATCTATAGTTTTACGTCATTTAATTTTGTAGTGATATTGTAAAATTTTAAGAATTCTTTTACTGTTGATATTATGTGTACATGACGTATACCCTGCGTCATATGGACCCATATATAGTTATCTTCCTGTTGCAACATTTTAGGGTTTTCCATGAAAGTTATGAAACCCTGTGTGGGCATGCAGGTGAACCAAAACACCACTTCAGGGTCAAGGCTACTTACGTTTGTTTTTTTTTTTTTTTTTTTTTTTTTTTGTGGTTTAGAATACTTTATTAGAATTTTTTTTTTTTTTTTGTCCAGTTTGGTAAAATAGTTAGCCTATCAGTTAATTTTAGTTTATTTGACCACTATCAGTTGTTCGACTTGGTTAAACAATCAATAGGAATGTTTGATTAATTAGTTTTTTGTAAAATCTTATTGCTCCTGTTAGGAACATATGTATTAAGATTTTGATGATACCAATGTAACTTAGATTGTAGACCCCTAATTTTTTGTCAATTCTTTTGCTACCTTCGTTCTAGACGAAAGGTGCCATAACTCACCATGTAATTCGTGTTAAGATAGTCAAACACACGAAACCGAGTTATGATCTTTTAGTTAGGACTTCTAGAACGAAAGAAGATCGAATGATTGAAGCAGAAGCTACATCAGCAAGAGAATCCACCTCTTGGATTTTCAACAAATAGAGAGATGCTACTTTACAGAACGAAAGCAATCTTTCGTGAAGAGACGTTAAGTCTATGATCAGACTGCCAAGACAATCCATATTCTCATATTTCAAGGAGAATGTTGTCTACGACTCAGCTGATGAATCATCCTAGGAACAAGTTCTCCTAAGGACAGGGAGCACACTAATCAAGATGCATTAAATGTCATTGTACATCTTTTCAGAAGCTAGAAGACAAAACTTGCAGAAGTTCTTGCTTCCAACGACTACATGGTACAACCGCATTTAATGGAGCATTAAATGCAGCAAGCTCCCCGAACATTACCCACTGGTCCATAGGTTTGAAATATCATCTCCCTCCAACGGATGGATATTTCCTCTCCTATAAATACCCTTCTTCTCTGATCCATTGAAGAAGGTGCTGGTTTTTTCACTCAATTGATTATATTCATACAAAAGCTCCTTATACAAGTTCATTCCAAGCTTTTGAAAACTAGTGGTTCAAGTTGTGAAGTTTCAAAGATAGCCATCTAATTACACCTTCACAACCTTGAAGAAGTCTTGCAATTTATACAAGTTGATCATTCATCATTCAACCAGTCAGCCAAGACTTCAACCTGTTGGAGAAACACGCAAATCCTTTCTACCAACCCTCAACTCTGAAGAAGACGTTGATAGAGGCGGAGTAAACTCTAGGAGTTGAAAAACCTTCAAGTAGCTGTCCAGCTTAGTGATCAAGGAAGCTAGCTTGATTTTGTTTGTACTAGGAGTGATAGTGCAAACCTTTCACGAGTTGTGAAAGAAGAGTGGAGTAGACACAGTTGGCCGAACCACTATAAAAATCTCTCCTCTCTCTTTATCTACTTACTGCTTTACTTTTGTGCATTGCATATCATAGCCCCTCAAACCGGAAGTTCTTATAAGCAACAAACAGTGCAAATCAATCTTAAAACTAGTTCAACTAATTTGTTGCGTAATAACCCCGAAAGGAGTTATTTCTGTTAAAAATCGAATTGAGTCTATTCACCCCCCCCCCCCCCTCCTCCCTTCTAGACTCTCCTTTCGACCCTTCCGGGACCAACAACTCCAAAATACTAAAATTCAAAAAACTACTCAAAGTAGCTAGCTTTTTCTATCAACTTTTTGAAAAAATCATTTTGTATATAATCAACTAACAACTAACAGCTAATTTACCAAACACTTTTCTACAATTAACTAATGCTATCAACTAGTCAAACCCACCAACTCAATCAACTTACAGTCATTTACCATACACCCCATTTGTTAGGAGGTCAATTACACTATTTTACTTAGGTTTTTTTTTTTTTTTTTTAATTTATAGTAATGTACATAAAAGTACAAAGTATCAAATACAATTTTATTAAGATGGGTGTATTTGATAATAAAGACTTGTATAAACTTTTAAATAATTATACAAACTTTAAAAGTTTAAAGGTAGTCGATTCAAAATTTTAAAGAGTGTTTAAAAGTTGAGTGGTATTTGAAAACTTTCAAAGTTTTATTACTCCGTATTATTTTTTAAAAAGTTGGATGGTATGTATTTAATTCATTCTTTTAAACAGATTTAAACTCTTTTACTAGATGCATGCCAACTTCATTTTCAAACTCGTGACTTACTTTGATACTAATTTTGAAATCAATGTTTATCGCTACACGAAAAGTTATAACTAATAGTGAATACACAACCTAATTTATTTCTTTATACTTAGATAGCAGTCAGCACCACGTTTCAGGATGCTAGACTCACTCCTACAAGCGACTACCCAACAAATTAAAATTCTCTAAATTTATAATACATCATTTTTGTGGTAGCCAAATTTTATTTTATTTTTTAAATTGCAACACATAAATTTAAGGTATATAAAAAAATTGATATATGATAAATTTATTGAAAGAAAATTATAATATAAATAATAAAAATTAATAGGAGTAATGAAAGTTTGTAAGGTGTAATTAATTTTGACTTTTAATGAATTTTATAAACTTTTTAAAATAAAATAGTCTTTAAAATTGGGTTTGTAATGATTGGTAATATAAAACTTTTATAAGTACTTACAAAATCTACAAAAATTTAAAAAGATTTTATAAAAGTCATTTAAAATGGATAAGAGTCTATCATTCTACAAATTTATAAAATCCTTATTGAATACTCCCATAAGATCAATACATACAAATTAAAATACAATATATTCACATCACCATATAATTTTATCTCTATAAATTGGACTAACCATCGTCAATTCTCCAAAAGTCAAAATCTGCAACTCATAAATCTAGTTCAAGTTCAAGCCTCAATTTAGAGGTTCATGCATCTAGTAATTAATTTAAACTATAATAATAATAAAACTACTATTTATCCAAAGAAAATTTTAGATGATCATTTTGAAAAGCAAGCTTTTTCTTTATTTAATTAAGGAATAAGGGTCGAATAGACCATTCAACTGCACACCAAACTGTAATTAGACCATAGAACTTAAAAAAATACAATTGGGTCCTTGAACAACACAAACTCATGCAATTCAACTCAAAATGATCTGTTTACCTAGAAATATGCTAACATGGCGATTACCCCTTTTAAAATAATTTTTTAAATAATTAATTAAAATTAGAAAAAATAAAAAAATAAGAACGGTCATCGTCTCCATGGCCGGAGACGAAGGTCTCTTCGTCTCCTTGGCAATGGAAACCAAGGGGACCTTCATTCCTTCGTCTCCATGGCCAAAGACGAATTTGTGGCATGTGGTTTGTGTTATTAAGGTGTTTTGTTTGTGTGTTTAAGGTGCATACGTGGTTTGTGTACTTAAGGTGCGTCATTTTAAAACTTTAGGTGCGTGCAGTGGTTTGTATTCTTAAGGTGCTTTGTTTGTGTGCTTAAGATGCGCTATTTTAAAACTTTAGGTGCGTTGTTTGTATACTTAAGGTGCACCATTTTAATGCTTAAGGTGCATCTTTTTGTGTTAACTGCATGGGAAGCAATATCCGCACCATACATACATGTATGCATTACATACATACATACATACATACATACATACATACATACATACATACATATATATATATAAAGGATCAGGTGCGGTAATAGGTTGTAGGTGAAAGATTAAAAAATTGAAAGATGGGGCTTAATCTCAACATTTGATCTAGCCAAAATCAACAGTCCAGATTGAAGAAAACTTTAAAAAAAAAAAAAACGCGGTGAAATTATGATAATTTTGCATTATTTCAAAAGTTAAGGTGTGTATGTTTAAGAGAAAATTTCAATTTTGGTCCACTAACTATTGGAGTTATGTTAATTGCAGCACATGACTTTCAAAAATGATAATTTAGTACCTTGACTATGCAATTTCTATCAATTTTGGTCACGCCGGCCAAATCTCACCGAAAAAATTTTAATGGTCAAATTATGAGGGTAATTTAGTCATTTTATTCCTCTTTTCTTTCTTCTCCAATCTTCTCTCCATCTCCGGCGACAATTTATTTTCCGATGAGCTTCCGCAGGCAGACCGGTCGAACACCAGCAATTCTCTCCATCGAAATCCGAATCGAAGACATTTTCTAGACAAATTAAAGTGATTCTGGAAGCTATATATACCGGATCTCATCTTTCTTGCATTTGAAAAGTAACCAAATCGGAGAGATACCTAACAGCGCAGCTGCAACCATCACCGGAGAGATTGAAAGATAAATCAGAATGAGCAAAATGTCAGTGCAAGCGTACGTGGACGATCAATTGATGGCCGACATTGAGGGAAACCACCTCACCGCCGCCGCAATTATCGGCCATGACGGCACCGTTTGGGCTCAGAGCCCTACCTTTCCCACTGTTTGTTCTCTCTCCACCATTTCCAATCTCATCGATCTCTTCAATTCCTTTCTCCTTCCATTATAACAGATCATTTTATGGATCGGATCGGATATTCAATTCATCTCTAATTTGTTACGTTGCAAAATATAACAAATCATACACCCTGGCTTTCTGGATTCTTGTCCTCCCTAGAGTGGTGCACTGCGCTTGAATTCGAGTCATGTAATCGCCATCGCACAGCTGTTTCTGCCTGCGATTTAAGTCATCGGAAAATAAATTGTCGCCGGAGATGGAGAGAAGATTGGAGAAGAAAGAAAAGAGGAATAAAATGACTAAATTACCCTCATAATTTGACCATTAAAATTTTTCCGGTGAGATTTGGCCAGCGTGACCAAAATTGATAGAAATTGCATAATCAAGGTACTAAATTATCATTTTTGAAAGTTAAGTGCTGCAATTAACATAACTCCAATAGTCAGTGGACCAAAATTGAAAATTTTCTCGTATGTTTAAAGTTTAAGGTGCATCACTTTATAGTTTAAGATGCATAAGGTTACTTAAGGTGCGTAAATTTTAAGGTTTAGGTGCGTATTTTTATAGCTTAAGGTGCGCAGTTTTATAGCTTAAGGTGCATTACTTTCAAGTTTAATGTGCATCAGTTTAAAACTTAAAGTGCTCAAGTTTTATGGCTAAGGTGCATAGTTTTATAGTTTAAGATGTGTATGTTTAAAGCTTAAGGTGCGTTACTTTTCTAGTTTACGGTACAACAGTTTACAACTTAAGGTGCGTAGTTTTATAGCTTAAGGTGCTTCGTTTTATAACTTAATGTACGTAGTTTTATATCTTAAGGTGCAACAGTTTGAGATAGCTGATCATTTGCATGCATGTTGGCAGGAAACACGTTTTTTTTCTTTAAATTTTCATGGATTTGAGTCGTTGATCTAAGTTTTTATCAATGGCTGATATCTCATCCCATCTTTCTCCCCGCACGTGAACTAATCTCTACACACACACAGATACAATGGCGGAACCATAGTGGGGGCATGCAGTGGGGCCAACTGCTCCCACTCACCCACCCCATATATATATATATATATATATATATATATTAAATATACCAAAACTTAATGGTAAACTCACTACTTCCCTATAATATGTAATGGTCCACAGTTTGAACCCTATAGCATTTGATTTGGTTTTTGTATTTTTAAATATCAATAGTGAGAATTCTAATTGGATTTTTTATTTGTGACATTGTGGCTTCTTTTTTTTTTTTGTTTTTGTTTTTGTTTTTGTTTTTTTGTTTTTTTTTTTTTCATTTTTATAATATTAATAGTGAGATGAGTGATCTTTTGTTTTTGGCACTTTTTAATATTAATAGTGAGAATTCTAATTGGATTTTTTATTTGTAACATTGTGACTTCTTCTTCTTCTTCTCTCTCTCTCTCTCTCTCTCTCTCTCTCTCTCTCTCTCTCTCTCTCTCTCTCTCTCTCTTTAAACATTAATAGTTAGATGAGTGATTTATAATGTGTTTTCCATTCAAACTATTTTATCTAATTAATTATGTTTTATATTTTGTTTTAAATATTTTGTTATCTTAATGTATTTTGATTTTTCATCTCTAGTCAACAATATTTATGGCTCAGTCTCTAAGAGTTTCATTTTTTTTTTTTAAATGTCTGTTAATATTAAATTTTTTTTGCCTCCACTGGAGAAGATTTCTGGATCCACACACACATATTCCATATTTAAGGCAAAGACAATGACCTTTTTATTTTTTATTTTTTATTTTTTAACATGTTTTGTAATTATTAAAAGATTTGAATTCAATAGTAGAATAATAAAAATGATAATAAGTGTCAAAATCTATAAAAATCCCCAATCAAATGCCACCTTATTTCATTTTATGGTAGTGGAAAAAGTCGGCGAAACATATAATAATGTTTGGTTAATAATCTCTTTCTTGCACGGGATGGGTGGGTTTAACTTTTAAGCAACCAATAAATAAAATAGACAGCACGCTTCCATGTTAGATTATATGATGGAATGGTCGATATGGAGACAGGTAACCAACAGGCAAGTAACATCATTAAGCATTAGGATTAACTAATATAATGCTCTGATCTCATGCTTAATTTTCATGCATGTTGCACCACGTATTAATTAAAGAAGCCTTAATAAACATATATTATCGTCCAAGTCAAAATCTCATTAATTAGTAGCTTAATTAACAACGCTCATATGCTAATTAAAGATCCTAATCTTAGATTTGACTTTTGTCTCTTTAATTTCATTTATACATACACATATATTCAAATGCAAATAAAAGTTTAGGTAGGCGTCGCTAATAAGAATAATAATTCTCCACTAAGACTCAAACCCACAATCTCTCATATGGAAAAGCAATTTGGTGTCACTAGACCACAAGATCGATAATTTTGTCTCCACTTAGTTCCTCAATATATTGTAACTGTTACAATTAAGGGTGTATTTGGTTCGCACATTGGAATCGAAATCGGAATGAGAATCAAATGCTTGGTAATGGTAATGAGTTTTGGTGAAAGTATTTTGCATGTTTGGTAGTAGGGTGGAATTGAAATGACTACCAATATTAGTGTTTGGTTGTGTACTGTATGACCTTATAATGGGAATAAATATTTTTAAAATACAAAACAAAAAATAAAGGCAATTAATCATAAGATAATGACATCCAAAGCATCAATGTAAACCCAAAAAAAAAAAAAAAAAAAAAAAAAAAAAATCAAAACAAAAATCTAAAAGTACTAATCTAAACTTAAAAATTAGATTACCAATAAGATGGGATGATACTCATTTTTAATACCATAGTTGTATTTTAAAAAGTTGTCAACCAAACATTGACTATAATTTTGATTCACATTCCTAATGTGTAAACTCATGAACCAAAAACGCCCTATTTATTTGTGTCATTGAAATACTCTTATTTTTTAAAAGTGAATTCTACTGACATATCATTAAATGTATAATTCGTTTACTTTTTTCTATGTATTCTTGCAATTTCAACTCATTCACAAAAATATAAAATAATAAAATTATAATAAAAATAACATTTAACTTTTAAAAATTAATTTTATCAATGAAAAAAAATACACTATAACAAAAATTAAATTTACCAATGAAAAAATTCATAGGTAAATTACTGAAATCTATAGGTATTTAATCATCGGTCAAGAGTGATTAATATCTTGAAAATCAAATATAAGACTTTTGAAAAAAAAAAAAAAAACTAAATATTCTTTAAGAACAAATTAAAGTAAGAAAAAGAAACTAACGTGCATGTAAACGTTTAAATATGTGACTCAATGTCGCACATATTTAATTGTTCGTAGACAATAACAACTTTAAACATGTTTTATTATTAATTAATCCAATAGAAAAAGCTAGCGTAGAATTGACTGGATGCTTTGTATCAATTCGAATCCAATTCCTAAAGGACCATCAAGATTATGTTTTAATGAAATAAATAAATTTCGTTTTCCTTAATTTCTACTTCTCACAAAAGGTTAAATCATCAACTCTGGACCCACAAAACATTTGAAAAAAAATATAAATCACGATAACTCAATCACTTAGCAGATATAGTCAAATGTGTACAAGGAATTTATTCACTTTGAAGATAATTTTCACACTGTCGTTGTCAATGTTCGAGCCTTGATCTCTTTTCTCAAATACTATGTACTGAACCTTGTTCATTTTCCTTAATTTCTTTTTTTCTCTGTTTGGGTGGGAATCATTAAATTACCCAGGCCAACCATCATTAAAAATTCAAATAATTTGTTAATTTAATCCAAAGATAGTCAAAAATAATAATAATTTCTTACAACATATCCTGTAGTCCGGCCAGATAAAGTTTTTCTTGCCTGGTAGTTGAAACGTAACAGTTGACATTTGAAAACTTAATGGTGGTACTAATTAATAATTATATACAGTGTCAGTCAAATTATTGTTGGATAGCGGGTCGGAGAGTCAAGTTTAACGTTTGATCTACTATTAAAATGTGACGTTGATTATTATACAAATATAAAAAAAATAAAGATATATCATTGTTACTATCTATAACTTTTCGTCTTGTGGTAATTAAGTGTTTGATCTAATAATTAGTATTAAACCATGTTACAAAGTTAAGCATTCTAATATCAAAACGTGATGCTTGTTATTATGTAAATATAAAAAAATAACATGGATATTAATTGAGTCAGCTCACTCAGTTTCGGGATAACCCTATTAGGTTGACGAAATTATTGGTTTCAAGCTTGTCAATTTTATTTTTTTATCGGCTAATCTTTAACCCTGAAATCTCAAACCATCAACCTTAATTATCAAGTGGGCTCAACTCAAATTTTTTATATTTTAAAATTATCACTCTAAACTTTCAATTTTGACAAATTAACACATTTACATTATAAATTTAAAACCAGGACTATGTGGTCCAATGGTATCCGGGTTGGACTTCCATTTGGAAGATTATAAGTTTGAGCCTCAGTGAAGGCGTTATTGGTTCTTTGTGTTTCAGTAGGTTGAGAAAGTATATGAACAGATACTACAATGTAATAGAACCAGTAACTTTAAAAAAAATATATATATATATATATATATAAATTTAAAAGATCATTTAATCAATATAAATCTCCAGTTTCAAATAGTTAAAAACATAATATAACAATTATAGAACAATTAGAGACATTTGTATAAAATATATAAATAAATTTTTATTTTTTAAAATTTTAACAAATAAAAAAATTTATTTATTCACACTTATAATGATCATAATAATTTTTTAGTTTCATTATTTATTTTCATAAAAATGATTTATTTTGTAATAAATTAACTCTTTGTTATAAGGCAATGACTTTAAAAATTTTAATTGAAAATTAAAGAATAAAAAAATAATATAATACTACATAGGAGCTTACATACAATCTCTATTAAAAATTATTGTATTTAAATTTTGTTGAGTGAAAGTATATTTTATTTTGAATTATTAGAAATTCAAAAATTTTGTTGTATAAATGTATTAGTGTATCCGAGGAAAGTTTTTTGATGAAGCAGTGTTGATCCAAACATTTAATCAGGAGGGAAGATGAAATTTATTTTAAGAAGTAGCAATGGATAAAATTTACTCAAGTAGCTAAGTTGGTAGAAGACTTGATAGCAAAGTTTGAAGTAGGACTAAGGTTTGAATCTCAACTACAACCAAATTAAAGTAGAAGACTTGATAGCAAATGTTGTAGAAGTTGACGTACAAGAGACGAGGGGAACGATTAAGGAAAATAGCTTAATCACAGAGCAAAGGAGCATGGGTCGAATCCAAGCAAGGGGAAAAGGTTGAATCTCCAACAACAAGGGCTCCCCACGTCCTGGTAGCACATACTTCCTTCTCCTCAAAAGGAATCCCCTACCCCAAGGGCTCCCCACATCCCGAAAATGTTGAATCCGCCCTGCCCGAAAGAGCATTCCCCAACCCCTAGGGCCCCCATGCCCCGGCCTGCCCGACAAAACATTTGGGAGGAGGTAAATCATGGTGACTCAATGGCTCAGCAGACATAGTGACTCAATGGCTCAGCAGACATAATATATAATAATAGCACATAAGGAGAAAATAAGGTACACAGTTCGAAATAATAGCACATACTGGAAGTACAAGTAACGTAAGAAAAATTCACAATTCGAAAAAATAGCATATACCGAAAAGTACAAGTAACGTAAGAAAAAGCCTTAAAGATTAGAAATTACTAAAGTACAAGTAACATAAGAAAAAGTATGAAGATTAGAAATTACAGAAGAAGTTTTTTACTATACACCAACCAGATTACAACTTACACTGAAAGATTATGCAAGTTCCAGGTTAGCATGCTATAACTCTCAAGATTTCAAAAATCGAATTATCCCGCTCCAACAGATATATTTGATTATCTATTTTAGAGGTATTTGACAGCTTATGGACGACTGTCGAATGGACGGATTTGCAACAGGAAGAATTTGAGGAAGTCTTCTCAAACGCTTAGAAAAAAAATAGGTGGAGCCAAAACATGAAATACAACAAGAGAAGAAAGAGAGGCGAATGCACAACAAGATAAAATAGAGTATAATATCCATTGTGCATGTTTTAATCTCAAAAGAAAAAGAATCACATTGATTCTTTTAATACAACAACACCATCTTCCAAGGAAGTTGGTAGCAGTTTGCAAGGTGACTAGGTGATAGATCCTTGGCAAGCTCCGATCAGGCAGTGAAGGATATGAAGACGGTGCAGATGTTTTCTATCTCAAGGATTGTCAGGCAGTGAAAGATAGGAAGACAGTGCGACTATTTTCTATCTCAAAGATTGTAAGGCAGTGAAAGATAGGAAGACAGTGCGACTATTTTCTATCTCAAAGATTGTAAGGCAGTGAAGGATAGAGCAGCATTGTAATTTGACCCTTGTTTCAAAGATGGTCAAAAACGGTATAAACGGAATGCTTCTGTTCGCACTTTGTATTGGAGAAAAATATTTAGTGAAAATTCCTTCTTGAAGTGAAATAGAAAAGTCTATTCAACCCCCACCCCACCCCCACCCCCCTAGACTTTTTAACTTGCACGGGACCAACAATCTCCTTAATATATTTTGTTCCACATAACTTGTCAAATAAAGAGTATTCTTGAGCAGCTCAAACTATCAAACCAACTCATAAGTTTCAGATCGACTAACCCACTCGAGCCATCGTGTTTGTCAATTTCAGGGTAATTAGACTAATTTTTTTTTTACCCTCGTGCTTAAAATTTTTAGTTTTATTTTACTCACCCTATGATTTTAGTCTAAGGTTAACATTCTTAGAAAATAGTGATATATAAGAGTTTTGATCATAAACACTATAGAGTAATCTATTATACACTTGTCGATCTCGTTAGATTAAGTCTTTAAAGATTTTATCAGTGAAATAAGAAAATACAATTGAAAAAAGGAATTAAAGCTAAAACCTTCTAGACTGAAACTAAAAGAATGGATGAATTCATTTACTCTGTAATTTTTACAAGAATAAAATTTATTTGGTGTACAAGCCTTAAGTACTAATTATGAATTTTTTCATCACCTACAAAAGAGGGATGAACTCATTTAATTTTCACATTATTTAATTTTTTCCAAAAATAAAAAATAAAATCTGCAAGAATGATCTTGTCAAAAAAAAATATCCGCAAAAATGATCTTGTCTGCTTTTTGGGGTTTCTTTCTTCATTTCTTTTTGAAAGGAGAGATTCCTAAATTCGATCAAACAATCTTTCTTTTTTTCTTTTTGACTGAAACCAGTTTTAACTAACACTATAATTGCTATAACTGACCCTTTATATTTTGCTCATAGCTTTAACTAACCTAACCAATAGCCACAACTTTATGCATTATCAAGATTCTTTTTGGAACTATGGTTAGGGTTTAGGTTTTACAACTTTTGGAAAGATTATTTTACTATAAATATTCACATTTTGTTATTACTCACACGGCCCTCTTAAAAGTTCCCATCTTGTTGGCTTGTTTCCACATTATCTAATTGAATTATTTAAAATATTTAATTAATAAGTAAATATAACTTTATTTTTTAACTCGTGATAGGTCAAGTAATTCATAAAAATTCAATTATGACAAGACTTTGAAATAAATAATTTTATATTGTATGCATTTGGGTAGTATTATTTGAAGAAAAAAAAAACTGTGACCAAGTAATAGTCACTTATAAAAATATTAAGATTGACAATAGTGACACTATTTTAACTTATTTTAGTGACACAAATTTTACCACTAATTTTTAGTATTTTAGTTACAAATACGCTGCCACTATTTTTAAAGATATCATTAACGAAGAT
This sequence comes from Ipomoea nil, assembly GCF_001879475.1. Classification (NCBI taxonomy): domain Eukaryota; kingdom Viridiplantae; phylum Streptophyta; class Magnoliopsida; order Solanales; family Convolvulaceae; genus Ipomoea; species Ipomoea nil. The sequence goes on from NW_017619075.1 coordinate 290,713, forward strand.
GATGACAACAAGAAATTGAATTGTTGTTATGACTTTAATTTACACTAATGATTGTTTCAGAGTTAATTTCTTTTGTCACAAATAAATACAACATTTGTTATCATGATTGTTGTCAATACAAAGTAATTATATGTGACCACTGTTTTAGGTCACTGGTAATCATTTTTTTGAGTCAAATACAATTCTCACAAATAAGTACAACTATTGTGAGTTTGTGACTAAAGTGTTGTCACAATAAAATAATTAATTGCAACGATTCCAGTTACCACTAGATCAATATAATTTTTTGTAATACCATATTCGGTCACAAAATGTACATTTATTGTGACCAATATTGTTGGAATAAAAAGTTCTCATTTAAATACTATCCTTCCTAAGTTGTTTTTGGTTTTAGTCAGGACCTTGTTCTGAAGCTAGATTTAGTTTGTAAGTATAAAGGGTTGAGTATGGTCTAGTCATATGGGTTGGTTCAGAAGATCTCGCTAAAGACTGAAGACTCAGAAGGTCCTGGTAGTTCAGGATATAGATCAAGGCAGTTATTTGAAGATCGCGGTGAAGGACGGCTATATAAGACAATATGTCTTCTCCACTCAGTTTGATGAGCTTTAATACATTCTCCCAATAAAGGATCTGTATAACTGAGTGAGACATTTAGTAAAGGTGTTAAATTGACAAACTTGAGTAAAAGGAAGAGCTCTCAAGTTGAAACTGGTGATTGATGATATCGGGCCGAATCCACAAGAATACTTGGGAGAGTAACAGTTGAGAGGAGCCTCGACTTCTGATGCGTGCTGCATCTTAGACCATCTCTTCAAGAATCCTTTGAGACTTACTGATTGGCCAACGTCTACCTAAGGCTCGAGGAGTTCGCTCATAACACTGTACTGTGAACCTGATCTGTTATGAATGAAGAGATGAGTATTCCTTCTTGTGGTGTCTCCCAGATTTAGGAACGTATATTCCGAACTGGGTTATCAAATTCTCTCGTGTTGATCTGTTACATTTCTTGCTTTATATGTTTGAATTTCTTTACTTCTTTGTTAGAACTAGTTTTTGAACTAACCTTGTCAGGTTCAGAGTTAAGTCGTGGTTGCCAACGAATGGGTTACTTGCTCCTATAAGTTTCAAATACTGTTATCACTCAAATACTACTTTTAGTGTACGTAAACATACTCACAAAAGTCTTAAGTAATTGTGATAACTTTTCAAAAGTCATCACTACTACAGTAGTGATAGAGGATATAGTGACAACAGGTGACGACTTCAAAAATTAGTCACTAATTTCAATAGTAACCAAAATCAGTAGTCTTGGTGACAACTTCTGTTGTCACTAAATGTGAAATTTCTTGTAGTGAATTATATTGCTCTAATACCAATTGTTATGCTTAGACGTTTACCGTTGCGCCAAAAGTCATAGCTAGTAGCAAAGACAACACAACTTTATTACCTTATACTTGTATGGTAGTTAGCGCCACATTTAGGTGACATGATGCTAGACTAGGCCATTTAGGCCTCCACCCAACATGTAATTTCTTCCCCTATCGTGTAAACTCTTTTAATTTAATAATGCAATTACATGTTAATCATATTTATTAAATGGTGGCATGAAATAACAAAATTTTAAAAGAACTAATTGTGGCAAATAAGTGAAAGTCAAGAATGTAATGTGACATAAATAAAATTCAGGAGTAAAAGTTAAATTTTCTAAAGGTAAACTTGTTGTCTTAAAAAAGTATTCTTAGATAGTATATATCAAAAAAAACAAAAAAAAACAAAAAAACAAAAAAAAAAAACACACACACACACACACAAAAACGACACAGACTCAAATGGTCAACTAACCTAAAATAAGTTTATAAGCTTCGCTTTGCTAGCAACCATAAAAGTACATGAGAAGTGAGGTGCCTTTAAATTTAGGATCCAAACTTATTTAACAAAAAATATTTATATAAGGTATAGCTTTTTTTTTTTTTTTTAAGAAGTATAATAGTTTCAATTTAAAGAATTTCTCTTTAAAAAAATGCGTTGTTAAATAAAAATTCTTAACATGCATCTTATAAAAAAACGTTTAAATATTTTATTTTGTGTATAAAAGAAGTTACATATGCTAATGTGCATCATCTCTAATTGCATATATAAGCACTACTTAACTACCATGAGAAGTCAACAATCCTTAATGATATCTTTTCTTCCCAAAAACTTAATGATGGGTATACATACCAATTAAATGGAATGGTGATGATACATTATCATTGTAAATGCAATTTTAACTCAAAGAGTAATATATTTAGTGTTTTGGTTCTAATTCATTTATACAATTCGCTTGTTACCAAGCACTTATTTTAAAGAATTGGTGACACATAAATTCGTTAAAAATTAATGAATTCATAATTTACTAAATACCCGAACAAAAGAAGTTGTATATTTTAATATATATTTCTAATTTTAGATATAAGAATTACTTAATTACTTCTTGCCAACATCTTCTGTTGAGTTTATGGCACATAGTCATTTGAATGCGAGTTATATATCTTTTCTGTATAATTTACAAATTGTTACATAGAAATTGAATTTATCCTGTGTATGTACACTTAGCCTCGAGGCCCTCCACCAATGGCTATGGATTTCTTCGTAAAAAAAAAAAAAAAAAAAAAAAAAAAAAACTACTTAATTACCATGAGAAGTCAACACTCCTTAATGATGTATTTTCTTCCCAAACACTTAATGATGGGTATATATACATACGGATTAATTATCAAGTAGAGTAATGGAATGGTAATGATTATATACATAAAAAATTGACTAGACAATATTATCTTAAGAATAACATTTTTTTTTATGGCACGACAAGGAAGGACTGCGTCATTAGTCACATGAAGAAATGAAGTTCCAATAGTCAACCCACACCAATTATTCCAACAACCTGGTTTTGCAAGGTAAATGTCAATTATAGTTTGGCATGCATGCATCAGAACATTAGGATCAGATAAGCTCCATCTTTCTCTGATCTCTTATATATCCACAACTTAATTGATTACACTTTGTTTTAAGGTTTCCATGATCATGAGTTAATGGTCCAAAATGTTCTTACAATTAATTAATATACAACCACTTATATTTCTATATATAAATGATAGAAATTATTTTAATGATCCCAAAATTTCTTTAATTGTTATGTAGGATTGTAGTCATTGGTCACTTTTCTACCATTTTTTCTGCATAGACTTACTATTGTGTGTATTTCTTTTAAATGTCAGGTACAAATGAAAACTAAAATAATCGTTTTATACAAATCGTAATCAAGCTATTCCAACACCATCTGTACTTAGAAACAAGTGTAACCCATCAAATGGGTGAATTGAACCAGCCAGCACATGCAATCCAAATTGTAAATTAAAATATGATGGGGCATAAACCCACAAATTTTTAAACGTTAAATTAGTAGAGTATCACAATGTTCTCATTAAGTTTGATCTTATTTTTATAATGCACCTAATAATTTAGTCCAACTATTTCACTATACTATATTAATTATTAATTATTTTATATATAGCGCGATTTGAGTTAACAATGCATGAGAAGTCATAATCCTAGTGTGTTGAGGTCCCCTCCGCGGTTGATTCAGAGTGCCCTCCTCAATGATAAGATGAGTATCCCTAGAGCGCGAAGTTGTGTCCTTGAAGACAACTAGTTTGATTAGTCTCTGAGTACGGGGTGTGTCCCTCTTTCTTCTAAACAAAAGTCATAAATAGTCAAGAACATCTTGCACTATTTGTTGGGGGAATAAAACAAGTTGCTACCATCTAGTTATGAAGACACTTGAATAACATTGCTCTATATATTTTATTTTAATTTTTACATACTACCACCCCCCCCCCCCGCCCCCTCTCCCCAAAAAAAAAAAAAAAGGAAAAAAAGAAAAAAACTTAGACCCAATTATTTGGAAATGCAAAATTATGGTGTCTAAAGGAGAATTCCCCTGCAGTATCCCTCTCAAGCCGACTAATCTCACTCCCATCACTACTCTCTTCATCTCCAACCTCATCCTCAGGATTCAAAGGCATCACCTGATTCTCGCGCGCCAAACCAACTTCCGGCGCCGGCGGCATTACCGTCGGCGAAAACACCCGATACCTATTACTCCCACAGTTAGGAACGTTTACTGTGCGGTCCCACAGGAAAACGTGAATGAGGATAGGCACCTTGGCGTGGCGGTGCAAAGACAGCTTCTGGCTGACGGAAACCGTGTCGTAGCATCTCACGCCGCCCGCCGGAGAAACCATCCATGGAAGCACTTTCTGGTGGGAGATTCTGGAAATTACTAGAAGCTTGTTCTGCTTCGTTGCTTCCATGTACAGGTGCCTGAGACCAGATTCCTCAGATGGAGCATTTTCATCCGCTCCCATCACCGATGATATGTAGATAAATCCCTGCATGCATGCAAGTTCAAAAAAATAAAATCATAATTTGTTAAGACTCTTACATTAAAAAACTTATAAGAATCTTTCCCAAAAAAAAAAAAAAAAAAAAAAAAAAAAAACTTATAAGAAAAGAAATGAATGTAAGAGAAATGGTCAAATATACTCCGAAACTTTACCAGGACTATGTGGTCTAATGGTATCCGGGTTGGACTTCCATTTGGAAGATTGTGATTTCGAGCCTCAGTGGAGGCGTGGCTCTTTGTGTTTCAGTACTTTGAGAAAGTATATGAATAGATACTACATTCTAATAGAGCTAGTAGCATTCAAAAAAAAAAATACTCCGAAACTTTATATGATAAGTCAATCAGGTCCCCAACTTTATATGATAAGTCAATCAGGTCCCCAACTTTATATGATAAGTCAATCAGGTCCCCAAAATTTTAAAAGTTCCAATTAAGCACATCAATATGTCAATTTAGTGCACTAAAACCCAAAAATCAATTAATAATATACTTCTAGAAAAAAATCAGCGGCTGCCAACAGATGAAAGATCACCGATCACCATCTCTAGTAGTCGCCAAAGAAGGTGACCAATTGGTCGCCTTCTCCCGCGACTAGAGATGGAAACCAGTTGTCGCCTTCTCCAAATAATATGAGAAGCTAAGGCCAACAATCCCCGGTGTCAATTTTCCCAGAGGTAGCCAGAATGCCTTAACGACCTACTATTATAAGTCACTAATTAACTTTTGATTTCAATGCACTAAATTGACATATTGATCTGATATCCTTAATTACAATTTTAATTTTAAAAGTTTAGAAACCTAATTGACTTCTCTATGATCCCATGAATTTATAATGTCACGAACTAACCTCTTCTGTTCTACTGATGGCAAAACCAAGTTTGGTATCATCTTCTTTGATTTTGATTTCAACAGGAATTTCTCCACCAAGAGGGGAAAACCAGAGTCGAACTGCTCGTACAACACCAAGATCCACGCCATGGTAATCTTCAAACCCGTACAAGCTTGCATTGGTAAGATTTGATAAATCAGAGAGCGAGCCGGCATTTACACTACAAGAAGCCATTCTCCCAGATATCTACACAAATGCAGAAATGCAGATACAAACCCTAATTAAAACATATCAGCAAGTCTTTTGTATATTAGGCGGCCCAGATAGATAGATAGAAATTATTACATACATACCTTAGTGAGTAGGGATTCAGTCTGGATGTTCATGAAGACGATGGGAACGCCGGAGGCTTGAGAGGCATTAAGCCAGGCATTGGCTCTGGCAAGGGTGTCTTCGAGATCGTTGTATCGGAGAGCGGCGGCGGGTTGGTCGTCGCCGGAGGTTTTGGGGAGGAGGAGAATGGAATAAAAGCTGCTGGAGTTGGGTACTGGTAGCATCTCCGCCATTTTTCTCTGCCATGGATACGACACGAACCCATATTGAAGGGGAGTTTTTGTTAATGCATCCATCATTCTTGACGCCCTTGAAGCTGCATTATATTGCATGCATGCACATATATTATTGTTTTGTGAATATCTTATTCACACTATTTATTTTTTAATATATATTGGTGTTGACATTGGAATTTTGATAAATATGGATTAGTTTTTAATATTAGTATATTTGAAATATTTTGGATAATATTGATATTATCTTTTTTTTGAATGTGGATAATATTGATATTATCTAATTTATTGATTAGACAATATCAAAAGAGTTTAAACTTATCAAAACTCTTCTATCCTTACTCGAAAAGGCTGAATCTCCAATCTTAAGGGCCCCCACACTCAAACTCTTCTATCCCACCACTATAAATAGGAGCTCTTATCTCTATATATTCACTCTAGGAAAAATTTATAGAAACGTCCGAAGCTTTGAAGCTTATTCAGGGATCACAATAAAAATGTGATCTTGAAAGTAAAAGCCCTTCCTCCAATCCAATCATGCATGTTGATCCAAATCTGCATGGAAGATCAAGTCATTTGAACCCGGAGGCCCTTCAAAAAGAATAAGCTATATATTAAGCCCTTCTTTGAAGATCAAGCCACTTAAATTATGAAGGCCCATCAATATAATGGCGGAGTGTCCAAGGCATCCGCTTGAAGAATCAGAGGACCATCCAGAGACTTATACACACACCGCATTAATACTCGTTGTAACTAGAATTATTTTATTCAATTTTCTTTGATCACAAATTAATTGAATTATATTTACAAATTCAAAATTCAAGTTACATATCAAGTATCAATGCGACAATGCGGTGTGGGTACAAGTCTCTGAATGGTCCAATGGTCTTATGGTCCTATGATTATTCAATTGGATTCCTTGAACACTCCACCACTGACCACCACTGAAGGGCCTCAAGTGGCTTGATCTTCAAAGAAGGACTTGTATATATAGCTTGTTATTCTTGAAGGGCCTCCAGGTTCAAATGGCTTGATCTTCAATAGAGGTTTGGATCAACATGCATCAACATATATATGGAGGAGGAGGGGCTTTTACTTGAAGGGCTTGTATATATAGCTTGTTCTTCTTGAAGGGTCTCCGGGTTCAAATGGCTTGATCTTCAATAGAGGTTTGGATCAACATGCATCAACATATGGAGGAGGAGGGGCTTTTACTTTCAGGATCACATTTTTATTGTGATATCTGAATAAGCTTCAGAGTTCTTTCTATGATTTTTCTTAGGATGTGTGATTACATAAAAATGAGAGCTCATCTGATTCTTCAATTTGATGCCCTTGAACACTCCACCACTGAACGGCCTCCGAAATTCAAGTGGCTTGATCTAGAGTTTGTTCTTCCATCAATGATTGTATGAGGGGCTTTTACTTTCAGGATCACATTTTTATTGTGATCTCTGAATAATATTTTAAGAATGTTTATTATTTCCTAGGATCAATACAAAGAAATAAAAGCTCTTATTTATAGCGGTAGGATAAAAGAATTTTGATATGTTCAAACTCTTTTGATATTATCTGATTAACAAATTAATATTATCCAAAATATTTCAAATATATTTATTAAAATTTCAATGTCAACAATTGGTCAAATTAAAAGATCTAAAAAAGGATCGACCGATCCACCAATTAGTCATATTTCCTGAACACATATCCTATGCAATAAATATGATCAAGATCAGCACATAATGCATTAATAACCAGTATAAGTCTAGGTGTAACCTCTAGTATGGACTAGGGAGGTCTAAGTGTAGCTGTAACTTGTCCTTTTCCTTATAAAAGAAAAAGTTAAAAAGTCGTCCGCACATATTTAGCTCACTAGTTCAATAGACAGTATTTGAGAAAAGAGACTAAAGTTTGAAGTTCGACAAAAAATGAGTAGTCAAAAAGTTATATGCACAGATTTAACTTACTAGTTTAATAGATAGTATTCGACGAAAATTAGGTATATTTATTGTGCACATCAATATTTGATTATATCTGCTAAGTCATTAAATTATACAAGTGTAAGTCTAGGTGTAACTTGTGCTTATCCTTAAAAAGAAAAGTCAGAAAGTATCTGGAAGGAATCTCGCCATGTCGGCAAGCAAGTACTGAATATGAAACCACACTCCAAGATGCCAACAACTCGGAACCAAATTGTGACATATTCCACTTTTATTGTTTAGGTAATCAAATACTTCTAGAAATTCTTGAATTTAAGTAATTTGTCAACATTACGCTCCAAAAAGAATTAAGTATATCAAATTATTTACATTTTTTTTCATTTATAATTCTATGCATCATTTTATTTATTAACCCATACTAAAGTATGTATTAGTGTGATTTAATTACCTCTCATGTATATGTAGTTTATGAACTATTACAAAAGTCAGAGCAAAATTTATTTAATTATCATCTTTAAATAGTAGCAACTGGTTTTTTTTTTTCGAAAAAAAATGACAAAAGTATGAATTCATGTAATCATGTCTATACATGTATATATACATTGTGCCAACAACATCGTGTAAGAAAGCAACATATATTCTATTCTTAAATTTTATCAAGAAAATAAAACTTTTAATCCAACGTTTATAATTATAGTGTAGATTTAGTGCATCTTCTAATGAATATGAACAATTATGGGTTCAAATATTAATACTAGATTAATTAAATATATATAAAAAGTTAAAATCGAACAATGAAAAAAAAAAAAATCAATATATCCGAACTAACCTGAAATATAAAGCAAAATAATGTCACTGAACCAAATATATCTGAATTATTATTTGATTCAATGAATTTCAAAAAAAAAAAATTTGAATATTACCTGAACCAAATCTGCATTCACACTTACACATTTAATTCTTGAGAAATTAAACCTACCTTCTCCCTACCGGTTGAATCTCCAACCCAAGAATCCTCACACTCTGGCTTGACAGAGCATTTGGAATGATATCCATTTTAAGAACAATCTCTACTCTGTTATCGTCGAGGTTCGATCATTAGTCTCTTCTCTCAAATACTGTTTACTGAATCATTGAGCTAAACTCGTGCGGGTAAAATAAACCTACCTTATTAATAATAATTGAGAAATTAAAAATATTTAAATGTATACCTAGGAAAATGCTCCGTAATTACTGCTTCTATATCCTAAAGGAGTTAATGATTTTATACGCAATTATGCATTAAATTTCAATAATTAAATGCCCAACACCCACAGGAAAACGTTAAACAACAAAGTAGTCAACATCCACGGAAGCAATATTTAAAGAAAGGTCAACGCGAAAATTAAACCACCGGAAAAAAAATAATAATAATAATAAAACCCACCTTGCAAATCCAAGCACTCGGTCTCGCTCCGATCGGCGAACCCGACGGCGTAGTTGGGATCGTCGATGGACCTAAGCATGTACTGTTTCCGGCCGGCGGCGGCGTTGGGAACGAGGCAGGCCTGCAGCTCGGCAAACTCGCCGTCGTCGGCGCCGCGCCGGACGCGGACGTGGACGGAAGTATTCTTGAGTTTGAACGAATCGTGGAGGAGCTTCTGCAGGCCGGATTTCCCGTTCTTGAACGGCGCCTTGACGATCATGTTCCCGATTCTGAGCTCCTCCACGATATCGCCGGTCTGTAACGCGTCGCCGGTCCATTCGTCGCCTTTGGAGCTGCCTTTCAGGCACTGTATGGAGAGAACGGCGGCGGAGGAGCCTCGTTTGGAGCCGGAGAAAGAAGAGTTCGAACTGCTCGACGACGAGAATGAACGCTCCATGGGCATCTTTGGATTAGTGTTTTTAAGGTTGTTAGGTCGGAGGAAACAGGCCGGCGGCCGGCGAGATGAGAGTGAGAGAACAATAAAGAAAAGGAAGACGAGAAAATGATTAAATGAAGGATGAGTATGCAAGTTTACAAGACAATAAATAAATAAATGATTACGTGTGGAATTTTATTTCAATATTACCTGTAAATTTCTTCTTTCTTCCTATGGAATCTTTAAATTTTAAAGGAATAATGTTCAAATTGAACAATGAATGTATTTGAAAATTTAATTAGGCCTGAATCAAAAAAGTGCAATTAGCCTACTAAACACTCTAAAAATGTGCAATTAGACCACTGAATACTCCAAATGTATGCAAATACGCAATTTCACCGAATATCAGGTTACCATCAATTTTAACAGGTTACCTCCTTACGTGGCAGATGAGTTGATATTTTTAATAATTTTTTTAAAAATAGAAAAAAATTTAAAAAATAAAAATAAAAATAAAACGACTGCCGGTGGCCACCCCGTCGGTTTTTTTTTTTTAAATTATTATTAAAAATTATTTAAAATGCCAACTCAACTGCCACGTAAGCAGGTAACATGCTAAAATTGATGGTAACCTACTATCAGGTGAAATTACATACATTTGAAGTGTTCAGTGACCTAATTGCATTTTCAGATTACGTTCAGTGACCTAATTTCATTTTCAGGTTACGTTCAGTGGCCAATTTGAACCTTATTCCAATTTTAAAATATACGATAATTTCAGCCTTGGGTTGAGAAAACAAAATCCACCAATCAACTGATAAAAAATACTCTCTCCGTCCCTAATTGAGTGTCTCATTTATTTTTTGCATCATTTTCAATACAACATAACAAATGTTACTAACTTTTCAATTTTGTCCCTCAAAAGTATATGTTATTATTTGTACAAAGTACAATTGTACTTACCTCTAGAAATTTGAAAAGTCAAAAGGGTAAATTGGGAAATGTAGAGTGATAGTTATGTTCAATTTTAGAAAAATGACACTATTTTGGGACAAACTAAAAAAGAAAGATAGGTAAAATGAGACAAAAGGAGTAACTGAATTTAGATTGCACGGGCTTAGCTCAATGGTTCAGTATTCAGTATTTGAAAGAAGAGACCAAGGTTCGAACCTCAACGACAGCAGTGTGGAGATTACTCGAGTCATATCTGTTGAGCCATTGAATCATCGTAATTTACATCCTCTCAAATGTTGTGTGGGGGACCTTATTCAACCTTTAGAGAGAGAATAGCAAATAATTGAATTTAAATTCAATAATGGGTATTTTAAGTTAGAGTACCTACCTCTTGAAATTTTCTACTCTAGTACTTTTTTCTTTACATGATATTTTCTAATTGTGCAATTAACTCCTCTTTAACTAATGGTAGGATCACCCAATTAATTCATACGCACCCAATTCAATAATTATAAACTACATCATAGGAGAAAATATTTCGGAAAATTTTTAGAAAGAGAATAACATTTTCCGATCTTTTAAGTTATTCATCAGTTAAGAAGTTACAAAATTTAAGTTATTCATTTTTTTGAATAGATATAGCTATATATTTTAATTAAAAATTCAATAGGCGTTTAAAATAATGGTGGGTTATAAAATTAACAAAATGTTAGTTACTCCAATTGGTTATCGTTCAATTACAATTATGTTAACAAAATTTCACAATTATTAACAACAACAAAATTAGCTGAAATTTATTGTTGCGTACCTCTAAAAGTAATATAGAGATCAGATTAAATTAATAAAAAGTAAAATATTTCCAAAAGTCTTCGATAAGAAAGATTAGAATTTGTGAAATAATAATAATAATAATAATAATAATAATAATAATAATAATAATAATAATAATAATGATGATGAGGGCATCCTCAATAGTTGGGGATTTTTTCCCAGATTTTTGTGGGCCCTATCATCCACCTCATCATCCACTATCTCACTCAATTACAAAATCTCTTCTTCCCATTAGTTTCAAGTTTTTCACAAACTTTTTGTGGACCCACCATTTTATACCATATATTTGTATTATTTCTTTATCTATTACTCCCTCTGTCCCATTTTGCATGTCTTACTTTCCTTTTTAGTTTGTCCCAAAATGTTGTCCTCTTTCCAAAATTGAACATCACCATCATTCTACTTTTTCCCAAATTACCCTTATGACTTTTGCTTTTATTCCCAAAAGTGAAAAAGTGAAGGGCATAATTGGAAAATACATAACATTTACTTTAATTCCTTAAAAAGCGTGCAAAAAGTAAATGAGACAACCAATTCGGGACGGAGGGAGTATTATTTTAAAAATTAAAATGATAAATTTGATAACAATATTATTAATAATAATATTATTGATAATTAAAATTTTTAATTCAATTAATAAATATAAATTTAATAACAATAATATCTTAAAAAATTAAATAACATTATATTAATAATTAAAAAAATAGAAGCAATAATGTTACAAAGTTCAATTAAAAAATTAAAAAAACAAAAAACAAAAAACAAAAAGCTTGACGTTGCCGGATTTTATAATGATTAAAAAAAAAAAGAACATCAATTTAATAACAAAATTCAACCAAATGAACTTTTAAAAAAATAAACTGGCCATCTTAAAAAAAAAAAAAAAAAAAAAAAAAAAAAAAAAAAAAGAAGGTATGAAATCAGTGGCCAACGGCCAGCTTAAAAAGGGGAGAAAAAAAAAATTCTCAAGTTTCAAGCGTCCGTGCAAAGCCGCAAACTGCGCTGACATCCTTTTTCTTTTTTGTCCTTTCTCCTGCAAAATTTCTAGTTTTGCAGGAGAAAGAACTTCTTCAAATTTTGACATCCCATTTGTTAAAAACCTTGCCCCTAACTTTTCACTGTTCTAAAATCCATCCAAAATATGCTAATGGGGATGCCCTGATGATGATCAAGCGGCATAGTTGTGGCTCTCCCACCTAAAAGGTCACAGATTCAAAAAAAAAATGTATAAACATATACTATATTGTAATAGAGTCTGTAGTATTCAATAATAATAATAATAATAATAATAATAATAATAAAACAAAATTTTACACACAAATTTATATATATATATATATATATATATATATATATATATATATATAATCTTGATTGATCACTTGTAAATGACTCAAACACAAATTAGTTACTCCAAAAAAAACTCATATGTGTGTGTGAAAATACGAAAGTATACAACAAATATTACTTTCTAAATTAAAAAAATTATGAGTAATTCACAAAAAAAAAAAAAAATCAAAGATTATTATTTTTTAGATGCATATACCAATTGGTAAGCCTGACGCATGCCGAAGCTTCAGTGATGATGTCACGCTGGTGATACAAACTGAAATAATAAAATATGAAGTAGAATTAAATATCATTCCTTACCCCACAGATGGCAGTTTTATGTGAGAAAATCTTGTTAAATTTTATCAGTTTTAAATCAAAATTAATACTTTTAAAATACCAATCTCTAATATATTTAAAGCAAAATCTAGTGTTTGTTAACTACTTTTTTTTTTTTTTTTATGTAATTGTGATAGTGAATTTTTTTAAAAAAAATTTTAAATAATCAAAAAAAAAATGATAACTAGAAAATACAAAACAATTCACGTGAAATGCAATTTGGAAAGAAGATAAACACAACATTTAGTGGGGAAGTCACTAAATATAAAATTGAATATGGATATAAAGAAATTTAGATATTTTGGAAGAAATTTAGATATTTTGTTTGGTTTTCAACAAAGCTTAACAAACAATACTAGACTGTAGTGAGTATAGATAAGGTCGTGAAGGGTTGAAATCCATAAGTTATCCATTAATTACTACTTGCGACCAGTCTCTTTCATTGTGCCCTTCAATTAATGAGCAGCAAAAATAAAATTATATGTCTCTCCATCTGCAATTACTGTTTCTTTCCTTGGCTGAATGCTGATTAATCAACTACATTTTATTGGTTTCTTAGACGTTACGTTATTAGAATTTTTAATTTTTAAATTTTAAATTTTAAATTTCTTAGCTTGCTTACAAAATGCAAAATTTATTATTGTCCAAATGACCCATTAGGTGAGAGGATAAGTGTATTTCGTGTGCACAAGGAGCCACCCCCACAAGAATGGTGAAACTCCAACACTGTGACTACCCGAGCTTAATCCTGCGTCTTTGCCCACAATTTTCCACCAAAAATTAATTGAGCTACCCGTGCGGGCTCAATCTAGTTTCTGAATGATGTATGTGTTTACTTGGTCTATCTAGGATTAATTAAGGGTGCGTTTGGAAACTCGGAAAATGACTTCTGAAAAATGTTTTTCGGGAAATGAGTCATTTTTCAGAAAATATTTTAATTTTTTATGTTTGGCTACACAACTGAAAATTGTCTTTTTGTGTTTGGTTCATTTTTCAGAAAATGAGTAGGAAAATGGTAAAAATTGTATACTTCAACATTTTAATTATTTGATATTTTTGATAAAGAAATCCTTTTGTTAATAGCACTCATTAAGCATTGTGGACAAGTTTGAATGTTTATATATATGTGTGTGTGTATAGCATGTAAATATATATAAATACATATTGTAAATATATATAAATAAATACCGTATATTTAAATACATACCGTGTGTGTGTGCGTGTATATATATATGAATTCACATACTTTCTAGCAAACTAAAATCTTCTGCTGTGCAAAACTCTTGATAAATTTGCTTTTCAAAAAGTTTTTTGTTTTTTTTTTGTTTTTTGTTTTTTGTTTTTTTGTTTTGTTTTGTTTTTTTTTTTTGTTTTTTTGTTTTTTTTCTTTTTTTTTTTTTTTGGGAATTCTTTCCAAAAGTTTTAAAAACTCTATTCAATCCCCTCTCTAGATTTTTACTGACCTTGGACCAACATTTATAAAGCTAAGTTAAAACATACTGATAGAAATATTGGAAACGATTCAATAATAGGAACTCGGGGCCTGGGAGTGCATAGCCCGAGGCCTAAGAAGATAATCGGAGCAACTCAAGAAGGGCCCCGGACTTGGAGCCTGCCTCCGGGCTCGGAATGGTAGGCCTTGACTTAGTCTCCCGGCCCACCATGTGGACCTTAATTGATTTAATCTCATGGCCCACCACATTTCTAGCTAGATTGGTTGGGTTTCTTTCTTGTATAAATAGCTATTATCTAGCCTAGACAAATCATGTTCAAGATCATTAAATAATGATACTCAATTTCTCTACAATATAGAACGTGTTCTATTATATTACAATCTACTTGTAATCTTCATACATTGATCAAGAGAAATATTATTGCAATATTACAATATTATTATCCTTTATATTTTTACCCCTTTCATATTCTATGCAAACTTATCAATACGTATAATATATATATATATATATATATATATATATATATATATACACCGGGTCAATTAGTTCCATCACATACACTTTTAGAAATTAAAATTGAAACAAGTTTTGGCAAATGAATTTAAACTAATATATAAAGATTCTTATAATTCATCCGAATAAGTGTTAGACTCTTTATAGAAGGTCTTGAGATCAAATTTATTTTGTATGTAAAAGAATTTTAAATAATTATATTCTTAGCTTACAAGTTTATTTTATTTTAAAAGGAGAGATAAAAGTAATATGGGTCTAAGCTAGACCCAACATGGCCACGTATACAGGACTGTTTTTGTGCTAAACTATTGGCCCATACACAATAACAAGTGGGCTATGCCTAGGCGGGTCCCATGCCAATTCATGTGAACCTAGTTCACATTGTACAACAATTTGCCCCCATTTCCCGTCAGGGCTTCTACTTGTACTTAGTTTGGGGCAAATTATATTGTGGAGCGCTGTCCACAATGTATTGTGGTCCAGTCATCAAATATATATTGTATTTTTATTTTTATACAATTACAGTATCATTTTGATATAACTACATTTTTGGTAGACAATATATACTCAAATATGTGAAATTGTTATTCAGTTTCATTTTGTATACACTGCAGTTTCAATTCAACACAACTACAGTTTCATTTCTCTTCAATTGCAATTTCATTTGATAATATAATAAAAATAATACGTGAGACAATGTCAGTTTAGATACACTATAGTGTCTATTATTTTGGACCATGGTCCACAGTATA
Organism: Ipomoea nil; assembly: GCF_001879475.1. Taxonomy (NCBI): domain Eukaryota; kingdom Viridiplantae; phylum Streptophyta; class Magnoliopsida; order Solanales; family Convolvulaceae; genus Ipomoea; species Ipomoea nil. The sequence continues at coordinate 306,508 of NW_017619075.1, forward strand.
ATTGCTGTTACTTTGGGTGCCCAACTGCAATCGTTATGCGTTGGACCCGTGTCCAGCATGCTTGCTGGACACGGGTAACAGTGCCTAACGGCACTGTTATCTCTTTTTTTTTTTTTTTTTTTTTTTTTTTTTTTTTTTTTTAAATTTCAGACTCCTTCGTTATAGGAGTATATGTTCATAATTTTATTACTATATGTTAATAACTGGACATTCATAACTCCATAACTGTACGTTCATAACTCTATAACTGTACATTCATAACTCCATAACTGTACATTCATAACTCCATAATTGTAAATTCATAATTTTCGAAGCTCTATGTTCACAATTTTAGAGCTCTATGTTCATAATTTTATCACTATATGTTCATAATTCTAAGTTCATAATGTTAGAGCTCTTTGTTCATAATTCGATCAATAACTGTACATTCATAATTCCATACTGTAGATTCATAATCTCATAACTGTAGATTCATAACTCTATAACTGTACATTCATAACTCCATAACTGTACATTCATAATCTTCGAAGCTCTATATTCACAATTTTAAAGCTCCATGGTCATAATTTTATCACTATATATGTTCATAATTGTAAGTTCATAATGTTAGAGCTCTGTGTTAATAATTTCATAATTGCATAACCGTACATTCATAACGGCATAACTGTACATTCATAACGGCATAACTGTACATTCATAATCCAAAAAAAAAAAAAAAAATAACGCCGTTAACGGCAAAACGCGCACGATTTTTTTTTTTTTTTTTTAACTAAATGACGCGTTTTTTTTTGAAAAACGACATCGTTTTGAGCCGAATTGTGGACACGGGTCCAGGGCATAATTTTGCCGCCCAACTGTACGTGAGCTGTGTCATAATTTTGAACAAGAGGCCCAGAAGATATCAAAATCAAGCCCAATTAGATTTGCTGGGCAAATTATCAATCGTTATTTTTATAATTATTGAATTATATATTCATAATTATAAAGCTATATATTCATAATTTTTAAACTTTATATTCATAATTATTGAATTTTATATTCACAATTACAGAACTCTATACTCATAATTACTGAACTATATGTTCATAATTATAAAGCTATATATTCATAATTTTTGAACTTCATTTCACAATTATTGAATCTCTATATTCATAATTATAGAACTATATATTCATAATTTTTGAACTATATATATTCATAATCATGAATAGTTTTGGAACCGTGTCCACCTTGCAAGGTACGTGGACACGATTTCACAGCATAATTTATACCATGAACCAAGATCCACTTGTATTGTGGACTCTGATTCAAAATAACATTCAAATTATGTGTCTGCAGTTAACATAACATATTATGTGTCTGCATTTAATGCGAATTATGTGCCTGTAAATAAATTGAACGCATATAATATATTAACTACAAATACATAATATATATGTTAACTACATGTACATAATATGCATATATGTTAATTATGTGCCTGTAATTAACAAATTATTTGTTAATTATGTGCATATATAATACATAATATATGAAAAACGGTCATATGTGGTCATGTCATTAGGTGTGGTCGTATCTGTGTCGTTGAATCAGTTTAATCTAAAGGCTGTGGTAATTCTGAGGATTTTCGCGCGTTTTAGTAAGTGGGGGTATTATGATAATTACAGTGACCATTTATAGCGGGCGGGTTCCAGAATACACCAACAGTGTTGACAACATACACCAATAGTGTAATAAAACACACCACAGTGAAACACACCAATGGTGTACTCCCGTGTTATGGTAATAACAGTGGCCATTTATAGCGGTCGAGTTCCAGAATACACCAACAGTGTTGACAACATGCACCAATAGTGTAATGAAACACACAACAATGTGATTTTCCTTATTCCGGTGTTTTATGACAATTTTACCCTTACAGTTCACTGGGTAGAAGAATGTACGCGAAAATATTGAAAAAATCTTGATTAATATGATTCATTAGATCTATCTAATCTAATGGTCTATAATTGACCATATAACCACACCTAACAACATGGTCACATGTGATCACTCCTCCATAATATATATGTTAATTGCATGTACATATATATTATGTCCATGTAATTAACAAATTATTTGTCTTCAATTAATTACAGACACATAATCTTAGGTCATGCTATAACAATTAGATTTGCAGTTGGCAAATCGTTTTTCGATGGTCATTTACGATCTCAAGGGCTTTTTTAATTTTCCATTGTATATATTTTTATTTACTGAGAAGTTCTGAATCAATTAACAATTAAATTTTAAGAAAATTCTTTTACCATATATTACATTATTCAGAAGTATTTAAAAGAAAATTAAACTTGTAACTCATAGTCCTACCCCTAATATTTATATTAGCTACTTTTTAGTATTTAATTAACATGCAGACTCTATCCCCTGATTTTTGTATCAGTTTTATTACAGTAAGGGCATCTCCAACCCAATTCACACCAAAACACCAAATTTTTTCTCCAAATGTCACATCAAAAAGAATATTCTCACATCAAATTTTATTCAATCTCCAACCCATTAACACCAAAACACCAAATTTCTACACTAAAATAATTTGATTTCTCAATTATTACTTCGAATTTAATTAGTTTAATATAACTTAGTTTGAACATAATTAGTTTAATATAAAATATAACTTGTGATGTAAATAATAATTTTTATTAACATTAAATTTTTTATAACATTAATTATTTAAAAAAATTTAATTTATTGAAAATTTAATTTATTTCACAATAATAATATAGTATAAAATTTAATTTTTATTATTATAATCTAGTTATGTTTAATGTATTTGAAATTTTAATTAATATATATTCAATATTAGTCTTGTTTCGATCGTCTCAATGAGATCTTTCAAATGATATAATTTATATTTAATAATACAAACTTTAAATACAAGTATTTAACAAAACAAAAAATTACATATAAAACAATTAAAGGATATATTTGGATTTATCAAAAAAAGCAAGGGCAAAATGGTAAGTTTCCCTCCTTTTTATATTTGGCGCAGATGAACAGTGCCGCGCCATATATGGCGTAGCACTGTTCATTATCGCCAAAAAATATGGCGAGATGGCGTAATGGTGTGCTGCACATTGGAGAACAAGAATTTGGCAAAATGGTGGGATAGCGCTTAAATTTGCAGCCGTTGGAGTTGCTCTAAGTACGGTTATTGCTTTCGAAACAAAAAAATTAACATGCAGAATTTATTCATTAACTTATAATTAGTCAACTAATTTATACACACCCAATAAATATAAAGAGGTTGTTGATAAATGACAGATTTGCCAATTTTTATTTTATATTTTATAAATTTATTTGACTTTAGCTATTTGATTATGTCAAACCGTTAAAATTAATATTTTGGTAAACAAGTAATTGCCTCGGTGGACTGGAATCAAAATTTTGAATATAGTAGAATTTTAGATTAGTGAATTGCATTTACTTAGTTCAAAGACTATCTTGTACACAAATTTATACAATTTATTTATATTAGCACTATTTTATATTGAGAAAAATACACTTTTAGTCATTGAGTTATAGTGTTAGTGTAATTTTCATTCCTAATTAACACGGAGTTGTAATATTATCCATAAATTATTCACTAAGATAGCTTATTTAGTCATTCTTCTGATGGGTGCTAGCTATTTCTTGACAAAAACTTAAATAATACTAATATAGAAAGAACAAAATTGTATTTTCAGTATGATTTTCTTCCTTATTTCTTGTAACTTGAACAAATAGTTATTCACATTTTAGTTAAACTAAATCATCAACAACAATTAAGTTATCAAACAATTTTAAAAAAGCATCAATAACCCACAAAAACTAATGCAATTAAGACATTCACTAGTACAAAACTGCACATTTGCTACTGTGTAAAGGACTTTTCGCCACTGTTGTACAACAGTAGCGAATACTATAGTCACTAAAAGTCATGGACTTTTCGTCACTGTTGTGGAACAGTAGCGAAAAGTTGAGTCATCTGCTACTGTTCTTCACTTGAACGATGGCAGATTATTATTATTATTATTATTTTATTATTCACTTTTCGCTACTGTTCTTGTTGAAGAACAGTAGCGGATTAATTTTATATTTTTAAAAAAATTCACTTTCCGCCACTGTTCTTCTTTGAAGAACAGTGGCGGATTCATTTTAATTTTTTTTTTTAAAATAAAAATTAAAAAAACAAAAACAAAAACAGTCTTTGTTTTTCACACTGCAATTCTCATACAAACTTTATAAAATTACAATACTTCAAGCTAAAAAACAATCAATGAATTACAAATTTACAGTTCCAAATTAAAAATAATTGAAAGCTAAGACCTGGCTAAAAAACAATCAATGAATTTAGATGAATGGCTAAAAAACAATCAATGAACTAGTGTGCCAAAACTAAGACCTGGCTATAGTTGGATCGTATAGGCTCCAATTCAGTAGTGGGAGGAGCTCATTCAATTTCTGCCAAGGTTGAGCAACCAAGATGAATGGCTGCCCATCTTAGAAATGTTCAAAGATCCATCTTACCGGTACTTTCAATTGGATTTATATAAGTTGAACTGCAAAACAAGGATGTATAAAACTATAAATTAATTCCAAGTCCAGTTGCAATTTTGCAAGCAAAAAAGATTTATTACTATAAATTCTTTTCTTTTTTTCTTTCATTCTTTTTTTTTTTAGGCAAGTATAACAGTAAATTTATTAAAATTCAAAATTACCTAGGTTAATCCAAATCCAATATCATTATATTAGATAATAAACTTAGATGTTTAACACATGAACTCTTAAATACATAGTAAAAATTGTGAACCTTGAGCTAAAAGATCTCTATTCACAACAGAATTGATAATTTCTTGCTAAGTTTAAGCTGCTAGCTAGCTAAGCTAATATATGTCTTGTTAGTTGTTACCTTCAGTTCTTCAAAAGCTCTAGGAATTGCTTCAAACCCTTTCCATGTATACCTATTATTCAATAGAGTCCCTGCATTTGCAAGATCCTAATTAAATGAAATCACAAACATCATAGGCAACACATAGATCCAAAGACAGTTCAACTAGAATCATTCTACTTCTGCTAAAGTTGCATTAACTAGAAGTCTAGAAATCTAGAATCATTCTACTACTGATAAAGTCACATTCTTTAGCCCCCATATATATGTAGATCTCAGCATTTGGACATTAATTCCATCCAAAAGAAGGATAATAATAAGCCACTAATGAAAAAGATCAGGCACCCTTTAACAGATAAGCATTCATGATTCAGTTCAGTAAGAAAGAATATTTAAAGAATTACTAAAACCCAGCATCTCAAGAAGACTGTCACTTTTCGTGAACAAGGAAAGTACATACAGACATGCTGGGAAGTGGGATTTGGGATTTGGGATATCAGATTAGTACTGTATTTCCTTTTTAAAGTTGTAATCTTTAGCCCACCGAAGCTGTAGATCTCAGCATTCTGACGTAAGTTCCAAGAAAAGGACACAAACAGAAACATAACAGATTCAGGTACCCTTTTAGATGCAAGCACAAGAAAACCAGAATTCAGAGCTACATTACAAACACACACACAATGTAGATAGATTATAGATATAGCAGTTAATTCAACATAACAGAAGCAAATCTGGGGTCCCAAATCTACACAAACAAATCTAGAAGATTTGAAATGAAAAGAGGGTGGTCTGTATCTAGAGAGAGAGAGAGAGAGAGCTAACCTAGGGAGAACTGAGCTGAGTTGAGTAACTCAGAGAGAGAGAGAGAGGAGAGGGGCTTGGAGGTGGAAGGCAAAGGCTGAGGGAACTAGGGGAGACAGAGAAGGAGCGGCGAGTTATCACCGCTGGTTTATCAATTCATTTCAAGTAAAGCTCAATCTCTTCACACACCACTAGTCTAGCTAACAAATGAGACAGAAAACAAGTTAATAACATCACTTAAAAATTAAAAGGCACATCACTTGAAATGTGCATAAAACGTAAAACCATTGATACTTTCAACACAGGGTAGGTAAGTTGAGGACATCTAACAATGTAATATCAGTCCACAAAAAAATACTTTAAGTTGAGGTGAAATGTGTCAATTCGGCACATAACCTATCATGTCTTCTTATAAGGCTTTGGTCAAAGGAGAGGTATCAGGCACATAAATCATACTTTTACATTAGTCTATGGAGGGGAAATATCAATTCAGGATGAAGTATTATATTAGTATACCTTAGCAGCTTCAGCAACAATATCGGGCAACTCCATAGCAGTAACATCATTTAATGCTGGGAGTGAGTTTGCTACTAGCAATGCTCTTTTATGAGGTCGTGGTTTCGTCTCTCCAGATCCTAACATTCTCTCCTTGAATTCATCAAAATCATCCACTTGAGTACATCAGAAAGAGTATTAATAATTATAATGTCTCAGTTCAGAGTTTTATAAAAAAAAAAAAAAAAAACTCATATTTGAAATTTCATTTTAGAAAATTATTTTTGTGTCACTTGCCCGCCAAGGTCTTTGCATCTTATTGCGGCTCATCCTATATATCTCGATGATTGTTCCTTTGTGATAGAGATCAACACAGGCCCGTGATCCCCAATCAAAGATGTTTGCAGCAAGTACTCCTTCAATTAGGGTAAGTAGTCTCATTTCCTAGAAGAAATTAAAGCAGTTTAAGTGGAGAGGAAGTATTTTGATTGCTAGAGATAAGTTGAAAGGATTGAATGAAATATGTAAAACGTTACATTTTAGAACACGTTCCTAGCACTTCTACTCAGTAAAACAGGAAAACTGCAAATAGAGTTAATCATACCTCATTCATGCCGTCAAGCTCCATCAGAAGATCAGGTAAAACTACAAGTGATGCTTCGTTCTCCCTGATATATAGAAATATAGAATAATAGATGGAAGGGGTCATTTTCAGTGAACAATATGCAAAAGATGTATCTTTCCTATATCCATACCTTTGTTTAATGGTCCTGTAGGCATCAAAGAAATGAAACTCTCTCAAGCACTCTTCTCGTAGTTCCAAAAGGTTAGCCAGTCCTAGCTTACCATATGCAGCAGGCTCCTCCATCAATCTGTTAACAAAATACAAATATAACAGAAAATTAAAAGGATTTCATATAACAGGAAAATTGCAAAAGCATACGTTTAGTGAGATAAAGAATGCAGAAATGGAGACTAGAATTTCCAAACAAGAAACATTAACTGAATAAGAAAGGGGTTTCTTCAAACAATTAAGTCATATTCATAGTGAAGCAAAGATGACGAGAACATTAACATTGTCCACTGAATCACAAAGCATATGATCTCTTAGAGAAAAATAAAGTATGACAATCAAGGGTAGCAAAAACTTTTAATACAAAATATCACAATCCAAATATTGTACTCATAAACTTAACTGAAAAATGATGCAATCAGTTAAAATTTTAGTATAAAAAAGTATCATACTATGGGGAAATGATTTTTAAAAAAGCATCATACTATGGGGAAATGATTTTTATAAGAGTAATGTAAGAACAATTGGATTACTAAAACATACTACCTTGCCAAATGTGCTGAAAATGCACGAGCAAACACATCACCCCTTCTTTTTGCATCTTCAGTGCCACCCTCACTAGCCACTGCCTGAATATTTAACATTAAGCTGATTTAAAATCATTACCAAACATATACCATGTCACGAATAAGTAATAAAGCCCTAAAAACATAAAAAGTAAGATAAGATAGAAGTTTGCCCCAATAATTATATTCCACATGAAAGTTCATGTAAAAGTTGTGGATAGCAGCTCTGCAACAGCTTCATGAATGTAAACATAATCTTTTAGATGGCATGTTCAAATGAAAATTTAAGATGGCACAATTTGAGCCATATCAATCCAATTCAAGCCACTCCAAGTCCTTATTCAGTTATTCCTAATACCTATCAAGTAATACACAACAAATAATAGCTTCAGAAAAAAAAAACGTAAATTTGGAAATAAATTTTAAATAAGAATTGCAAGAAGAAAATCACTCTTTGCGCATCTGGAAGCCCCCAAAACCCCAAGAATCACTTCGTCGTCTCTTCTGCATAAGGTCAATCACGCGGTGGTTGCGTCGAGGTAATCGCGGTGTGGTGCGTCGTCGTCGGCAGATCATCGTCGCGGTGTGGTTAATCTAGATCTGAGAGTGCGGCCGTGATTTGTTTACATCTCAGATCTCCGGATCGGCAGGAACGACGATGCAATAGCGGCGGGTGTGGCGGTGGAGGCGGGGAGGGAGAAGGGAGAGTGTGGTCGTCTTAGGAGAGGAGGTATAGAGCGAGAGAGGAGCTGAGATAGAGTGAGAGTGGAGGCCGGATCTGAGTATCTGACCTAGGGTTGTTTTAGATTTCTTTTTAATTTTTTTTTTAATACATTCCGCCACTGTTTCGTGTAGAAACAGTGGCGGTATTATTTATATTTTTTAAATCCGCATCCGTTATACCTAAAAACAGTAGCAGATTATTTATGCATTATTACGAAATTGCCACCGCAAATTTTTGAATTAAAAATAAACTACTGTTCTTTTAACAACAATAGCTAAATGTCAGTCTCCTATGTTCTATTTTGTACTAGTGATTTTTATTTGACTTTGCCTGTAAAAATCAAGTTAACATGGACTTGGACATCAAATCGTTCTATTTTATATTTTTGAAATATATTTAAAATTTATGTGACATCCAAATATGATGATTAGGTTTACATAACTTTTTTATTCAATTTTTTTTTTTAAAATAAAAATCTAGTGTGCCCCCTTTTTTATTTCTTATTTAAAAAAAAATTGTCATTGTTATTTGCTAACCATGTGATATCACATTCAAAATAAGACCTTAACTCTACCACAAAAACTAGTTCAATATTGGAGGTTCGACCCCAACTTAAATATCACTCTACAATCTCTTGCATAATTAATATGTGGTCGTATTATTGCTCACTTCTTGAGAAGCCAATATCCATGATGGCTCACACTCTAAACTCGATGTATCCCCTTTTTTTCACCTTGAACAACTAACTTCACTCTAGACCTTATCAAACAACATATAGCCCTTTCCTTGATTGCTCCCTCTCCTATGTCCACATCGGATGTGAATGAGGTTTTAAGTTTGACTATCAATGAAAACGCCAAGTTATATAACGCTAAAGATAATACCATAACTCGATCACAAAAGCTAACTCAAGAGTGAAAGTTGAATCCCAACTTAAGTACTACTTCACAATATATTGTGTAGCCGATGTGAGGTCATATCATTGCCCACTCCGTGAGAAGCTAACATCCACAATGTCTCACTCTAAATGGCTCACTTTTTGAATACTTCTCAACACTAGGTAGCCTTTTACTCCCCTTTGGATAGTCACTATGTACCTTAGCGAGCACCAAGTAGTCATTTCTTAGGTGGTGCAATTGATGGCAGATTTTGTAAGTATTTGTTTTGGGGTTGGGGAGAGGGGAGTATTATTGGTATGAAAGCAACAATTTTGCAATGTGTGGCTCACAAAATACTGCCATCCTCTTCTCTATCTTCATCCAAACCTCCATGGGGGGCCACCCCAACTGTGTCTAACAACCCAATCCCTCTCGCGGGGCCGAGACAAACACCCGCTTCAAACAATGTACGGATCGGATAATTGGGGTTTTGATTTTGGTTTCGAATTATCGATTCTGAATTCTATGTTTCAGGAAATCAAAGCTTAAACCTTGTTAAAAAAAAAAAAGTTCAGTTTTAGTTGCTAGAACAATCGGAATCGCTGGTTTGAAATTTTTAAAATTTTGTAGTTTTTCAATTTTCATTTTAAAAATTATTCAATTCAACTTTTGAAGATTTTTTTTTTTAATATTTAAAACAATTTTAAGGGGTGTATTCGATTGATGCAATGCTGAAAATGTTCAATTTTCCGACTATCAACAAAAATAATCAAAAAAAGTGATTTTTTTCATTTTTCCGTCAAGGAGTTAGGTTGGACGAAAAAGGGTTGGAATTTCCGACCAATGTCGGAAAATTTTGTTGGCCATTTAAAATTGTTTAAATTTGTTTTTTTTTCGACCACTTAATAAGGTGGTCGGAATATATATATATATATATATATATATATATATATATATATATATATAGAGAGAGAGAGAGAGAGAGAGAGAGAGAGAGAGAGAGATCAGATGCATTTGAAGCCTCCTGTGCGGTTGGAAGCACATTAAGTATTAAACTGACGCACTTTAAGTACACAACACACGCATATTAAGCACATAAACAAAACATGCACATTCAGAACACAACCCCACGCACGCTAAGTACAAAACTCCCGCGTGTTAAGCACAAGCCACATGCACTTTAAGTACAAAACTCACGCATGTTAATCACAAAACACACACACCTTATAAGTTTCAACAACTACTCACATTAAGCACAAAACTCACGCATGTTAAGCACAAAACTCATGCACTTTAAAATTTCAACAACTCACATTAAGTACACACTCACGCACATTAAACACAAAACTCACGCACCTTAAGCACGAGACTCACGCACCTTAAGTACAAAACTCACGCACATTAAGCACAAACCTCACGCATGTTAAGCACAATACTCACGCACCTTAAATACAAATCTCACGCACATTAATCAACCGCACAACTGCACGGAAAACACTTAAATGCACCTAAACCTCTTTCTCTCTCTCTCTCTCTCTCTATATATATATATATATATATATATATATATATAAGGCTATTGCACACAGACAGGTGACAACCACTCAGTCTCCAGCTCTTGTCCACTCGGTCTTTGGCTCTCCGCCGCTTACAGCCTTGTCTCCGTCTCTCTGCTTCATACCGTCTAACCTTCTTCATTCCTATATTTCTTCAATTAGAATATACATTTTATTACAAATTGGTCTAGTATGTCTGAAACAAAAATCATTTATACTTAATAAAAAATTTAAAACCAATAATATGAATACGGATAAACATTATTCGTCGAATCTTTCAATGTGAACCAAATTTCAAGTCAGAGGACGCACTTATATCATTATCTGTGGATGGAGATATAGTTTAATTTAGGGGTATTTGCTGAGGTAGCTTACGCATTATTAGTTGATGATGACGTCAATAGTGACGTATTCTAGAGTCACTCATTATATGACTACCACAAATGAGCATAGTTGCTATCACATCACAGGAAGTTATAAACTCATGATTAGTGATAACTAGCTAGAAACTAATTAAAAACTTTATGAAAAGTTTATCTCCGAAAGTGGTACGTAATCCTTCATTTGATTGGACTAACATTTTTAAAATTATCATTTGATGTGATTATGTAATTAATTTGTGATGAAATCCGATAACTTAAAAATAGTTAATAAATACAACAACAACAACAACAACAAAAAAAATGAAAAATGAAAAAAGAAAAGAGAGACTATATTCCTGTAACAACTTATATTATTTAGTAAAATATTTTATTTAAATATTTAGTCTAAATAGCATACTTTTATGAACCGAAAATATAATTGCAAATAAATGTTTGTTACGCGCCTGCTGGGCACGGTAAGTGTCCCTAGCGCACACCTACAAGGACAGAGCTTTATATTTTTGCAGGCAATGTATGTTGATAAATAATGAACTAAAGTCGATTTAATATCACAAAATAGTATTTATATATACACACGAAAATATATAAAATACTATTCGATATATATATAAAACGGACCCCAAAAGTTGTATATATATCTACGAAAAATATGAAACCTACTGCTCTTTCACAAGTGTTATCTCAACTCGGGCTCCTCTCTACCAAGGCCCAAGGGCCAAGCATTTTCGCTCTCGGTTCAGGATTTGATTTGCACACCCCTACGTGCAAGAGAGAGCCTCTATACTATATAATTCAATAAGCCTCTAAAAGACTCTTGTATAAATAGTGGTGCAAATCCACTTCACAAACCAATGTTGGACAAAACCTCATCTTTTTCCCTTCATTTTTTTAACTCAATGGGTCTACTTTGAGAATCAATATCTCATTCACCCATTATCCGTTTTGAGCGTACAATATATCAATCTCTTCATCTCACTACGAAGAACCCGAATCTACTTTGACCCGACCCATTTCGGAAGTGGATCTCACTGATAATTGTACCACAACATAGCCACTTAAAATATCATTTTAATGCTATTTTTCCAACAATGAATCCTACAAAAAAACTCATATTTACATAAGTGAAATATTCTTCTCTCTCCTCCACTTAAGCCTAAATATAAATTAAGGAATGGAGATAGTAAATGAAAAAAAAAAAAAACTCATATTTACATAAATGAAATATTCTTCTCTCTCCTCCACTTAATCCTAAATATAAATTAAGGAAGGGAGATAGTAAATGCTTGAGAGTTGCACTAGGTTACAACAATTATTTTGTGTTGAAACTTTGTTGACGATAAGGTATTGATCCAACCACTAACCAATACACCAACACTAAAAATGAATAATTACAAAGTTGTTTATAATGCTGGAGATGAAACAAAATTATTTGAATATGGTGGAAAGCCAAAATGTATCATTTAATTTTTATATTTGAACCACAGTACACCATCTTATTTATGCCTCATTTATAGTTAGCAATGCTACTCTAGAAGCTAGTCGAATTGGTTGGGCTTGACAATCTTAGCACAGTTAGGAAAAGTATTAATCCAACTCTCTAACACCATGTTTGGTTCACGGAATCAATTTGGAGGAAATATGAATGTTATTCCATAGGTAATGGAATGGGTAAGGAATAGAATATGAATTGTATTTCGTTGTTTGGTTCGTTGAAGGAATAGACTTTAAGAATTGTATTCCAACGTTTGGTTGGTTAAGGAATAGAAATGGAATATATGGGTAAAAGACATATATATAAATGCCCTTGTACAAAATATATTATTATTATTATTATTATTATTATTATTATTATTATAATAAATAAATAAATAAACAACATTTAACAATCCAATAAACAGTGTAGTAGCAAACGCCTCCAGGCCGGCAATTCAATGTCCAATGTCTAGGGATATCGTCTTCCTCGGCGATCAAACGCCTCCAGGCCAACAATGCCTTCCGATGGTCTTGTCCGTCCTCAGCATCGTGATCGCCACATCAATTTGGCGTTGCGACCCAGCCTTCAGGTTTGGAGGTTTTACTGGCGATTGAAGCTTTGCATGGACGATCGAAGGCTTTTGTTGATGTTAGGGAGGTGTCGCGAACGCCCCCACTGCTCAGATTGTCAATCAGCGGTCACCATGACTAGGCCATTGGAGATGACTTTGGAATGATGAAGGGAGGGCATTCGATCACCAATTTTGACAAAATATTCCTCCGCCGGCGTTGTCTTTCACGGTGATCTGATTCGGTCATCTCCTTCGCCTCGTTGAGGCGATCATGGAGATGGGTCGGCCGTCTCCAACACCTCTAGAATCGGGCGACAGTTGTGACGAATTGCAGGAACCCTAGCTCTTCGTCTACCGCCCCTTTGCCGGTGATCCAGCCGGCGATTCAACGATTGGGAGTCAGGGATGTGTCTATGTCGTTCGCCAATGATCGATTGTCCGATCGGAGGTCATATGGGCTTTCCGAGAATTTAATTGCATCTTCGTCGAAGTTCACCAGTTTCGTTCGGCCAAGAAGAATTGGGGGTAAAGTAAGGAAATAACAACTTTAGGATATTCCTGAGAACTCAGGAATAGCCTAATACCAATGGGGGCCAGAATCTGTATTCGCCTTGCAAGTGGAATAAGTCATTCCCAGTAACAATATTCCTGGAATAGGTCATTCACAGAAACAATGTTCCTGGGAATATAAGTTTTTACCAAACAAAGGAATATGCCTATTACTTAGAATGTTATTCTATTCTAGGCATATTCCGCGAACCAAACATGTCATAAGTCATAACTATATTAGAAATAGGTAATTAACATGTTGTATACCTACCATTTCCTTAGTAGGGTTAGAAAATTAGAAAATCAAGACTCCTTATGTAAGGTAATAATTGAAGCACGTTTTTCATATAAACTAAAATCATACGCAAAACATTCAAACTCGTGATCTTTGATATGAGATTGACTCTGATACCAAATTGAAACATGTATTTCATCTCAACTAAAAAGTTAAGATGATAATTGAATTGTACAATTATATTTATATATTATATGCACAATAGTAACCACCTTAATAAACTACTAAATGAGTGCCATGCAGGTCTCCCATAAGAAGCCTATCATGATTCATGAATAGAAAACAAGGTTCCTTGAGTAAGAAGTTCGACCTAACATGGGCAAAGATTTCACATGCATGCCTCAAAAAGACATGTCTAAGTTAAAACTTGCCTTAAGAGTTAAGCCTACGCTTTAGTTGAGCAAATCTCCGGCCAACGTTACTCAACTTAGCTATTCAAAAATCTTTTTAAGTCAAGGTATAAATGAGTAGTTGAGCCAAATCAAAAAAGTCAAAACTTAAAACTCGACTCAATTAAAAAAAATCGAAACTCAAACACAATCAGACTTCAATTTTATTAGTTTGAGCTTGACTCCACTTGAGTTCAACCTATTCGAGCTCAACTCGTAATAAAAAGTTTTATTTTTTATTATTTTACACAAAAAATTATAATAGTAATAAATATTTTAAAGCTAAATATCATAACAAATCTCAATATTATATTTAGATTATAGTGAGTCGTTAATCGTGCACCAGGGTGCACAATCTACCCAAAACGACGTTGTTTTTATTTTAAGAGTTTATGTGTATTATGTTAAGAGTTTATGTGCATTCTGTTAAGAGTTTATGTGTATTATGTTAAGAGTTCATGTGTATTCTGTTAAGAGTTTATATGTATTATGTTAAGAGATTATGTGTATTCTACTATACAATTATGTACATTCAAAACATGAGTTTTTTTTTTAGAAGTTAACCGCATAAATGGGGAACGAAATTTCAAAAAAAAAAAAAAAATACAGATACAAAACGACATTGTTTTGGCCAGGATGCACAATGCATTGTGTGCCCTGGTGCACGATATAATTTGTTGGATGTTATTTTATAATATAACATATAAATATAAATATATTAGCTAAATTTTTATATTATATATAAAATATTTAAAAATAAAAATAAAAAAGCTCGATTAGCCTCGTGAGATGCTCAAACCAAGTATTAAGAAGTTCGGATTCAACTTTATTCGTTACTCGAAGTAGTTGATTGACTCAAAAATAACCAAACCAAGTCAAACATTCATCAAATCTATCCCGAATAGCTCACAAATAACTTGACTCATTTACGTCCTGGACTTGGGATCACTAACCTTTCCAGGATCACTAACCTTTTGTACTTAAATTATAACGGGTATATTCAATCATGACTTTTATAGATTTTTAAAGATTTTAGGTAAAAGGGTCAAATAGGCTATCGAACTTTAGTTTAAAAGTCAATTAGACCCCTAAACTTTTTAAAGGTGCAATTACACACATCAACAATTCATTTAGGTGCAATGAAGCCTAAAAACAAGTTAATGACTTGCTATCACAGGTCATTAGGGTTCAGGCCACCTTCCGGCGAATTTTCCGACAAAAATTAATTTTTTTGGGCTTCATTGGACTTAAATAAATTGTTGATGGGTGTAATTGCACCTTTAAAAAGTTTAGGGGCCTAATTGACTTTTAAGCTAAAGTTTGAGGGCGTAATTGACTTTTAAGCTAAAGTTTGAGGGCCTATTTGACCCTTTTCCCAAGATTTTAAAATGATAGATTTTGATAAAATTTTATTAACTTTCATAGAGTCGTCCGAAACATTTGTAAACTTTGTAAGAGTCTATAAAAGTCTATACAAAAAATATTCGTAGACTTTTATGAACTTTTTTATTTCTACAAAATTCATTAAAATTTTAAATTGAATACATCCTTACAAACTTTCAGTGACTTTGATTTTTATTATTTATAATTTTCATACAAAAAATATTATAATATATCATAAAATTCTTCCCCAAATTGTTGTTGCGAACAGTAACCTTCTGTTAACAAAAGGAAAAATTTTTATTACAAATATAAACATAAAAAGAATAAAAATCAAATTTACAAGTATTTATACAAATATTATGAAACATAGAGTAAAATTTTATTGTGGTAAATAAAAAGTTTGCTTTGTTTAGGTATTTAGTGAGAAAGTTTCTTAGAAAAAGTTTAGAAGTTAGGGATAAAAAGTCCGTAGAAAGAATAAAAATCAAAATATACAAGTATTATGAAACATATAGTAAAATTTTATGATGATTTATGAAAAGTTTGATTTGTTCATGGATTTATGGAGAAAAGGTTGGTAGAGAAAACTTAGAAGTTAGGGAGAAAAACTTCGTAGAGAAAGTTAAGAAGTTTGGGAGAAAAAAGTTCATAGAGAAAGTTTATAAATTTGAAGTTTGAGAAATGAATTTCAACTATTAGTGAAGAAAAATGAGTTAATACCAAATATAGTCCTCAACTATAGTGACTTTACTCAATTTAGTCATAAATGACTTTTTGTGCTCAATTTAGTCATCGACTTTGATGGTTTTACACAATTTAATCCTTTGTTAAAAATTCTGTTAGTTGACTGTTAAAAATATCGTCTTAATGGTAATTTCTCATCCTTCATCCCAATTGGGATGGTTCATTCTTCCCATTATTAAGATCCATGCAAGAATGTAAATCTTCGTACCCAAATATTTATTTACTCTGTATTTATTTATTTAGGGTTGATGTTGATTTGGGTATGAAAATTTGCATTTCTGCGTGGATCTTAATAAGGGGAGAAGAAAGAATCATCCCAAATGGGATGAAGGACGAGAAATTACCATTAGAATCCTATTTCTAACAATTAACTAACATAATTTTTAACAAAGGACTAAATTGTGTAAAACTATCAAAATCGGGGACTAAATTGAGTACAAAAAGTCATTTAGGACTAAATTGAGTAAAATCACTATAGTCGATGACTATATTGAATATTAACTCGATGAAAAATAGTATATTATAAATTTAAATGTAATATCACTTTCACTAATTGATATAATATTACAAGAAAAAAGGTAATACTCAAAACATAATACTCATATATGCTCTTACCTATTAGTGTCCTCTATTGGGAATATACAAACAATAATGAAGAAAAAAAAATAATTTGTAGAATTTTCAAAGGAAGAAAAAACTTGTAAAATTTAGGGGAGAGAAAAAGTTGATAGAGTTTAGGCACGAAGAAATGTATGATAATGAAGAAAAAATAGCTACAAGGCCTAGCTACCACGAGAAAGGAAGGAAAATCAAACCACAGAGAAAATTAAACCAATTTTTCCTGAAATTATCGAATTTAAGTATAATGTTTATACAGTTTAAATTCGGAGAAAAAAAAATAGAGTTTAGATCAAGAAAGAAAGCATTACGAATTGGTAGAAATAAAATTTAGAAATCTTAATGTTGAAGGATGAATTTTAACTATTTATATTCGATATAGAAAAGTTTACAAAAATGTTAAAATTAAAAAATTTAGTTTATAACTTTTTTAATGTGACCCAACTTTTAAAAGTTTTTTAGAATTCTTAGTCACTCGATTTTTTAAAACTCTTCTAATATCTTAATCAAATTTATAAAACCAAATCAGGGTCCAAATACCCCCCCCCCCCCCCCCCCACCCCATTTGGCCATTTGTCTGAGCGGAAATGGTATGGTATTACAAGACCAAGGACGATTCTCCAAGAAACATGGATTTTAGAAAACCATTCCAAAAGGAGAAAAGGGTACAAAAACAGTGAAACTGTGTGGTCGTCGGCTAGCCACCTCAAAACATTATGAAACACTCAATCTATTCCCAAGAACCTAACCATTATGGGTATTGTCAAAGGAAGTAGCTCAAAAATTTAAAGGGAAAAATAAGAAACTTAAATTACTGATAAAGACACATGAGAAATACAACCTACTGTTGTATGTTGACAGTTTATCACATTAATTTCCATGAAAAAAGATGGGGTGGGGGTCCAACCACAATAAATTCCATTAATTTCTCTCTCAATAGTCAATTTAAGTGCATTGCTTTCCAGCCTTTTGGCAGAGATGAGAGGTAAGCTGTTCCCACCCTCATACCAAATACCAAAGTTAAACCCAGCCAAAATGTCTTAAGATAACCACACGATCACGAGTGTGAATCCCAACTTTCTTGATTTGAGCCAGTTAACTAGAGCAACTTACGCTGGTTTATCTCTTTGTAGTCTGTAACCCCAACAAAGATGGCTAAAGATACAAACTTTGAAACTACAATGTCTCACGAGATTGAATCCCAACCCTTCTTGGTTTGAGCTGGTCAGCTCGGGTCACATGGCGAGTTTTACCAGTGCACATCCTCAAATAGTGACTGCGGGTTTCTCTGGTAACCCCAAAACAAAAGTTAAGAAAGAGAAGCCCTTTCTTGAATCAAAGAAAGACTCTTAAGCCACCCTACTATTTCCAACCCCACAAATAAGTTGAAGTAGTGATAGCATTAATATAATGCAGACATAATTAGACAGCTTGCAAGCACAGAACACTCATTATCTTCTACTTCAATGACAAAAACATCTGAAAATGAAATTTTTTTCCAGAAAGGTAAGGTGGAGGATATGGATATCAAAGCCCTCCTCCTCCTCCTTGTATTCCTTTTTATGGCTAACAAAAGAGACCAACCCAAAAAATACAGATTAATGGTTTTATATACAGCTTAGTCTATATGCTCATTTTACCAACCAAAATGCTACCCCATTCTCATATACTTTTGACAGTCCATTAATTTGCAGATGTGTGCCCTACCTGGTCCTCTATGTCTGTGACTTTCTATTTACTTGATGAGCATGTACATTTTGCCCGGTTTTCCGATAACACCTGGAAATTTCATTATTGTAGGAAGAGTTAATCTAAAATCGTTACAAATTAGAACCATCTTGGCATGTTGATAATGTGTCTCAAAATGCTTAAGATGTACCTGGACCTGGGACTCTAAATCTTTGATGTAGTCAACAGCTAAGTCCAACATATCTGCTGTGTTTGTTTGCTATCAAAAGTTAAAAAAAGAACAGTGAATGTAAGCTCGATCGAGTAGCTTTACGGGGTAACAACTAAAGCAAAATCTTACCTTGTCCATGTTTGGGACGAGCTCTTGCAGCTTTCTCATCCTCTCACTTATTTTGGTTCTTCTAACCTATCATAGATTGTATTTAACCAGAATAGCTATTAGCAAAGGCTTTATATTTACAAAATGGTTATCCGGGAATCGTTTCTCTCTAGTCCTATGATCATATAATGTTCACAATGGTTTTCAATTCAACTTATGGCATTGAGAAATATTTACCCTCTCAGCGATACTGCGAGGGTGAGTTGCACAACCCCTCTTTGCTCTGACCTTACAGGGCACTGAATCTTGCATTATGGCAGATAACTGGGCAGGAATTTTGGGCAAACTTAAGTGATGAGACAGCAGGCCAGGAGGGCGAGTTTGATCTTCGCTCTTCTATCAGAGAAACTGTATAAGATCAGACACAGAGAAAATATGCATGGATAGTTTGGTTGATATAATAAGCCTGACCTGAATATCTGATACATTTGGATTTGAAAATGGCTTTTCTTCTGATCCATTTAGGAAAAGATCAGACAAAATGTCTGAATCTTCCCAATATGGCATGGAGAACTCATCATTTTTCTGAGTTTCACTAAATCCTCCATGCCCTGGACTGGTTTCTTCTTTCAGTCCCTCTTCTCCAATTTCAGATATAGACGCCATTGCGCCTGAAGAGGAAGCGGGCTGTCCTGATGATGAGAAACCTGTATGATTCTTAAACTTGCTTGGAGAAGAAAACGATGCTTCTGCATTAGCATTACTACCAGCTCCATAACTCCCCATGCCTCTCATTGCACCATATTCTGTGAATTGCTCAAACATTTTTAGCAACACAACATAATAAAAGATGAAATAACAGAAAATAAAAAATCCCAATTCAGAATCTGCATTTGGGTTTCATTTTATGATTATACTTGTTCTTGATTGGAGAAAATTTCATAACTTTATTGACCTGTTTGGTAACGTAGTTAGTTATCAGCCAATTTTCGCTTATTTGACCACTATTAGCTGTTTCACTCGGTTAAACATTCAATATAAGTGTTTGATTAATTAACTTTATTGCTCCAAAATACTAAAATTCAAAAAACTGCTCAAAGTAACTTTTTCAATAAACTTTTTGAAAAAGTCATTTTGCATGATCAGCTAATTTACCAAAAATCTTTCTACAATCCGCTAATGCTATCAACTGATCAAAACCACTAACCCAATCAGCTAACAGCTATTTACTAAACAACTACAAGTCTGAACAATCAAATCAGCTACTTTTTCCAGTTATCCAGCAAAAGTACCAACAAATCCATCATTATAATGTATTTTTATATTTATACAGAATATTTCCTTTTAGTCTGCTTCATTTCAGCCAATAAACACAAGGAATATTTATCAGGAGCAAAAGTGCATAAAAATTTGGGAACTTAAAAGTCATCAATGCAATGAATGCACAACAATCAGCAGAACTGGACATACCGTTTCCAATATCAAATTGAGCAAAGAACCCCGCAGGAGAAGTGTTATAACGGGTGAGATTTGAATTACCAACGCCAGTATTCATTTTCGGGCTGCGAAAACGATCTGGATTCGCGGAATTCATCAACCCAAACGAATCCTCCATGGCCGAAGTAGTAGTAGTAGTAGCATCTGAATTATGGCTCTGTTGAGCTTGTCCTGAATAGTTCATCTGCGAAACCGAGCCATAATCGCCACCACTCTCCGGCAATTGCTGCGGCGGCGGCTGCTCATACGCATCGGATTCCTGTTTCACATTCAAATTGCTCGAAGAGTTCCCAGGCCTATTCGAATTCATGTCTTGCGAATCTAGACTGGCCATGAACCTCCCGAAAGCTTGCTGCACATCGGAGCTAGAATTATGAGCATTTAGCAGCTGATCGAAATCGTCCCTTGCATAACCTCCGCCGCCGCCGATACCGCTAGTATCAGAAGTATTACTGTTCAAATAGCTTGCGAAATATGAACTTGGCGCGGACCGGTACCGCGTCAAGCCGGAAGTCATCTGCTGCTGCTGTTGCTGATATCGCCTTTGATCCATGACAACTTTTCCTCGTTTTTTCCCCGGCGTCAATTCTTAGTAAACTCCAAAACACAAGAAAAAAAAAATTCCCAGAAATAACAAGAAGAATGTTCAAATAATTTTGAAGAGAACTCAAGGCGCACAAGCTAGAGGTCTAGATTCCAGAATGCCCTTTCCTTTACTTTAATATCAGTTGTTTTCGAACAAAGTATATGTGAATAATAAAAGCAATGAACCCAGCAAAGAAGATAAGATAGAAAACGATATAAACCACTGAAACAGAGAATCTGTTTCCAAATTCCCCAGACAACAAAACAACAAACTGCAACACGACACAGAATTGAAGCGAAACCTCTCTCTTCCTTCCTCTTGTTTATTAACCCAAAAGTCACCGGAGAAAAGGAGCCCCGTGGCGGCGACGCCGTGAAGGTGGTGGCAGCGGAGGAGGAGAGAAGAGAAGAGAAGAGAAGTGGAGAAGTGTGCAGCCAATGAGAAGGCAAGCACAACAGAGATCTCGGGGTTTCGTTGTCTAGTTGAAGACAATCATAACTTTTTATGATTGTTTTACTATAATAGCCTCGTTTAGTTTCATTAATTACTTCTTTGCCTCTTTTAGATGAGAAACAAGATATAAATAGCACATTTATTATGCCACCTTCTTGTACCGCTGGACCACACTCCATTCATTTCACCACTTCCTATAATTAATTAACAAAATAGTTTATGTGCTCAAAATATTACATTATTATTACATCCATATTAAATTACTAACTACTCTGTATTATCATTTGTAAATCTCAAATCTGTGTTCAGTAAATAATTTAATGCGTTATTAAATAATTACAATGATATAAAATAACACAAGTATTAGGTTTTGACTAGAGAAATTCGCAACTACTGTTCAAAGGTGTGCACTTGGTAAATCTCGTTTTGTGATCTTATCTGAAAAATAACCATACTGAGGTAAATCAATCTAGGTTGTTCATAGCTGATTGACCCAAACCAAGAAAGTTAATAAGCTACCTCATTGGGAGTTGGATTTGTAGTCATGTGGTTATCAAACCAACAATTTAACTGACTTAGTTAGAGATGTCACTAAGATATTGGTCATGTTTGGTAAATGGTTGTTAGCTGTTAGCTGATTGAGTTAATTAGAGAGTATAACTAGTTGATAACATTAGCGGATTGTAAAAAGGTGTTTGGTAAATTAGCTGTTAACTGATAGTTGTTTGGTTTAATTTCTTTTTTTCAAAAAGCTAATTGAAAAAGTTGCTTTGAGCAGTTTTTTGAGTTTTAGCATTTAGGAGTTACAAAAAGCTAATTAACCAAATACTTATATTACTTTTTTAACCAAGTCAAACAATTAATAGTGATCAAATAAGTTAAAATTGATTGATAAGTTAACTATTTTACCAAACCGGACCAGTAGTCTCTATTTAGTAAATTAGAATAGGCTAAATAAAATAAAATAAAATGCAGTTCAGTTTCAAATTAAAATACTATCCAACTTAAAAATAAAAATTAAAATTTCACTTTTCCAACTTTGTAAAAAAAAATGAAAAAGACCTCAAAGTGGAAAGACACAAGTAAAAAGTAATGTTTTTTTTTCATTGTATTTTGGAAATATTAACGTGCACGTTTTTTATGCAAAAATGTTCAACTTGTATTTGTCAATTAGAAAATAAAATTGTAAGATTAAAAAATAGAGACAGAAAAATATACATTTAAAAAATATTATTTCCCAATATTCATGTCCTAAATTACTAAATATCTTTCCTGTAATGGTTAAGGTTTGGGATTCTTTTCTTTCCTTTTTCTTTTGTTATAATATGTTGGCAAGTAATGCTATAGTGGGAAAATACGACTGTTTTTTCAGTTTTTGGCAACAAACTTGAACCTAGTCACTGTCAGAATAACGTCTTCTGCTTTTTTTTTTTTTTTTTTTAAATCATATATTTAATTATTATATATTTCATTACATTTTAAAGTTAATATCATTCTTCCAAAAGGAAGACCCTAAGGGCCCCCCACACCCCGGCCCGGCAGAGCAGTGGGAGGCCGGGAGGTTGACTCACAGAGGCTGCCGCTGGTGAGACTCGATCCCTGGTCATTCTTCCAAAGTTTCACCTCTATGACCAGTTGAGCTACCCATGCGGGCATTAAAGTTAATATCATGTCCAGCCTAAGAGCACCTTAAATATGAAATTTTTGAAAGGTTTTTAGCTTGTATGTTCTTGCCTATAAAAGACAAATTTTTTTTTATTAACCTCCACATACCGACCTCATAGAATGATGGTTGGATAAATCACGATGACTTAGCGGTCTTTTAAGTGGGAAGACCATATTAGGTGTTACTCTGTTCTCACACTGTGATTATTAAATCTCAATCTTGTGTTTTTGTCCACAATCTACTACTTCAGAAAACATTTTAGCTTACTTGAAAGAAAGGTAACATCCACTTCTTTTGGAAAGAGAAAAAAAAAATGTTTTACAACTAAATTGAAGATTTTGTTAGAAAAGAAAAGGTTATTTCCATTTTTGTCCTTGATTTATAAATGATAGTTCACTTTAGTCTTTTTTCATCAAAATATTCCCTTTTGGTCCTAGTATTATTATGACATGATCAATTTTGGTCCTCTATCAACAAAATCGTTGAAATTTCGTTAAATAGAATGATATTTTGATCCTTTTAATACAAAGTGCGTTGACGCGTTATATATTTTATGTTTATTTTTTGAAAAAAAAAATCATAATTGAAGAGCCAAATGCTCTTGTATTTAACGCAATTTCAATGATTTTTTTATAAAGGACAAAAATTGATCATGTCACAGTAATATTACAATAAAAAATAAATGTTCTGATAAAAAGAACTACAAGTGGACTACCACCTATAAATCTATGACCAAAAATTGAATTAACTCAAAAGAAAATGATTGCTCAATTGCATGCAAGTGCTCTTCACACATTTATTGGACGCTTTAGAGTGGTCACCAATTGAGATCATTAGCATCGCTCTCTTTCTTTTTTCTTTTTTTTTTTTTTTTTTGGGTTAAATCCTGCTTAAACCCCCCCCCCCCATCACACCATTAAAATAGTTCTAAGTTCATTAGAACATAAATTCTAATTTGGTAGTTCGTAAATTTGTATTGATGATTGATAAGATTAGAGTGTGAATCTGATTCCGAATTATTTTTGTTTCGCTTTGGACTTTGTTTCCGCTTTTTTTGGGTTATTGTAATAGTAGTCCACCAGGTTGACCTTTCCATGAATAGGTATCCATCCCATCTGTAATATCACCGCCTCACCGCCCAAAGTTGAAATTTAAACACCCATGTCCTATACTATATATTATAGTAATAAATTGAGTTAATTATATTTATTCGTGGTTTGGTCAGAAATAAATTATTAAAAATAATTAGAATAAAGATTTATATATTCCTACGTAAATTTATATATTCCTACGTAGCATTCAAAAAGTGTGCAAAATAAAAATCCATATCGTAACATTTCTCCCAAAAAGTGTGCAAAATAAAATACTAAGGAAAGTAAATATTAAATTCTTCACCAACTAAATAAGGTAAAATATTTTTTTTCCTCAAATTAAGAAAAAAAAAATTCCCTCAAAAAAATATTTGTTGGTCCTAGTAGGGTTAGGGTACAAGTCTAGAGGGGAGTGAATAGACTTGTAGAATTTTAAAAACTTTTATGATTTGTTCAAGCAATCGAGAGGTAAATTCAACGATTCGTTGAGTATGCACAACGGAAATATTTTGTTAACCCTTTTTATGTTTGTTTGCACGTATTTTGTTCTTGTAAACGCTTAGGTTTGATTGTGAGATAATGTGCAAGCGTATAGTAAAATAAAGTAAAGAGAGGGAGATTTTTATAGTGGTTCGGCAAACATGCCTATTCCACTTTTCTCCTAAAATCCAAGGAGGTATGCACTATCACAATAGTACAAAGGACGTTCAAGCCTTAAACACACGGTTTTGAACTCCTCCTGATTTTTTTACTATAACCAGTATACTTCGCCTCTTTCATCTCTACTGAGTAGAGTTTACAAAGGTTGAAGAATAAGGTTTCTTCTTCTCCAACTAAATAGCTTGGCTTTGAAAGTCTTAATCTTCACGAATAAGCAGCATAAGCCTCTCTGAAACTAGATGTGAAATTTGAAGCTTTTGATCTCTTCTAATGGTCACTAGATGTGAGCTTTAGAACGCTTTGAACACTTAGAAAATTTTAGAAAATTACAAGCACCTTCTTACTCCTTGAGTGGATGTATTTATAGGCATTTTGAAAAAGGTCCATTGGAGGGAAACCAATTTCAAACGTCTATTACTAAGTGAGTAAAGACCATCGGGTAATCGGGAGGTTAGGTGAGTTGTCAAATTTTTCAACCATTGATGACTTATTTTGCGATGAACAAATCTCTTTGTTCTGCACAAAATGTATTGACTTTTTAGGAAAAAACTTCATTGGGATGCGTACCTAGGACTTTCTTTGTCTTGGACACATTCACCTAAGTTTTATAGTTTTGAACTGTTGGCTCAGAGAATGTCTCGAGTATGTAATTCTTTTCAAATGGTTAAATGTCACTATATATTCGAGTTAACATTTCGAACCTTAAACCTTTACTACCTCTCAAATACAAATGGTTGACCTTACCACTCATCCCATCTTACACTTCGAAAGGTAGGTCCTCCCGTCTTTTGACCTTTGCAAACTTTCGATTACGAACGGTTGACCTTACCATTCTTTTTTTTTTTTTTTTCTTCGAAAGGTAGGCCCTTCCACTATTCAGCATTTGCAACCTTTTGTTCTTACTGTCTTCTACTCTTCGAATCTTCATATTCAGTCTTCAACTCTTCAAGTCTTCATCTTGAGCTTATTTGAAATGTAACCATTCGAGTTACTATTCGAACTTTTGGTTGAGACTAGCCGAAACATAACCTTTCAAGTTATCATTCGAATTGTTTTGACTATTCGAAGCGTGACTTCTTGAGTTACTAATCGGACTACTCGAGTAAGAGCAGAAATAATCCTATGTCTAGAATATAAAAGAAATAGATGACTAAAATTCCCAACTTATGGTATCATCAAAATCTAAATACAAATGTTCATAACAATATTTTTCTTATACCAAACATACCATTGTTTCATGAAATATGTCATGAATGGACTAGCATTTCAAGAAACAGACATATCCTGTTGTTTGGTAAGTTATTTTTTTTGAAAATACAATTCTAGATAATATTATTATTATTATGTGTAATCATAGACTTAATGTGTGTGTATTTATTTATTTATATTTATATTTATATTTATATATTTATTGCATTTTTATTATTCTTTAACTCAACCAAACACCATAATACACTATAATAATGTTTTATGAAAAAAAATTTAATTCATGAAAATTTTTACCCTGATTTTAGAAATTTAAATTTATTTCCATTTATAACTGCAAGTCTGCAATAGAGAGAGAGTTGGTATCCATTTATTGAAACCGAGAGTACCTGTTGATGAGGTCACAATTTCTTCCAACTTTGGTGGCTCTTAGGTGGAATTGGAGTGGGAACATAGTTCGTTTTCTTGACTAAATCACATTATTATAATTGGCTTTATTCTCAAAAGCGTCTAGTTTAAGAAATATTATTTATTAAAACATGACCGTTGAGTCACCATGATTAGTTGGGGCCGAGTGTGCATTCAGTAACCGATCGATTAATTGAACCGTTTTAATCAAATAAAATTAATTGAAATTTTTAAAGCTTTAACCGTTAACCTAATAAAAAAAATTCTTTTGAGTTAACCGATTAATCGAAATTTTTTTAGTTAAATTTTTAAATCTTTAGAATTATAAATAAAATTAACATTACCAATTACATCAATACTTATAATAATAAATTTATAAGAAATTATATAAAAATCATACAATAAGAACACTACAAATATAAAAGCACAAATTTAAAACCTTTTAGCCCCATAGTTGTATTATTGATGGTGAAAGGTTTTGATAGTTTGGTTTGTGAACTAGTGCCATTTTAGCCCCATAGTTGTATTGATGATGGTGCTTGTTAACACAGTGGACAACAAATGCTTGAGTACAATTTAAATAATATTTTGTAATTCTAATTGGTTGGAGAGAGAGACATTTCATCCCTTTGTTGTTTCTACTTGCTTGTACTCATAGGTAGTGTGTATAACTTCTCTCAAGACACTTTTACCATAGTGCATGTATTCCAAGTATCCAAGTATTATATTGTGTACTCCATATACATTGATACATGTTCTCCCGTTCTTATATATCTTACACATTTCCATCCAAGGTGTATGATGAAATTATACAACTCGACTTTATTTAAATTAATAAATTTCAATTTTTCAACACTAATCCGTTTTTAATTAGAAGTTAAGGATTAATATTGTAACAAGTGTTGAATTGTTACAATAGATAGTAGACTATAGTTCAAACAACAACTAAAGCACAAGCTAGCGTAAAATGCAATGAATGTAAGTATTTGGTTACACAATTCAAATAAATCATCCCTACATCTAGGGGGTTCAAAATTCAGTGATTACTCATTCCACTAATCATCAACTTTTTAAGAGTAAAGATAGTAAAATTAAAATAAATAAAAAAGTTCAATTTTTTTTTTTTATTTTATTCTCACAACTACATGAATTGAAAACTAAGACTCCACCAATGTCTCAAGGCTTCACCTTATTTTCAAGATCGCAAGAGGGAGAGAGAAAAGAAAAGAAAAGTCTTTGCAAGTGAGCCCAGCTACTCTGCATGCTGGGGACATGTTTGAAGCCAAAATTTAGTGGTTTTTTGTTGTTGTTGTTGTTTTCTTTTCTTTCTTTAAAAAAAAAATTATTTCTTTTGTCTTTTTTCTCTTCCCTCTCTTTTCTACTTGGTGAAAAACTTGACAAATTTATCCAATCACAGTTGGTGATGCTCTAATAGCACTAAACTTTATTAAAAAAAATTAAATACATTTAATTATTTGATGTACTTAAAAAATATCCAAAGTTAAATTAAGGGTGTGTTTGGTTAGCACATGAGAATCAGAATTAGAATAAAAATCAAATACTTGGAAAATAGTAATGAATTGGTTGGAATGAGAGTCAAATACTTGGAAAATAGTAATGGATTTTGGTGAAAGTATTTTGCATGTTTGGTAGTCGATGAAATTTGAAT
Organism: Ipomoea nil; assembly: GCF_001879475.1. Lineage (NCBI taxonomy): Eukaryota > Viridiplantae > Streptophyta > Magnoliopsida > Solanales > Convolvulaceae > Ipomoea > Ipomoea nil. The sequence goes on from NW_017619075.1 coordinate 334,898, forward strand.
GATTACTAATATTGATGTTTGGTTATATACAGTGGCGGAGCCACATTCAACTTGTAGGGGCCTCCCCCCCCCCCCCTCCCCCCCTCCCCCCCCAACCATTTTTTTTTCTTTTTTATAATTAGTATTGTAGGATTTTTTTTTTGCCCCCTCACTAAATATTTGTTATTTTGCCCCCCTCCAAGCAATCTTCTAGGATAACTTTGTGGATTGCTAATTTGTTATCTAGTTAGTTTTTTAATTTGTAAATGAAATACATTGCAGTTGTGTTTATTATAATAATAAATTATTATTTTGCTACAAAAATCTTTAAATTTCTGCTACTTTAATCTTTGTCTTTTTAATTTGCAAATGAAATACATTGCAATTGTGTTTATTATAATAATAAATTGTCATTTTACTACTAATATCTTTAAATTTTTACTACTTTAACCTTTTTATCTTTTTTTTTTTTAAATTTGCAAATAAAATACATTGCAATTGTGTTTATTATAATAATAAATTGTCATTTTGCTACCAAAATTTTAAAATTTCTACTATTTTAATCTATGTCTATTTATTTATTTTTTTTTTCAGTTTTAGTTAATTCAATTGATTTGTAAAAATAAAAAATAAAAAATTAACACTGTGAATATCAGAAGTTTGAGTTGAAATGAAAAAACACAAATAATTGATCAATTGTGTTTATTATAATAATAAATTGTCATTTTACTATCAAAATCTTTAAATGTCTACTATTTAACCTTTGTCTTTTTTTTTTTTTTTTAAAAAAAATTTACAAATGAAATACATTGTAATTGTAATAATAAATTGTCATTTTGCTACCAAAATCTTTAAATTTCTACTACTTTAATCTTTATCTATTTATTTTTATTTTTTTTCGTTTTAGTTAATTCAATTGATTTGTCAAAAAAAAAAAAAAAACACTGTGAACATCGGAAGTTTGAGTTGAAATGAAAAAGACACAAAGAATTGATTTTTTCTTTAAAAGAAAGAATTCTGAAATTCAACATCTCAAGTAAATTCATTTACAAGTATTGAGCCATTGAATTCTGGAAGACATCTCAAATTTTAGATGTTAAATAAATATTAATATGTTTTATTATTATCTCTTCAAATTGTGATTGGCCCCCCGCTCTCCAAAATCCTGGCTCCGCCCTTGGTTATATATGACCTTATAATGGGAATAAATGTTTTAAAAATACAAAAAAAAAAAAAAAATCAAGGCAATTGATCATAATATAATGACATCCAAAGCAGCAATATGAACACGCACAAAATAAAATCTAATAGTTATGTTTTAAAAAGTTGTCTACCAAACACTAATAACTATGATTATGATTTCCATTCCTAGTGAGTAACCTTATGAACCAAACACACCCTAAGTATGCATGCAATCGATCCGAGTGTGTGTGTGTGTGTGTGTGTGTGTATAAAATATTAGGTTCAAATGTGGTTGGTGCGCCCAGGTGCGGTTGAGCGGTTAAATCTAAGCTATTGATTTTGCTTAAATCAACGTTCAGGATTACCAACATTTTTAAAAAAAATGCGGTGACAATTTGGTAATTTTTGCATCTAGGTCAAATTTATGGTGCGTGGGTTTGTGTTTAATGTGAGTAGTTTTTTAAATTTAAGGTGCGTGAGTTTTCTTTTTAAGGTGCGTGAGTTTTGTGCTTAATGTGCGTGGATTTTGTGCTTAAGGCGCATGGATTTTGTTCTTAATGTGACTAGTTGTTGAAACTTAATGTGCGTGGTTTTCTTTCTTAAGGTGCGTTGTTTTCTTTCTTAATGTGCGTGATTTGTATGCTTAAGGTGCGTCAGTTGTGTGAAACTTAAGGTGAGCCATTTTTAAACCTTAGGTGCGTGGTTTGTGTTATTAAGGTGCTTTGTTGTTTGTTTAAGGTGCCTGGTTTGTGTACTTAAGGTGAGTTATTTGTGTTCTTAATGTGTTTTGTTTGTGTGCTTAAAGTGCGTGATTTGTGTATTTTAGGTGCACCATTTTAATGCTTAAGGTGCATCAACCGCACGGGAAGCCATCTTCGCACCTGAACCCTTCCCCATACATACATACATACGTACGTGTATATATATAAGGGCATACATCTTCGCGTGCGGTAGGTCTTCTCAGTTGCGGTTGCTTTTGGTGCATGATTTTCCTTCTTAAGGGGTGAGGTTTGTGTGCATAAGGTGCATCAGTGTTGAATTAAACTTAAGGGCATCAACCTAAAGTTTTAGGTGCGTGGTTTTCTTTTTTAAGGTGCGTTGTTTGTCATTTTAAAACTTTAGATGAATTGTTTGTGTTTTTAATGTGCTTTATTTGTGTGATTAAGGTGCGTGGTTTTCTTTCTTAAGATGCATTATTTTCCTTCTTATTTTCTTAAGGAGTGTGATTTGTATGCTTAAGGTGCATCAATTGTTGAAATTTAAGGTGCATTATTTTCAATGTTGAAAAAATCGCTAGGCACCCTCTAGGCGCCTGGGGACCGCCTAGAGCGCCTAGGTGGGTGCCTAGGTGGCCCACCGCCTAGCGCCCACCGATTATTCGGCGCCTAGGCCCGATTTTTGCAACACTAGCCGGTTATTTTAAAACTTTAGGTGCGTGGTTTGTGTTCTTAAGGTGCGTCATTTTGTGTTCACCGTACAACCGCAGTGAAAGCTATCTTTGCACTTGATCCCTTCCATATATAGCCTATTATTTTAAATTTTTAATCACCATATCGAATAATTAAAATACAAAGAAAACAAGGAAAGATAGCATCTTTCTTTCCCTTTAAGCTTAACACAAATGGTGTGCAGTGCACTCTTGAGCTTGATGGGATACAGTTGTAGTGATGAAATGAAAGCAAAATAAAGAAGAAACCTTTGAAGCTTCACCTTCCACTCACTTCAAATCTTGGAATATGTTTTGTTCCTTTCTTTGGCAGATAAATCTTGAAGCTGCGAAAGCTCAAAGCTGTAATCGCAGGATGGCAAATAAATTTGGAAGGGTATCTTGGAATAGAAGAAGACGATGATAAACAAATTTGGTCATTTCGATGAAAGCTGACCATGTAATACAAATTTATGAGTAGGCTAACATTTTTCCTCTCCCAATATGCCCACCCCTCACTTTCAACCTTGCATGGAACGTGCTACTACCTACCGCAATAAGATTGCTTAAAGTTTATTCATTTCAAATCTTAAGGGATTGCATTCCAATCTCGAGAGATCTTACATGTCTTTGTTTGAGCTTTGGTAAAAGAAGTAAATTATTTAATGCGTTTCAAATAATTCTTTTTGAGTTATATTATATGGTAGGTGAGCAAGATAATTCTTGTTCATAATGGCCGCACATTTAGTATGTCACTGGTATTCGGTTGCTCTCTTACGTGGGAGGTCTAGGGTTCGAGCTTAGGTGTAGGCGTAGATTGGATATGTGGTATCTCCCTTTCTTTGTATTAAATCACAAGATCCCGTCTCTAGAGCCATGCAGAAGTAAAGTCAGGGCCTTTTTTCGTTCATGTTTCTGGTGGAATTCAAATTTTACATTATCCCCTTCAATCGTGACATCAAGTAAAGCGATGAATCACTACGCTAAGTCATGTGTGCTAAATTAATTCTTTAATATATGAGAAGTGTGCTGTCCATGGACTAATACGAATATTTATTGTTTATTGTTTATCATTATTATGACACGGGTGCGAATTGAAGGCGATTATATTTGCAGATATTGCGGAATTTGCAGAGTAGGAGGGGACATGACAACAAAGGATTTTGTACTGTAGTACGCAGGCAGTTGGAGAGGAATAAGGATCTCCAATTAGATTGGAATCACTCCCTAATCTAATCTCCGGTTAATGTAGCCCTCACGGCTTAGTTCATTGATTTAATATACAGTATTTAAGAAAAGAAATTAATGTTTATATTGGAAAAATTAGCTTAAAATAACATAAAATGGCATATTAATTGACTATTTTGTGGTACAATTATCAGCGGGGTCCACTTCCGATTTGGGTCGAGTCAAAGTGGATTCGGGTTCTTCATAGTGAGACGAAGAGATTGATATATTGTACGCTCAAAACGAATAATAGGTGAATGAGATATTGATTCTCAAAGTAAACCCATTTGAGTTGGGAAATGAAGGAAAATAGAGGATTTTGTCCCACATTTGTTTGGAAACAAGATTTGGCCCCCTAATGTATTCACAAACTGACAAATGTTGTGCTGTAGTGATGGATGTGTAGGCATTTGGTTATTGGTAGATGGTACAGTGTTCATCAATACATCTACCGTCCCTAATTTATTATTTTATATATCTCGCCATTTGATTATTCATGGAAAAATAATAATGGTGTATAGATTTTGATCTATTTATTCAATATGTAATAGATGATATGATCTCGTATCAAGTAATTCAAGTACCCGTACCATGAAGAGAATGAAAAGAAAGAACAGGAGGGAGATAGAATATTAAATGAGACAAGATGTAAAGAATTATACAGAGAAATTAGATAAAATAAAGATGTAAGGGGATATAAAATATTGAAAAAGACTATATTATTAATCCAATTGTTATTATTTATGACATTTTATTTCATAATACTAACAAACTTTAATGTTATATACTAATTCTAATAATATAATAATTCATATTCTAATGTTTTTTTTTTAATTTTATAAATATTGTAACTCCTATTATATAATGTTATTTAAATTTAGTAACACAATAATTCTTATACCGGGTATTTGATTATATATATTCACATGAGGTACGTATCACTCTTTACCCTTCAAAAAGTACCTTATCCTCAAAGTGTAAATGCGAAAATAAGTATAGCCACATGTAAATAATACAGTTTGGTTGAGTGCCAAATGGAGATATGACAACTTGTACAGTGGTTTACCTTGTAACATAAATTTTTGTATAATGTGATGTCTCATTTTGGACTTTTTTGTAAACAATTTTTGGTGTAAGAGTGACAATTTATTCTAAAAGTGTAGTAATGTAAAATCTAATTCTTGATATCTATACAAAGCTTGACAATCATGTTTAAAATTTCAACCCTACTTTCTTGCTCAAATTTGTTGTTAGAAATTTCTACAATCTTTGTAATTTCTATTCACTCATCAATAATGGCAGAAATATCTAGCCCTACTACCTTTCAACCATGTGATATCATTATCTATTGATTCCTTAGCAACAAATAGAATATCAAGAGATGATGGTGATGACATCACTATATGAGGCAATCTCTAAGTCAGGAAACCTTATAACTATAGTACAATATCTTTAAGCAAAGGTGAATGACTCGATCCTTAGCTTTGGGTATGGAGTAGTCTTAAATCTCCAGTTCAGTTGTCCCACTAAAAGAAAAAAAAGAGGTGCCTACAATTTAACGATTAGATTAGTCACTGTGTCTAACAGTAAAAATTTTGAGTACACGAACAAAAAAAGAGAGTACAATATCAATCATAAATATTTGTGCAATGAATGAGTATTTTGCATTAATTGCGTTCGCCATGAAGTTAGAACATACTAAAGCTTGGACTATCTTGCTAATTTGCTATCATCATCGTTTAATATTTCGATACCAATGCACAAAAACTAGTAAAGATCAATTAAAGATATATTTTATTGCAAATTGAACCACTAACATATAAATTTATTTTAGTATATTAAAAATAAATATACCAATGTACAAAAACTATTAAAAATCAATTAAAGATATATTTCATTACAAAGTGAACCACTAACATATAAGTTCATTTTAGTATATTAAAAATGAATATCTATTAGTGATTTACAATATAATTTGCGGTATAATATAGTAACAATTTTACGTTAAAAGGTACGCCCAAATAATTTCTCCCGGAGTCGGTTCATATAGTTAATCAAATTTTCTAATCACAGGAGAGTATGGTATTGAAAAATATTAGCAGAATATAATGCAAACTTTGAAATTATATATTAACCAGCCGTCTTAGCTCAGTGGTAGAGCGCGTGGCTTTTAACCACGTGGTCGTGGGTTCGATCCCCACAGACGGCGGATTTTTAAGGTTTCCGACCTCGGCAAACGGAAAAATAATTCGATGGCTGTTCTTAAGCAAAATTAATTGTTTATAGTACTGGGCCGAACCACACAACACCTAAACCAATAACATGCTTGGGCTTTTTCCAAACAAATCCTACGGCGTCACATATATCTTATTAGGCAAATTATGCGAATAGTTATGCTGTGCATCTGTATGCACCATGCATGGTGCATACAAATGCAAAAACGACGTCGTTTTATTAAATACGCGCGTCTCCCCTTTTAAAAAAAATTCAGGTTCGATTCCTAGTAACAACATTATTTTGTTCATTCATAATGGAATTTTAGTTCATGGATTATGGAATTATAGTTCATCGATTATGGAACTATAGTTCATCGATTCTGGAATTATAGTTCATCGATTATGAAATTTTAGTTCATAGATTCTGGAATTTTAGTTCATTCATTCTGAAAATTTTAGTTCATAGATTAGATTATGGAATTATAGTTCATCGATTATGGAATTATAGTTCATCGATTATGGAATTATAGTTCATCGATTATGGAATTATAGTTTCGAACCTAATTTTTTTTTTTTTAAGGGGAGACGCGCGTTTTTATAAAACAACGTCGTTTTTGCATCCGTATGCACCATGCTTGGTGCATACGGATGCACAGCATAATTTGCCAAATTATGCTGTGCATAATGGTGCATACAGATGCAAAAACGACGTCGTTTTAATAAAACGCGCGTCTCCCCTTAAAAAAAAAAAAATCAGGTTCGATTCCCAGCAACAACATATGAACTAAAATTCCATAATCGATGAACTATAATTCCATAATCTAATCTATGAACAAAAAATTCCAGAATGAATGAACTAAAATTCCATAATCTATAAACTAAAATTTCAGAATCGATGAACTACAATTCCATAATCAATGAACTATAATTCCATAATCAATGAACTATAATTCCATAATCTATGAACTAAAATTCCAGAATGAATGAACAATATAATGTAGTTGCTGGGAATCGAACCTAAATTTTTTTTAAAGGGGAGACGCGCGTTTTTTAATAAAACGACGTCGTTTTGGCATCCGTATGCACCATGCATGGTGCATACGGATGCACAACATAACGATTGATCTTATTACCTACATTAGCAAATAATTTAATGAGAATCTTTATTCCATATTTTTTTAGGAACGAAAAACCCGTAACTATTATCCAATGGTATATATTGGATAACACCACCTTGTGATCCTAGTTGAGTAGTCGGTAAATGACTGCAAAAAGATAAATCAACTTAGGTTGTTATAGCTGACATGTTCGATATTATAGCTGACCGACTCAAATTAAGAAAACTAATATACTGCTTCCACATGAGTCAAATTTGTAACATTGTGCTTACTAAGTTAACAGTCTGATCAACTTGGTCCGAGGTACTCCATGTTGGTGACGAGGGAAATCCACCACTATCTTTATTCTGTATTTGATCTTATAGGTGGATTTATTAAAACTTGTACATAAAGTTGGTCACACACAATATAATATTATCATCAATAAAAAAAATATCCATATCACTAATCATTATATACTTAATTATCACCATTGTGATTGTCATCTTCAATCTAATATATGACCGCATCCCCAAAAATTGGACACGAGGAGACATGCCAATCATGCATGGATTTTAGTAATGTATACGTGGTTGGGGTGGAATAATTAAGGATCTCCAGTTAGGTTGGAATCAATAATCTAATCATGCTTTAATTAATTTATTCATAATTAAACTAACAAAATCAAGGTTCTTATAGGGAGAGCTTTTTTTTTTTTTTTTTTTCCATCACGCCCTCTCTTCTCCACCTAAGTTTCCTTTTTCAAAAACCACACCAAAAACCTCATCAAGAAAACTATTATGGGTGGGATTGGGTGATGCCCTAAGTTATTATTGGAATCTCAATGAGTATCCTTTCCCTACAAACAATATACAATCATAAGAGAATGAATGATTTCTCACTTCTCAATACTTTTATTTTTTAAATATCATTTATCGTAATAAAAACTCAATATATGATAAATAGTTCAGAAACTCAACTAGCTAGGGATGGTCATGGTCCTCGAACACGATGGGAAATCCAATTCTCTGCCTCAATGGGGACGGGGATGGAGATTACTCTGTAATCCCCATTGGGGGTGAGGACGCGGATGAGGAACGCGCTCCTTGCCCTAATATATTTAAATAAATAAATATACACACACAACCTTATTATTTAGATTTATTTCCTTAATTTTGTATTGGTGATGACAATTGAGTTCAAAGAGAAATGAGAAAGGTGGAGAAAAGAAAATTATTTTCCAAATACAAAATTATACATAACTTCATTTATAATCACTATTATTATTACATACAAACTTTACTTATCTGTCCACTTATATCTTCTACCCAATTACCTATCAATAATATACATCTACCACCACTTACCTACTCTGTCACTACTTATATCTGACTATTTATCTTAGTATCACACACACACACACACATAAAAAATAGGTACGTACTTTTATACATGAACATTAATAAACATTACTCGTACTCATTCCACACCCGTTTGACACTACTATATGTATCTATCCACATAGTACTCAAAATCACTTGAAACCTATTGAATGCACTTGCATGCTCATACACACACAAAATCGAGTATTAGGCATGAGAATTTTGCGACTACCCGAACTCATTTTAAACTCAATTATCAACTATCTAAATTCATTCTCTTAAAGTTTCGGTAACGAATATTATTTTACCCATTGTCATCATGAGGCATTATTCATATCATACCAATTAAAAAAAAAAAAACTAATAACACTCAAAATTTTGAATATTCAAATTGACATAGTCCAATGTGCATAAATAATTACACCACTTATTATTGTCACATTTCATGATCAATATTTGTATGCTAAAATGAAAGAAAAATAAGTGAGTTTCAAATAACTCCATATCTTCTCATTTAAAAGATAATATAAAAATATATACTGATAAACATGCATATTTTTTTCTATCATTTTTCTAATGGAAAAAGAAAAATGATAAACTTTAGAGAAAAGGAACAAAAAATTAGAAAACAGAAAAATGTACTAAACAAACTGATAATATATACTTATGGAGCATTATTATTACCGCACTAGGTTTGTTGTAATGTTTTTTTTTTTTTTCTGAATAAATCCACAAGTAGCCGAAACAATTATGTTTTATTTTTGGGGTAAGGGTCAAATAATAGGCCTTCAACTATAAGTTAAAGTGTAATTAGCCTCCTAAAGTTTAATTTGGGGAGAAGTGGACAATCTTTTTTTATTTTTATTTTAAAGTTTATTATTATTATTTTTTTTTAAATTCAAGTTTACCTACAAAATAAACTAATTGTGCAACTTTAAGAAATTATTGACTAAATTGCATAAAAGTGAAGAGATGAAGTGTCTGTTTGAAGCTTTTCTTAGTTTAGGGTGCTAATCACACTTTGACCTATAGTTGAAGGGCCTATTTGACCTTTATCCCTTTATTTTTTTGGGGTGGGGGGTAAATTTCCTTCAATTTGTCACTTTGAAGTAGTTTGAACATTAATCTTTGACGCTATATGTTCAGAAACTCAAAATTTTGCTTAATAAGCCTATCCATGCCCTTTATTGTCATCATTAGGGATGTAAACAAACCGAATCGAGCCAAATATCTCACTATTCGATTCAAATTCGACTATTTTGAAAACTATTCATATTCGTATTCGATAAAGTTTTGAATATGAAATTTTATTCGTATTCGATTCGACTACATTATTCGAATATATTCGATTCGACTCAAGAATATTCGAATTCAAAATGCCTAACTTAATTTTTTTTTTTTCAAATTCTCCAATAAATTAAGATTAAATGTAATAAAAATTAAAATTAAAATTTAAATAGCATAAATTTTTTTATTAAGATACTATTATATTAATTTTTTGACACTGTAGGAACATCAACATTTTCCTAGTAGCAGAAATAATGTAATCACAGGAGCAGAAAATTAGGAAGAAATCAATAATGATGAACAATTAATCTATTAATGTGTTAACAGTTTTATATAAATTACCTGATTGTATTTTGACAACAAAGAATTTGATGGCATCCAATAAAGTCAGACCAAACGCACCCTGATTGCTCTCCTGGTGTGGATAGGGCTAACCTGTGAATAGGGATGGCAATTTCAATCCGCCCCGCGGATATCCACCCAAATCCACCCCGCATGGGTCGGGTTTCTTTGGGTGATAGTGGATGATGGATCGGGGGTGGGTCTTAAAAAAGTAAACCCGCGACGGGTCGGGTTGGATTCGGGTTCTAGGTACAAAACCCGTCTAGACCCCCACCCAACCCACCATGTAGTTATTTATAAAAGTTTTTATAATTTCATGTAAATTTTTACTATTTTTATATCTAAACTACTAAGTTTATTTTTAAAAATAACAATTTAATTATTATAGTTAAATATTTCTATTATTTTATGTTTTATATAACTAATGAATTTTATTATTTTATTATGTGTAGGTAATTTAAATATTATTTTTTGAAAAAAAATAACAAGATTATAAGTGGTGGGTACCCGTAGTGGGCATCCGCACCCGATGGGGGTGGGGATGGGTTTTGAAAAAGTCCACCCGATGCGGGTTGGGGGTAGGGATGGGTGGAGAAAATATAAGGTGGGTCGGGTGATGGATGTAGCCATCCCCGACCCACACCCAACCCATTGCCATCCCTACCTGTGAAGCAAGGAGATATTGGGAAGACATTTCAATTTGATTTCGCAGAGCTTTTTCTTTCAGAAGGTTTCGTTTGTGAAGTACAATGCCGGACTAGTGCACTATTTATACAATATTTTTGAGTCTGCATATGTGTATATCTGTATCAGTATTCTGTATATGCATTAAGCATTAATGACTCGTTATTAATATTCTTAGGAGATTGAACAATTTTCTAGGAACATTTTAATGGTGAGACTGTCTCTCATTTAAATTAATTTTGTATTAACACATGTATTGATGGCTTGTAATAATAGTTTAAGTATACAAAGAGTTTTCAAGCAACCTTTCAAGTTTCAAGATATTTAAATATCAGTTTCAAAGATATAAAAAAAATTTAAAATTAAAATGCTTGCATTTTGTAAAAATACTTCTGCCCATTGAATTGCCACCCCCTACTTTTGGCTCTGCTTTATTATAGTATAGAAGATAGAAGAAGAGATATATATATATATATATATATATATATATATATATATATATTCGAATATTAGTCGAATCAAATACATTCTGATTCGTAACGAAATATGTATTCTAATTCAGATTTGTATTTGAATAATTCGAATTCAAATCGAAATATTCGAATTCAAATCGCGAATCAAATTAAAAATATTTGATGTCATTCACTTTGTTATATGTTCATAACATGCCTTATATATGTATAGAAACTAGACAATACAGACACATATCACTAGAGTTACACAATTATTTAATTTTTATTGATATATATATTATACTTCAAATTATCAAATATGAGCATGGGGAGATTGGCAAATTATTGTACGCACTATGGTCCACATAGTGTTGTATGGACCATAAAAGAAAGTACATTTTTAATAAACTAAAAGTACATTATTTGTAAACTAAATGTACATTATTTTATAGTATACAAAATATGGTCCACACAGCTTGCGTAGACCATGGTCCACACAATAATGATTTTGGTAGATTGCACCAAGGCATGACCGAATTTTGGGGTGTGCAAGATGGGCAACAGCACAGAGCCTCAAGTTTTTAGAGCGCTTAATATTTACACCGTTCATACTTATTTGAAATAAAAATTAGAAGGAGAAAAATCAAGGAATCATTTTTCAACTTATGTGCCATGGTAACTTGACAACAATAAGGAAACAACAACGACCTTCCAATCATCAGTGTTATATAGAGTCTTAATTAACCTAACTTGTCTGCAAGCAAAAAGTGCAGTGTTATTAATAGCATTGCCCATTCTTGAAAGAAGTCTGAAAGCTCTTGTTGCATGGTTTTGTAAACCAAGTTGAGCTCTATCACATGATTGTCTGTAAACATTTATTTTGGTATACTTCATCTCCTACTGCTATAACATAACTTATATAACTAATAAACAAAATGGGGATGTAGCTCAGATGGTAGAGCGCTCGCTTAGCATGCGAGAGGTACGGGGATCGATACCCCGCATCTCCACTTTGGCTTTTGAAATTCTTATTTCTTCCCGACTATCAAATTTTTGGTAATTCAGGGCTTAAGTGTAATTATAAGCGATTTAATCCCAGTTGCCGTCTTAGCTCAGTGGTAGAGCGCGTGGCTTTTAACCACGTGGTCGTGGGTTCGATCCCCACAGACGGCGGTTTTCAAAGGTTTCGTACATTATTATGCATGGCCTGTCCCATAACATGCTTAGGCTTAGTCCAAAAAGGAAAGGAAAAAAAATGATTAGAGATAATATTTATTAGCCTTCGGCTAATTAACCAATCTGCCTCCTGTTTAATTATTTGAGGGATTATTATGTATAAATTTGATTTGGATTAAACGTGATAGCCCAAAAGCATGAAACCAGTTGTAGATTGGTGGACCTTAAAATGAACCATAACCTCCAACAATGAAATTACACAAAGTACTAATTACGGCAAATTATATTATGCACCGCGCGTCTTTTTTTTTTTAAATGAAAATTAACAGTGTTTATTTCCGCCGTTTCGCACTCTTTTACAAAAATTAACTCTGTTATTCAGTGTCATTTTGTATACACTGCAGTTTCAGTTGAACACAACTACAGTTTCATTTCGATATAACTATAGTTTCATTCGATATTTTATAGACTCAAATATGTGAAAATGTTATTTAATTTTATTTTATATACACTATAGTTTTATTAAAACACAATTACATGATCATTTTGATATAATTACAGCTTCATTGTACAATATACACTCAAATATGTGAAATGTTATTCAGTTTCAGTTTATATACACTGCAGTTTCATTTCACTATAACTATAGTATCATTTTGATATAACTGCAGTGTCGGTTTGGATATACTGTAGTGTCAGTTGGTGTTTAATACACCAAACAAACGGACTCCGTTAACTCTAACGGCGGGCCGTTTCTTTACTTAAAGAAACGGCGCCGTATATGGGCCGCGGTGCATAATCGATTATGCACCGCGGTCTATAATATAACAACTGACTAATTACTTAGCTCGTCTTTAATTTTTAAGTTGTGATAAGCGATAAGTTAACGATAAATTACAAGTGACAAGATTAAATTAAAAATATTTAAATTCTAATCACGAATCAAATTAAAAATATTTGATGTCATTCACTTTGTTATATGTTCATAACATGTCTTAAATATATATAGAAACTAGACAATACAGACACATTGTTAGGAAATAACATAATGTGTGTAGTGGCTCAAATCTGTGGATACTACTTCATCCTCAATCATCTGCATCGCGTGCTGCATGTTCACGTTCCTTTGCACATTATCCTATCTTTGCTCTCATTCTTTGTAATTGACGCATTTGTCTCTCCCTTTAGTGTATAAATAGGCTATTTCTTTTGTAATGTAAACGCATCAATTTTGAGTTCATTCTAATCCATTTATTTCTTTTGTCTCACGTAGTGCTCATAGAAATATATATATATATATATATATATATATATATATATATATATATATATATTTCTTTGTAATCTCTTTTGAGATTAATATATATAAATATATATATATATATATATATATATATATATATTTATTATATCTTATCCCAATTTAGCAACTTCTTATTTTGTCAATTATATAAATTTCTTCATTTATATTTTTCTCTATTATTTAACTTCTATAATTCTCAATTTTCGATTCTTCGCTTCTGCATTATTCCGCTATATTCCTAACAAGTGGTTTCAGAGCGATTTAATTGAGAATTATTTTCAAAGATGTCAACGTGTACCAAGTTCGATATCAAGATTTTCGACGGGAAAATTAGCTTTTCTATCTGGAAGGTTCAGATGGAAGCCGTTCTAACCCAGAACAATTTGAAGAAAGCGCTAGCTGGGAAGAAGAAGAAACCGGCTACAATGACAGATGAAGATTGGGAAGATTTGGATGACAAGGCACGTTCAACCATACTTTTGTGCCTGTCTAAAGAGGTTCTACGTGAGGTGGTAAGTGAGACGACTGCGTCAGATTTATGGTCCAAGCTGGATACGCTTTATATGGCCAAAACTCTGGCGAACACGCTGCGCATGAAGGAGCGTCTGTACACAATCCGTATGACGGAAGGTACTTCTATTAAATCTCACTTGGATGAATTCAATTCTATTTTATTGGACTTGGAAAGTATTGATGTCATAATTGAAGATGAGGATCGCGCTGTTTTATTGCTTGTCTCTCTCCCTAAATCATACAAGCATTTCAAAGAAATTATGCTGTATGGTAATAGTAGTGATACCCTTACTTTCGACAATGTTAAGTCAAACCTATTGTCCAAAGAAATGTTTGACTTTGAAATTAAGTCTGAGGACAAAGGTGAAGGCTTGACCGTAAGGGGTCGTTCACTTGAATCAGGGAGTAGCAATAAAAAATATAGATCCAAGTCCAAAGGATGTAAGTCCAACAAATCCTATAAGTACTGCAAGAAGCATGGTCATGATGTGACTGAATGCTTCAAGTTGAAAAACAAGCAAGAGAGAGAAAAGAAGTCCGCTGAAGCTAGTGTTGTTGAAAGTGATTCAGAAGGCGATGTTATGTTATCTGTTAGCTCCGGTAGCAAACGGAGCGAAACCGAGTGGAATCTGGACTCTGGTTGTACATTCCACATGTGTCCTCACAAAGACTAGTTCGTCTCCTTGGAACCGGTTGATGGTGATGTTGTTTTGCTGGGTAATGATACCCAATGCAAGGTTAGTGGAATTGGAAGTGTGCAGATTAAAACTCATGATAACGTTGTCAGGACTCTTACCAATGTTCGGTATATTCCTGATTTGAAACGCAACCTGATATCATTGGGCACTTTAGAATCTCTGGGGTGCAAATACATAGCTGAAGGTGGAGTTCTGAAGGTCTTAAAAGGCTCTCTTTTTCTCATGAAAGCTTCTCGTTCTGGAAGCTTGTACGTCTTGCATGGCAGTACTGTGACAGGTTCGATCAGTAGCGGTATCCTCACCGATGTCTGATGCGGATCTCACTCAACTATGACATATTCGTCTGGGGCATATGAGTAAGAAAGACATGCATATCCTGAGCAAGAAAGGCCTCCTTGGTGGTTCAGGTACGGGTAAATTACAATTTTGTGAGCATTGTGTTTTTGGGAAACAAAAGAAGGTTAGTTTCTCTATTGCTACACACCGTACCAAAGATGTATTGGAATACGTACATTCCGATTTATGGGGACCGACTAAATTCCAGAGTATGGGAAGCTGTAGATATTTTATGTCTATTATTGATGACTTTTCTCGTAAAGTCTGGGTCTATTTCCTGAAACATAAAAATCAGGCATTTTCTATTTTCAAGAAGTGGAAATTACTTGTTTAGACTCAGACAGGTAAAAAAGTCAAGAAGCTCAGGACAGACAATGGCTTGGAGTTCTGTGAGTCAAATTTCAATGACTTTTGTGCGGCAAATGGAATCGCCAGGCACAAGACCTTGCCTGGTAAACCCCAGCAGAATGGTGTTGCCGAACGTTTGAACAGGACTCTATTGGAAAGAGCTCGTTGTATGCTCTCTAATGCTGGGTTATGGAAACTGCGTGATTTTTGGGCCGAGGCCGTTTCTATTGCTTTCTATTTGGTAAATAGATCTCCACATTCATCCCTTGATTTCAAAATTCCAGAAGAATTTTGGTCAGGTAATCCTGTTGACTACTCTATCTTAAGAGTTTTTGGATGTCCTGCTTATGCTCATTCCAGTACGGGTAAATCAAACCCTCGAGCTGTCAAATGCATTTTCCTTGGTTATGCCTCTGAGTCAAAAGGGTATCGTCTATGGTCTCCTGATTCTCAGAAAATCATTCTGAGTCGAGATATCACTTTTGATGAAAATGAAATACTTTCTTCTGGAAAAGTTCCCGGTACAGGTGAGACGCAGAGTACTGGTGAGAAGGTGGAGTTTGAATTCAGCCCTATTGATAGTGTTACTACTACTAATGGTAATACTAAAGATGATGCATCTACTAGCACCGCACCTCTCGTCGAGCCACAACGAGAGTATTCCATTGCTATGGATCGTCCTAGGATGACAATTAAAAAACCTGCTAGGTATGCTAGTGATGATGAAAACAACTTGATTGCTTATGCTCTTTCAGTCACATAGGAAGTTGATGGTGATCCATCCTGATATTCTGAAGCTATTCCTATTGCTAAGTTCAAGCCGTTCTTTGAGTTTAGTTGATTGTTCCAGTTTTTAATACCCACAGTGGATTTGATCCAAGGTGGAGATTGTTAGGAAATAACATAATGTGTGTAGTGGCTCAAATCTGTGGATACTACTTCATCCTCAATCATCCGCATCGCGTGCTGCATGTTCACGTTCCTTTGCACATTATCCTATCTTTGCTCTCATTCTTTGTAATTGACGCATTTGTCTCTCCCTTTACTGTATAAATATGCTATTTCTTTTGTAATGTAAACGCATCAATTTTGAGTTCATTCTAATCCATTTATTTCTTTTGTCTCACGTAGTGCTCATAGAAATATATATACATTTCTTTGTAATCTCTTTTGAGATTAATATATATATTTATTATATCTTATCCCAATTTAGAAACTTCTTATTTTGTCATTTATATAAATTTCTTCATTTATATTTTTCCCTATTATTTAACTTCTATAATTCTCAATTTTCGATTCTTCGCTTCCGCATTATTCCGCTATATTCCTAACACATATCACTAGTCTTACACAATTATTTAATTTTTATTGATATATTATACTTCAAATCATCAAGTATGAGCATGGTGGTGGTAGATTGTACTATGGCATGGTAGGATTTTGGGGCGTGCAAGATGGGTAACAGCACAGGACAAGTTTTTAGAAGGCTTAATTTCACCGTTCATACTTATTTGAAATAAAAACATATATTTTACGGTAGGAATTGTGATTTTATTTTTGCATTCAGCTGTTCATACTTATTTGAAATAAAAATAATATATTTTGTAGTACTCCGTATTTGTTTTAAAAATTGCGCTTATACTTTTGATAGTGCCTCAACTATTTATAAGGACGGGACACAAAAAAAAAAAAAAAATGTCCTTTGCACCTAGGTTCTCAATTATTCATTAGAATGACGAGAATGTTCAAAACTTTAAACTCTTTTGCAATTCCAGAGTTATTAGTTAACTTTTAACTTATATACCCAGACGATCATTTTGGTTTGGGCAATTTTTTTTAATAATTCTAATGTTGTATATTACACCATGTATTGTTACAATCTATTTGTAGTGTGTGCAATAATAAGGAAAGAATAATTCCAAACCCACTCTCTTCGCAAAACAAATCCCAGCTGTTCATTTTATCGAACAAACCTCCGGTATCAGGTGACGCCAGTGTGCCCCGGCGCGTCACAAAGCTGGCAACGGACTGCACGACCACGCTGCCCGCGATGTTGCCGTCTGTAACACCCCGTGTTACGACCCCTAAAACCGATTAATCATTTAACCAATTGCCCAAAAGAAAGAATTAAATTACAATAATTAACTAAGAAAAGGCCCACCATAGTCCATGGGCCCTCACCCCTAAAGCCCAACCCCTAGCCCTAAAAGGAATAGAATTAGCAAGCCTATAATATTAGTTCCTAATTAGGACTCCTAGGTATATAAATAGGGGACTTAAGAGGCACCTAGAACCCCCACCACAATAATCCCTTACCACACAAGAAGTTCCAAGAATTCCCCTAGGAGAAATCAAGAAAGAAGAAAGCTTCAAGAAAGACCCTTCATAGCCAAGGAATTAATTAAGGCTAAAAGGTAACCCATGTCTCAACAAAACCTATTTTCATAGCTATGATTCCCCTCTTAGGATTTCCCCATATTATTGTGTATTGATGATTTGTGATACTATTATTGATGATTGATGTGATGATTCCATGGGTGATCTTGATGATGAGAGGTTCTTGATAATTATGGTGTTCTTGATGATTATATGACGTTCTTGATGATTATATGGTGTTCTTGATGATTGTAGGATGTTCTTTATGTTTATGTGATATTCTTACCGAATCTTGATATTAGAAGATGCATTGTGTCCTTGTTGATTTAAAAGTGATTAGAACCCTAGGTTGTATCGTATGATATTATTCTTGGTGTATTGGGTGGGAAATCGCATGTTTGGGTGTTAATTATGTTTAGAAAAGCATGATAGGTTATGTGTCGTATGTTCCTCGCTTTGATCCGTTAATTGTCTACGTATTGTTGTCAATTGTGTTTAAAGGTGTCTAAGCATGGTTCCGGGTTCCACAAAGGTTCCCGGGGCGTTTTTGGTGATGAAAGAGTCAGTGGGGGGTAGGGGACCCACCACCTACCCGCGGCTAAAGATGGCGTCGCTGGCAGCGGGCAGTCGGCGGGCGGGCAGCTGCCCGCCGGGCACCCACTGCCCGAAAAGGCTGCCGCCGGCGGGTGAACCCTCACCCACCGCCTACCCGCTGGAAAATACCCCAACTCGGGATTTTGGCTTCCCCGTTTGATGTTCCCCCCGACCCCCGTGGTGTCCCAACGGACTCTGTCTATCGTGCCTATGTCTAGTTTGATATTTCGGGTACCGTTCGTAGGTTGTATGAGTCTTATATATTGCATGCTAGTTGAATTGGTATCCCGTTGACCTAGGTGAAAGAAGTATGAACCCCTTAGGATTATTCTTAGTATGTGAAGGATCACGAATAGGTTTTGTTATACGTTTTCTCCCCCTTCCCAATGTGTTAATGTGGGTTGCATGTGCTTGCTATGTGTTATGTGTGCATGATACCCCAATTCGGTTGTGATCGGATTGGTATTTCCTGAGCTGCGGTTCAGAAGCTGGCTGCGGTTCAGAAGCTGGCTGCGGTCAGATTTACACTCTTGGGCTGCGGTCCACCGTTTGGTTGCGATCAAACGTTTTTACATGAGCTGCGGTTCATATTTCCTGGCTGCGGTCAGATGACATACTCTTGGGCTGCGGTCCACTGTTTGGTTGCGATCAAACTATGATGAGCTGCGGTTCATCGGTCGGTTGCGATCAACCCCTCCGTGTTGCAATACGGGGCAGGGTGCTGCGGGGCCGTGTCAGAGCTATATGCGCTGACCCTCATGTATGTGCATGCGATTGGTCATGTGGCGCCAACAAAGTGTGCTATGTGATGAGATATGGATGAGTTGTTGTTATGAGTGTCTCGGGAGGTGACTTTGGGATTTATGCCGGGAATTGTATATGTTGGGTTATGGATACTAACTATTCTTACCTTTATATGCCTTGCCTGTTTCCCTATGCTTGTGAATTGTTTATGCTTGATTAGGTCCGTTGTCTGTGCTAAGCCCTATCTGTTGAGTCTATTCCCTGTTTTGAAAGCTAGAGTCTCTTAGGATATATCTTCATGCTTCGAAATGGTTTTTTGTATATATATATATATATATATATATATATATATATATATATATATATATATATATATGTATTGTATTTCAACGCGTTGGAGTAGGTTACCAGCATCTCTCGCTGAACAGATATATTTGGCTTTCAGGCACAGACGAGTAGATCACTGTAGCGCGCTAGAAGCTTGGGGCGTAGACTAGATAGTTTTCCCATTCGGCCTGCGTGCCATGACTTTGTATTGATACTGATTGAGGTTTTAGAATTTAGCCTGTGCACCTGAGTTCTCTAGCTCGGGTGTGGCATAACACTCCGTATTCTTATAAGCATTTTGGGATTTATGATCATTTACCTTTGTTACATAGTCTTAAAAGTTTTTAAAATTTTGGAGTGTTACACCGTCCTCGTCCACGGCCACCCTCCTGAGACGACCGTGTTCACCTACGTAATCATGCATAATGAGCATATAATTCAGACCTAAAAGGCTTTAAATTTTACTTAATGAACATGCTTTTTTACTCACATAATTATTATAAGGCATAATTATAACAGTCAAATAATTATTGCAATAAAGAGATAAATAGCATGCTCAGATTATGCATATTACTCACAAATACTCCACAATTAACTTGCAACACTTAATACAATTTAAACTGAAAAACATTATTAAATTAAAATTCAACTGAAAAATTAAAACTGAATAATTATTCAAAGTTGAATAATAATTTAATAATAGACTTAATAATAAAAAAATCAATTGGATAATTTAATTAGAAGAAGTCCAAATATGATGAAGATATTAAACTGAATGAATTGATGTAGTCCAAATATCAATTCAGGTTTGACCCAAAACCAAAACAGGCCCCGATGAGCCACTTCTTTTATGGTAACCCAACTCTTCAGTACTAACCCAAGCATCTCTACAATACTCCGAGACCCCAGTAGTGGTCAAGTTCAAGAGTTTAGCCAATCGGTTCTCATTCAAAGAAATCTTAACACCCCTCACCTTAGAGGTGATTTCCAATTTTCCTCCATCCTTGTTTACATTCATGTGACGGTAAAGTTCCTTTACTAAGTCCGGGTATGTCTCACTTTTAATCAACAAAAACCCATCTAACAAATCTTGAAATCTAAGCACATCCAAAATGGAACTTGAAAAGGATTCGGGTTCAAAGACTTTACCTTCCAAAATTGAGTAATGGGCATCCCCCAATTCCACCATCTTTATGGTTCTTGACCTTCTAGGCATGGTGCAAGAAATCCAAGGTGAGATAGACCCAAAACTCCTTTTTATTTTTCTTTTTCTCCTTTTCTTTTTCTGGTTTTCCGGCCTGCTTTTTCCGGCGAAGTAGCGGCGAGGGCGGCGATCTTCGGCGTGGCTGGTAGCGACGGACGGCGGCAATAGGTCGACAGGCAGAGGAGCAACGACGGGCATGGGGGAGGGGGGGGGGGATTCTTCGACTGCTACGGGTAGGAGGGAAGGAGAAGAGAGAGAGAGAGAGAGGAGGGTTTTTGGGAAAAGGTGGAGAAAAGGGATTTTTAATTTGGGGATTTTAGTTTGGGTTGGAAGGAATAGGTTAAGAGGAATTAAAGAGGAATAAAGTTTAAGAATCATAACTAGCTTAGATGGTTTAATGGTTAGGTTGGAAAACTTTGACACTCGAGTTTAAAACTTCCTAACTACGAATAAGGTTTCTTATGATTTTGAGCTCATACACTTAAGGATTTTCCAAAAATTAACTAAGTCTAGGTTTATAGGTAAAGAAAGAGACTTTAGGGTACATTTAAAACTTAAGTCTTTTAACTCTTGGATTTTTAGACTAAGGTTTAACGACTTTAACGAAACAACTAATTCTCCTAATTAATTTCTACCCAAAAAGAAAGGTGCAAAGAAGGGACACGAAAAAGGGTACAACTCAAAGATAAAAAGGTTGGGTCGAGAACGTTACCTGCTGCTTCATCCTCGGTCAAACCCTCAGCTTCGGCCTGCGATCGGCTCATCACGAACACCTTGCCTTGAGACCTTGCTCCTCTCGCACACGCATTCCCGGAACCACGGTTAAACCCATTCCCTGTCTGTCCCGATGGTGCGTGCCTCGCACTAGACTGTGGAGCTCCTTGATCTGACTAAAGATGGCACTCGAAGGCTTTGTGACCCCTCTTCCCACACTTGAAACAAAACAACAGATTCCCTTAGCAGTCCTTTCCAATGTGGTTCCTACCACATCTCCTGCATCCAAAAGACTTTCCCTTCTCGCCATTGTCCATCTTAGCCGTCCCTTGAGTCGGAGGGGAGGTCGGCCCACTCCTAAAGCTCTGTCTTGGCCTCTTGAAGTTTTGTTGCCCGCTACCTTCACCTCTTCTCCTGAACGAGTCAAAAGACCATCTTTGCACAAATACACAAAAGACCTCATAAAGAAATTTGGTCAAGATGGAAAATCTTCAATCAAGATCCCGATGAGCACATCCTTAAGATTGGATAAAGATGATGAAGGCAAGGACGTTGATGAAACGAAATATCGAGGAATGATTGGATCTCTACTATATCTCACTGCAAGTCGATCGGATATATCCTACTCAGTGGGTGTATGTGCTAATTCCAATCAAATCCAAAAGAAAGTCATTTTCTTGCCACCAAGAAAATCATTCGATACCTAAAGGGAACAATCAATGTGGGAATATGGTATCCCAAAGAAGGTAATTTTGCACTAACTGGTTTTTCAGACGCAGATTTTGCAGGGTGTAAAATCGATCGAAAAAGTACCTCAGGGACATGCCAGTTCTTAGGGGGAAGATTGGTATCATGGTTTAGCAAAAAGCAAAACTCCATAGCTACAAGCACTGTCGAGCTGAATATATAGCATCTGGAAGTTGTTGCACACAAATTCTCTGGATGAAGCAGCAATTGAAAGATTACGGTGTAAATTGCGAAGATGTTAGCATATTTTGTGATAATACAAGTGCTATTGCAATCACTCAAAATCCCGTGCTACATTCAAGAACTAAGCACATTGACGTGAGACATCATTTTATCCGTGATCACATCGAAAAGAAGGATCTGAGAATAGAATATATTCCAACGGAAAATCAAACAGTTGATATTCTCACAAAGCCCTTGTGCGAATCAAGGTTTGCAAAATTGAGGCACAAGATGGGCATGATCGAACTGAGCTAAGTCATGAAATCTCATTTAATTATAAGCTCAATTTTTCGATTCGAATTAAATTATCTTATATATTAATGTTATTTTGCGGTCACATTTTTTTTTCGTATTTGCCTATGTGTCCAACATGGACCAAATTGTCACCTCCTAGTATCTAGGATAACTTGTCTTAAATACTCTTTATTTTTTATTTATTTTTTTTTCAAACATGCATAATTGCCTTTCTCTTTAGCCGTGTATATATAAATTCTTAAGATTTTTTTTTCTTATATGCAATATCTAACTTATTTATGTGTGACAAGATGGTTGTGATGATTGCCTATTAGCTTAAATAAGAGCATCTAGTTATGGTAGTTGTAAGCATTTACTCCATCCCATTTATTTAGTTGTCTACTTATTTAATATTTTTTTTGGTCAATATTATTATTATTATTATTATTATTATTATTATTATTGTTATTGGAATAGACTTAGTACTATTTTTTTGTGGCAGGTCAAAATTGATTTTATATTTCTAAATTTGGCACCACAAAGCAGACAAACCGAATGGAGAATATAAAACCTAGACTGACAATTAGTTATGTCAACTAGTGGAATTCCAAAAATACCCCTCAACACTTAGAAGTCCTAAAACAAAATTGAAGGACCTCTTCGTAAAACACCCCTTCTACTCAACCGGTCAAAAAGTCAAAAGCCATCATCTTCCCCACTTTACAACCTTTCCAAACACTTCCGAAACTGTTCATCTTCCATAGCCGAACTCTCTTCAAATTTTTGCATCTCTCAATCTCCATCAACCTTCGACTATACAATGGAAACAATCGGACAATCAAGTTCACAAGTCAATGGAGAACAACCCTTGTAGATTTATCTCACCATGTTGGCCACCAATGTCAAAGCAGGAGGAAGCTTCGACCCTACTGGATTTCTCAAAAATGCCAAGAATTCGGAGCTTGCCCAAAGGATCATCCATGCAATTCAAAATAGTGGTCTAATGAGGTTATGTTCTTATTCCTACTTTGGATATTATGATGAGGATGTAGCCGATTTCTATGTCAATGCCAAGGTGAATGGTTGGACCATTGAGTCCACTGTTAATGGAACTCCCATCTCCATTGGAGAAAATGAGTTATACTCAACCTTTGGACTGGTCATGTCTACCCCGGAACTACCTTTGCTAGATTTAGACATGCATGTATATGACCGCACTGAGGTCTGGGCAGTGATTAGAAACGAGAAGGTATCTATTGAACCTAATCTCTCTGGAGACAAAACTGATTTGAAGCCGGAATATCAAATGTTGATAAATGTGATATATAAGTGTATTTTGTGCAAAATAAACAGTATGGAAGACATATCTCCAAAAAGAATTGGCTATTTGCATGCTATATATTATGACTGGTGTTAGGGCAAATTGGAGTAAGTTGGTGATGAGCAGAATATGTCATTTTGTTAAGGGTGCAAAGATTAAGAATGAGAAGTTTAGCCGTGTTTTAGGCTTTGGCTTACTGATTGGAGAGACTTTGAAACAAAAAGAGTTAACCATGAGAGTAAGAAAATCATTTGGAAACAATAAAATTCTTTACAAAGATTTTGAGGTATTAGATGAGTCCAACAAAAGAAAAAGAAAATCCCAAGCACTACCAGCCAGAAAAAGACTAGTGCAAAAGATCATCAATGAAAATCTCAACCCGTACCCCAAGCCAATGATCCTCCAAACCACACTCATACATCTAGCCACGACCACAACCTAAGCCAAACTCACACATCAAGTCTTAATCAAAATTCCAACCAAAATAATGTCCCCAACAACCCAACCTCTCGGGTATAATCCATGGAGGAAGTTCAAAGTGAGATCATATGTCAATTTGATGGGTTAGACTCAGTTTTGGTGAGTTAATACCAAAGAGTATTGAATTGGAGAGATTGGAGACTTGATACATATCAAGAGTTGATGTCACGTGGACCTAGTATGGGGAATGAGGAAATTTTTGCTTTAAATTGGATTGATTGTCATATTGTTTCTCAAGCCACAAGAATTTCAATTATTAATGCCACATTCTTAGCCAAACTGAAAGCAAAGATGGCAGAGCATATTCAAGTCAATGAAGTGCAAGAAAATTTGCCAACCGGAGATGATTTTTTAAATAATGATGATATTGATCGAGTGATTGAAATGTCTCAACATATCACAAACCCGGAACTGGCAAGTGGCTCTCAAGCTGAATTTTTTGGTCAGTTTACTGATCAAGGAAACAATATTGTGAGTCCAAATTTTCTTGATATTGATCTATATAATGTGAGTGTTTTGAATCAGACTGAGGTGAGCCATGTACAATTTGAAATTCAAGCCATGCAAGGCAGTCAGCACACTGAAGAAGGACAATCTCAACACTTTAAGAGTGGTCAAGGTGACACATTTGTGCTAGAACATCTTACCCCATAAAGAGCAAGGCAGGAACAAGGACAATTTTAGCTGCTTGGTGACAACTCAGCTCAAGAAAGAGTAAGATCTCAACCCACTGTCCATGAACAAGATCATGAAGCTACTGTCTCGGATGACAACTTGAAGAAACTGGAAAATGTTGTTTTCAGTTTAGTGGACAGAATGGAAGGTTTGATCCAAGGAATTTATACTCATGTGGATCATGTTGTCAACACTCATACTGGAAAGTTTGAAGAATCATTTGTTGATAATCAAAAGAGTCAATAAAGTTTGATTGACACACACCAATCCTTGGAGAGACAGATTGGTGGTTTGAATGCCAATGTCAAAGGAGTCATCAATGAATTTTTTCTTCAACTTTCTCAAGCCCTCAAGAATGATAAGCAGACCAGTGAAGTGGTCTTCGTGAATCAAAGCAAAGGAATTCTCAAAGTAGTTCATCAACAAGAGAATCAAATCAGGGATGTCCACACTGATATTGACTCCATCAACACCAAAGTTGGATGTCTTCGTGGTTTCTATGACATTATTACCGAGTCTGTTTCTTCCCTAAGAGCATCTGTTCATGAGTTGATTGATTACGCCAAAAAGGGGGAAGAGAGATTCAGTCATTTGGAAGGAATGTTAGAAGCCATCATGACTGTCATGGCTACCAAAAATATTGGTGCAAGCAGCAGTAGAGGAGGCAGATCTGGCAGAAGCAATATTGCACGAAAAGAAGGACTAGAATACTGGTTTGGTGGTGATGCAAGCAGTCCAGGAGGATCAAGCAGTGCTAATACCACTAAAAGATCATTTCGTGATATTGTTTGTGTAGGAGGAAATCATGAGCAAATTAATTGATACAACAAAGCAGTTCTCTATTTGGAGTCCACACCAAGAGATGGCAGAGTTGAAATGCCAAGATTGGTAAATCTAAATGATCTACCAAAAGGGATGAAGAAGAGTGGTCCAAGTGACCAAAATATGTGGATTTCAAATGAAAACTTCAGAAGAATCAAGAGCTATGCAAGGTCCTTAATGATCATGGTGCTTTTAGACTACATCAAAGTGAATGATGCTGAACTACAAGGAGACAAGAGTCGAGAAGAATGCATAATTTGGTATGAAGAAAGTATACTGCCCGGAGACAACATCATTGAAGCTTTCAATTACTATGTGATTGGGCAGGTATGCAAAGATTATGCTATTAGTGATAATTTCAATGAAATCAAGAAGCATATCAATCATGTGTTAGAAGAAAGGAGGAACAAGATAATCAAGTAATTTGTAATTGATGTTACAATGTTTTGGTTGATCTACAAACTCCTAAGTATGATCATGAACTATTTGCTATGATATTTTGATTAATTATCTGATTATGATGCTTATAGTATTTTATCTTTTTTAATTTGTCTTGAAAGGTAAATTTTTAGCTTAACTTGTATAAATCGCATAATTGGAAAATTTGCAAAATTCATTAATATTAAAGTCCAAAAATGAGAATAGAAAATTCTTGCTAAAAATATCTTTCCTAGAGTCAAAATCAATTGTTAAACTCATCATGGCTATGTCAAGTTTAATAAAATCTTTTGAAAAATAACTTATTTTAAAAGACAAGCCAAATAACTGAGTATAGGTTTTGGCGTCATCAAAAAGGGGGAAATTGATAGGAATATTTTTGTAATAAAGTTTTTATGAGTCAAATGTACTTTAGATCCCCTTAGAATTTAGGTCTTTAGTGCAAGCATCATAATTCAGAATATCAAGTCAGTATGCAAAGGAAAAACTACCACATGAAGAACAAAATTAATTTGAAGAATTAATTTTGGTCCTACAAGTATTCATATGGGAAAGAAGTATTAAACAATGGCGTTACAAAGAAAAGCCGAATGAGCTTAACGGTGATGGTAGAAGTCCTTACATACAATGATCGCACTCGAGATTGATTCCCCCCAAGGATTTATTTTTTATATAAGCCGGAACTCAGAATGAAACACAATGTCTCAAAAAGAAGCACGATCCCTCAAGTCAAACAAGCACAATGTGTTAAAGTCAAAGAAGCAAGATGTGAAAAAAAAAAAAAACACAATGTGGCCAAATCAGAGCACAATGTGTCAAGTCAAAGAAGCAAGATGTGCCAAGTCAAACAAGCAAGATCTGATTTTAAGCACAATGCGTCTCAAAGGAGCAAGATGTGACAAAGAAGCAAGATGAGCAGAAAATAGATAAATTCGAAAGAATTTATTATGGTTCATCTCATATGTCACAAGAATCCAAATTGCCTGAAGATATGATTAGAACGGTGGAAAATTTATGAAGGCATGGATAAAGATCTTATCCTAGAAATAAATTGTATCAGAAGGATTTATTGCAAAGAGACGTTGGAAATTCAAAATGGACAAGGATAATAATATTTTAGAAACAACTTGAAAATCAAGTTGAAATAAAAATATTATCTTGTCAGGCAAGTTGACAATCAAATCAAATTGAAGACCTACTATTGTCAACAATATCAGGCTACAAGATTCAAATTTCAAATATCAAATTATCCCACTCCAACGGATATATTTGATTATCTATAAAAGTCCATGAAGACTTGAAGACACAAGAGAGGACACGAGACACACAATAGAAGCAGATAAACAAGTGCAAGTGCTAAAATATTCTTTGAGATATCTAGAAAAGAGACTTAGTTTGAATAGTCTCAAAATTAGTTGGAGAGAGATACAATTACCTTTGTATTTGTAATTGTAAAAAGAGTATAGATGTGTGCAAAATACTCTAGTGAGTGTAGCTGTGTGCAAAACACTCGTAGTTGTTAAGTGTAGTTGTGTGCAAAACGCTCGTAGTTGCTAA
Organism: Ipomoea nil; assembly: GCF_001879475.1. Lineage (NCBI taxonomy): Eukaryota > Viridiplantae > Streptophyta > Magnoliopsida > Solanales > Convolvulaceae > Ipomoea > Ipomoea nil. The sequence continues at coordinate 363,001 of NW_017619075.1, forward strand.
GTGTAGTTGTGTGCAAAACACTTAGTTGGCGTTTGAGTATAGCTGTGTGCGAAATACTCGGAGTTGAGTGTAGATGTGTGCGAGACACTCGGAGTTGGGTGTAGCTGTGTGCAAGACATCCGGAAGAAGTGCTTGTGTAGCGCTTATTCACTATTGTAACTGTGTGTGAAAAATAGTGAATTACTCCTAGAAGTGAATGGAGTAAAGTGGACTAGGAAGATTACGCCACTTCCGAACCACTATAAATTGCCTCTCTCATTTACATAACGCACTTACATAATTCGCGTTATCTATTTAAGTATTTGACTAACCCGTTTACTATTCACTGTCAATCTTAATCTTTCGGGTTTAGTGTGTTTTCACGTATGCATGTAACTCAAACTTTCTATGCTTAACAACTGAATTATTCTAAGCAAGTTTGACGTGTTGCATGTGACATTCATCATACGGATAACGTGACACGAAGTCTTATTTACAATCTTGAATAATATTATTAAATATTGAGTGCACCATCTCCTTTAAATATTCAAGATATTCATGTCATCCTTACACATCATCTGAGGATATCTAACATGTGCATGTGATTCAATTTATTGATTGGGCATAACTCTTTACACATATTTATTCCGCTGTGCACTTCAAGTTAAATACTTCTCTATTTACTTGTTATTTAGAGTTGAAATTACCAAAGAGTTATTTATTGTGAAAAAGCTTAAAAAGTCTATTCACCCCCCCCCCCAGCACCTCCCCTCTAGACTTTTTACCAGCCTATCGGGACCAACAACATTGTTTACAGTAATGTGCAAGTGAGTTGTATCAGACTTAGATTGCCTATTTGATCTTTGATGCTATTTGCGTGATAAATAGAGAAGCATGATCATTAAGTGATTAAGAATTATTAGAAAAGTATGAGTAGAATGTGTTGTATGTTCAATGAAATTGAAGTATATTTTGATGGTAGATATATATAGAGTTTGATATATTGCAAACCGAGCATGATATTGTGTTCTTGAGACATCTATGTGATATATATATATATATATAGAGTTGAAGCATGTTGTATAGTATTTTGAATTTCGAGTATATCATGTTTTGAAAGTGCATAAGTGGCTAACGTGAGCCTAAGTATTATTTTCAAAAATTTATGAGCATGTGGTATATCATTGTCTTGATACATTGAGAAGTTGTTGAGAGGTTGCATGCATGAGAGATATATTTATATATTATCTATATCGGTGAGGTTTTGGAGGACCCCGTTTGGACAATGTCTTCTCGGATGATTATTATGGACATTGCAGTCCCAGTATATGTAACGCGGTGTATTCCCACGTTACGAGGTTGGAAACTGCTCGCCAGGTTTGGAATCCTGGTCAGGGTGTGTACACGCTGATATTTCGATACCTGATTCCACAGAGTTTGAGCATAGAACAAAGAGAGTGGTTCGGTGGACGAGCAGAGTATTAGGTCGGCTAGACGTCGTGCCCGGATAGGTTCATTCACACTATGGTGAAGTTCCTACCTCGTCCATTTAAAGAGAAAGAGTGAGTCATTGCGACTCTAAGAAAAGAAAGAAAGAAAGCAAGTCATTTATGACTCAATGAGACCTCCACATAAAGTATTCTATTTTACAAACGAGTGTATGAATATATTTATAGTATTGCACGAGATCGCATTTGAGTATAGTATTGCACGAGATTGCATTTGAGTAGAGTATTGCATGAGATTACATAATGAGAATGATGAATCAATTTTGTATATCGAGCATGATTGTTTGGTTGCATTTTGAAGTATTGTATAACCTAATCGCACGACAAGAGCTTGAAAGCATGAGGATAACTTTCGTTTGGTTTATTATTACGAAATTACTTGTAAGCATGAGTTCGTTCTGATAATGTTGTTGTGATGTTTATGTGTTGGAATATCTATGTTGTTGAGTCATTTGTATTGAAGCATGCCTGTTGATACTATAGGTTGTAAGCATATAGAAAGGCTGAAATGTATCTAAATTGCTTTGGTGATGAGATTGTTGTTTATGAATGTGATCAAATGTTTTCCCAAAGTATAGTCTATAGTACTTTACAGGGTTGAGTGTTGTTATACTTAGCTTCGTGCTAACGGGTGTTTTTCCTATTTGTTTATGTGTTGTTTGTAAAACCCCTTTCAGGTGGGCCCAGCGTTGAGAAGTGAACAAGTTAGACTAGTCTAGTAGTTACAGAAATCTAAACTCTTAATGTTTTGATTATGATGTTATTTATCAGAATTTAGACTTATGTTGTTGATGGGGTTTGGTGATGTAGACTTCGGGATGTCTTTTTCCCCATTATGACTTTCGGTTAAATTTATGGATGTTAGATATTTAATCTTTGTTTCTAGTTCTACCACAGCCTGTGCAATCACCACGGAGTGGTGGTTGTGGCGGTGACATTCCCATTAGTTATCTTATTAAGTTGTTTATCCGCTGCTTAGTTTATGTTAAATGTGGTTTAGAATTGTAATTAAGATTTAGAAAAAGTGGGGTGTTACAGTTACCCCGTGAACAGCCGTTAATCCACTCCTTAGAGAGATAGTTTTTCTTTAACCAATCAATGAGCAGAATGACTGGATTTAATTGGAATCCAATCGGATGGTAGGTTCTTTTTCCAGCACTCCTTGGCGAAATTGCAGCCCATCAGCGCATGAAGGATCGTTTCCTCACCATCTCCACAAAGATTGCACGTCGGATCATCTGTTAATCTCCTTCTCCAGCGTTTCATGTTCGTCATCAGCTTCCATTTCGTAAGACAGAAAAAGCCGGCATCTTTCGATCACTCTTAGCTTCCATACCCAGTTGCTATCTAGGTCATCCTCTTCTGAACCTGCAATGTAATGAAATGCACAACGAACAGAAAAGGAACCTATGGGAGAGTTAGGCCAGCAGAGAACATCTTTCACTTGGTCACAAGAGGCGATCGGCACATCACGAACTACATCAACAGCTTCTTGCGACAGGACTGAACATAACTTGTTGAGATCCCACGACCAGCTGGAGAGAATGAAGTCACTCACATTGGCCTCCACGAGGGAGTCATGGATGAGAATATTTTCCATGAGGGCTAGAGGTTTATCCCCCACCCACAATCAGACCAGAAGTTCAAAGAGGAGTCACTACCCACTCTCCAGGCAGCGCCTAGTTCCACCACCATGCTGCTTCGCATCACACTTCTCCATCCGCATGAAACATTAATGGGAATCGGGGTGGTAAAGAAGTTTCTATCCTTGACGTATTTCTCCTTCATGATTTTTACCCAAAGTTTATCATTGTTAGTGTTAATTTGCCATGCAAGCTTTGCCAAGAGGGCGTCATTGAAATCTGAGCACCGCCTGAGTCCCAGACCACCGGCTTCCTTTGGTTTGCAGATTTCTTTTCAACTTACCAATTACCATGTGGGTTTTCTTTTTCTGTTCAGTATCCCCCCATCGGAACCCTCGACATATTTTGTCTATCTCATTGCTTGTTCCAGGTAGGAGTTTAAAGACCTTCGTATAAACTGGCATAGAGGAGAACACTGATTGGACCAGAGTCCGGCGTCCTGCAAGACTCAGCGTGGTTCCCTTCCAATTTGCCAATTTTCGTTTCATTCCCTCTAGGATGTAACTGAAAGTCTGTCTAGAAACCTGCTTGTGAAGGATCGGTATGCCCAAGTAGTTGCCTAGGCTATCCGGCACCGAGATTCCCGTCAACCTCTTAATGCCTTTTTTGATCCCCGTACTCGTATTGGGCCTACAAAAAATGTTAGAATTTGAGGTATTAATAATAAGACCAGATTGGGTCGAGAACCTACGGAGACAATCCATAATAACACTCCCCTGAGATTCTGACGCCTCGGCGAAGAGCATGAGGTTTTTAGCGAAAAAGAGGTGCGAGACGCTTGTTCCCCAGCGAGAGATGATGATTGGCATCCAATTCTTATTTCTAACCTCCACCTGAATAGCCCATGATAGTCTCCCCATAACCAGAATGAAGAGGTAGGGGGCAATGGGGTCACCTTGTCTGAGCCCCCTTCCAGGTTGAAAAGGGGGGAGCTTCTCACCATTCCAAAGAAGAGAAATGGAACTGTTTCTAATCGAGAACATGATCAGCTGAATAAAGTTATGGGGGAACCTAAATGCCACCAGTGTGGATTCCAGGAAGCCCCAGTCTATGCTATCATAGGCTTTGTGAAGATCCAGTTTGACCGCCATAAGCCCTTTTTTTTTTTTTTTTTTTTACCTTTTTTGAGACGCATGTGGTGAACGATCTCTTGAGTTAAAATAATATTTTCAGTCATAGACCTCCCCGGGAGGAAACTATTCTGATAGGGCCTAATTAGAGTGTTCATAATGGGTCTCATCTGATTAATAATCACCTTTGGGATGATTTTATAACTGAGATTCAAGAGGGTAATGGGCCTAAAGTCATTAGCCGTTTCTGGGCTTTCCTTTTTTGGAATGAGGGTAATGAACACCTCTAGGACTTTAGTAGGGACCTTACCATGCCTGATTGAATCTTTGACAAACTCAGTGATGGGAAGCTTGACTTCTTCCCAAAAAGTTCGGTAGAAGTCGGCTTGAATACCATCCGGGCCTAGGCTACCAAAATTTTTCATTTCAAAAATCGTCCTCTTAACTTTGTCCATCTCAATCCCTCGCGATAGAGCCCGAACTTGGGCATCATTCAAAGTAGGCCCACTAAAAGCGTCTTCTTGTTGCCCTCCCGGCCCGTAGTAACCTTCCTGCCAAAAAGATTAATAAATTAAAGAAGTTAGAGATGTGGTCAGTGATTTTTTAAAAATCAGAACACCACTCACCATCCAATTTCAGAGCTCGAATTCTTGCACGGTTTCTTCTAATAAGAGTAGATCTATGGTAAAAGGTGGTGTTCCTGTCACCATCACTAATCCACGTTTCCCTAGATTTCTGAAACCACAACTAACATTTCTTCCTGCCTTAGAACCTCGTTCAACTCAGCAACAAGCTAAGCTTCTTTTCCTACACCTGAAGCCCTCTTGAGGAGTTGTAGAAGGTAGATTCTTGTATTCCTTTAATTCTGGCTTGTAAATTGGTTTTCCGGGAAAAAAAATGTTACCAAAAATTTCTTTATTCCAAATTTTGCTTTGGGTAGCCAGGCCACCTCCTCAATGGCGCTAACAAAATCCACGTGACTATTGTTCCACACTTTTCGCCAAATTTTTTTTATAATCATCCCACGAAAGCCAAGCACCCTCAAACCAAAAAGGTCTCACTTCACGGCGTAGAGGGTTCCCGGCCTGACTTACAAATTTAAGGGGATGATGATCAGAATGAGTTCCAGGGAGGATAAAAGCTTTGGCTTCCGGAAAAAGGCGACTTGAGCCTCTAAGTTCCAAAAGACCAGGATAGAAAAATCATTGAGACATAGGGCAGGCCAAGGAAGAATTATCACCGCCTTCCTCACGTGTTACCTTAGCCGACTCCGGGACCCTCTCTGAAAGGTTGGGATCCAAAAAATTCCCAAACACAAAGACCTCATCTCTGAAACTGTATTCATCTGTAGAAGGCATTCCTCCACCACCTTTGTTTGATTCTGCATATTTGCTGGGCATTTTCTTCCCTTTAGTGTAATTCTTTTGCGGTTTGGTGTTCGGACCCCGCCTGTGTCTTGGTACATCTTCGACAACAATTGGAGTTTCGATCAGCCCACCTAGGTCCTGCAGCAAACCAAAAGAATTATGAACATCAAAGGAAACAATTTCTTTAATTCAATTGTTCTTGCATTGGCTTCAATTCAATTCATGCTTTTAATTTGTTTCAATTCCAAGTATGAGTAGCTAGATTCATCTAGAGATTTGGATTGAGCGATTTTGTTATAGACGCTATGTGAATTGAATTGCAATATGAGATAGTGTAATGACTCAATGTTGGTTCTAACTGTGAGCTTAGTGATTTATATGGACTCTTTCATAATTTGGGCTCAATTATATATGCAAAAGGTATATGGATAAGGTGCTGTCACTATGAGAATAGAACAATATTATATTCACACCTCTCACTAGTCCAACTTTGCTTTGGGTAAAGGGAGCTAGAACGAGACGTAAACGCAATGTGTTTGATAAATTGCTTTAATTAGTTTAAGTCACCATGAGAATAGAGCTTAAAGCTAATTGAGAGTCCAATGTCTACGAGAGTGACATTGGCCATTATTAGTGTTTTTGTAGTTCCCTTGTTGAGGCATTACATGATCTCTATCATCAGATACATTATAGCATCTATACAAAAGTGGCTAGGTCCAAGTCCCTACATTTTAGGGATGACAATTTCAATCCGCCCCGTGGATATCCACCTGAATCCACCCCGCGTGGATCGGATTTTTTGGGTGGTAATGGGTGGTGGGTCGGGTGTGGATCTTAAAAAAATAAACTCGCGGTGGATCGGGTTGGATTCGGGTTCTATGTACAAAACCCGCCTAGAACCACACCCGACCTACCATGTTGTTATTTATAAGAGTTTCTATAACTTCATGTAAATTTTTACTATTTTTATATTTAAACTACTAAGTTTATTTTTAAAAATTAAAAATTTAGTTATTATATTTAAATATTTCTATTATTTTATGTTTTAGTATAACTAATAAATTTTATAAATTTTATTATTTTATTATGTGTAAATAATTTAAATATTATTATTTTTTAAAAAATAATAAGATTATAAGTGGTGGGTACCCGTAGTGGGCACTCGCACCCGATGGGGATGGGGTGGATTTTGAAAAAGTCCACCCGATGCGGGTTGGAGGTGGGGGTGGACGGAGAAAATATAAGGTGAGTCGGGTGATGGATGTAGCCATCCCCGACCCATTGCCATCCCTACTACATTTCCATTTGTTTGATACTTTGTTATATTAGTTTGTTACTTGCATTTTATTTTGCTCTCAATTGGTCTAGCCTCTATGGTTCATGTTCAGTTGAGTCACCATGATTTACATCCTCCCAAAATGCTCTGTCGGGCCGGGGTGTGGGGGGCCCTTAGGGTTGGGGTTCAGCCTTTTGGAATAATGATTCTTATTTGCACCATTCAAACTAGCTTCAAACCACTCTACACTTTCGTGCTTAACCACCTACTATTCACTCCCTTTCTATCGACCACTTGAGAAGATATCCCGTGTGAGGTTCCTCTCTCACACTTCACTCCATCACCACTAAACTCAACTTTCAAATGACGATGTTGTCGGTGAGTAACATTGTGTTGAATAGTTTAACTCTTTTGGTTAACATGAGCAATTGTTCAAGTTAGGGAGTCTAGTTCATCTTTTACTTTTGTGTTTTTTTTTTGTTTGTTTTGTTTTGTTTTGTTTTTTTTTTTGTTTTATTTATTTATTTATTTATTTTATTTTGGTGTACTTGACTTGGTTATCACTACACTCTTATCTTACTAGCAACTACTTCTAGTTGCAAATACTCTCTTGTTTTTGTGGTTGAAGGCTAGGTTGTATGCACACTCGCAACAAGAAGAAGTAGAATAAGAGATTGCTTCACCATCGAAGGTTGAACACCACGAAGAAAATCCGCCCGAAGCACCAAGGAGGGAAAACTCTTGGCCTCGGGACCAATCACAACAAAGAGACTATGAAGACTTTCAGGGTCTTCCTCCTACAGGAGAGGAGGATCAACCGAGGAGGCCACCATGAAGACAAACACACTATGAGGATCAAGAGGAGGAATATGGAGATCCTAGACCCTGGAGAGGGTATGTTCGTGACCAAGATCCACCTTATCATAAGTTAGGAAGCCTTTCCATGTTGTGTATTTTAATTAAACGTACAATTCAAAGCATGTGTGTTGTTCCAAATCAAAATTACATTAATGTTTAATTAGTTACATATGTCTAGACCAGGACTATGTGGTCTAATGGTATCCGGGTTGGACTTCCATTTGAAAGATTATGAGTTCGAGCCTCAGTGGAGGCGTTATTGGTTCTTTGTGTTTCAGTAGGTTGAGAAAGTATATGAACAGATACTACAATGTAATAGAACCATTAGCTTTCAAAAAAAAGTTACATATGTCTAGTGTTGAAAACGTACTTTTGTCCAATAATAATGTTTTTATTCTTGATGCAAAGCTCAACCATCACTATCTCGTTGTCCTCCCATGCTAATAATGCAAGTGGATCATAATCAGGGGAGAGGGTGGTGACCTTGTATTGTTTATAACTTAAAACATTGAATATATAGATGATAATCAAATCATGACAAAATTCTCTCAAGCTAAGCCACGTTAAGAGGCAAGTGAATGATTGTCACTCTTATACAAGACTTGTACTCAATAACAACGGTTGTTTGTGTGCATGTTGCACTTAAAAAATCATTCTAATGACAATGGATACCCAACTTAGGAGGACGAAAATCAATGATCGATTCATCAAGAATCGTTGTTGAACTTATATATCATGACAACTTGACAACAATTAAAAAAAAAAAAAAAAAAAAAAAACGGCCTTGTAATCATCAGGGCCATAGTCCAAACCTAATTGATCGGCAAGTAATAGTGTAGAGTTATTACTGGCATTGGCCATCCTTGGAAGAAGTTTGAAAGCTCTTGTTGCATGGTTTTATAAACCTAATTGAGCAAAGTTAATAGTTAAAACTTAAAATTTAAAGACAAGGGGGATGTAGCTCAGATGGTAGAGCGCTCGCTTAGCATGCGAGAGGTACGGGGATCGATACCCCGCATCTCCATTTTCATGGTTTCAAATGTTTTGTCTGCCACCCTTCTATGATACGCGGAAAAATTAAAACAACCCTTCTGCCCTAAAACCCAAAATCGCAATTAGACTTTCCCTCACCCTCGAGTTCTTGACCCTATTCTCTGTTTCTCCGATATCGATTGTTCCGCGCTACATCGCAGGCAGCCTTGGTGAATTCTGTCATGCCCATTGCTCCTTTTTATTCAAAATAGTGCCGGGTCGGGTTAGATACTACAGGTACGTTCTTCTTCTCCTTCTTCTTCCATTTTCAAGTTTTGCTGGTTGTTTCTGTCAAAGTTTTCCACTTCAGAAATGACTTTTTTTTTTTGGTAGTCTTTCGGATTCAATTACTTAAATTTGAAAAAAAAAAAAAAAAAAAAAACTTGATGAATTTGGATGCAATTTTTAGTTGGCAATGTTAAATTACTAATACAATATACCTAGTTTGCGTTGCCTATCAGGGAATGAATGTCTGTGAAATGTGAATGAATTAATTGGGATGTTTGGAGCAGTCAGTATCTATGAATTGTATAGATTGCAATCTGTTTCTATATATTTGTGTCCCTATCACTCAATGCCTTGTAAATTTGTAATCTTTGATGTACTTGTGCAGAAGTTGAATAAATGTTTTCCAGAATTGCCAAGATTAGTCTTGTCAGTTCACATCGTGAAGTATATGAACCGTGTGATGATTCATTTGCATTAGTAGATGCATTACTGGCTGATCGGACTAACTTGTTAGTTCACCGACCCACATTTTGTATGGAAGTTGGATGTGGTAGCGGATACATTATTACTTCCCTAGCACTCATGCTTGGGCATGAAGTGCCCGAGGCCCATTATATTGCAACGGACATCAATCCTCATGCAGTTATGGTGACTCGTGAGACAGCGGCAGCGCATGGTGTTGATGTCGAGCTGGTTAATACTGATATTGCGTCGGGAATGGAGGCACGAATGGCTGGGTTAGTGGATGTGATGGTTGTGAACCCGCCTTATGTTCCAACGCCTGAAGAGGAGGTTGGTCGTGAAGGAATCACCGCAGCTTGGGCTGGTGGGGAAAATGGTCGAACTGTGATCGATAAGATTTTGCCTGTTGCTAACGAGCTTCTGTCCGAGAGGGGCTGGTTGTATCTGCTCACACTTGCTGCTAATAACCCATCAGAAATATGCCTTCAAATGAGAAAGAAGGGTTATGCGTCAAGAGTTATTCTTCAGAGATCCACCGAAGAGGAGAGCCTTCATATAATCAAATTTTGGCGAGATGCTAGTAGCCAGTTGGAGGCAAAAGAATATAGTTTAATGGTGAAGTATGGTCAAGAAAACGTCAATGAACCAGTGCCTTTTCAATTTTCTGAACTGTCATGTAGTGGAACTAGCAGCTGCAATGCACTCTAACAAGCAATGGTTTTAAGGTAGATTAAAAAACTTCTCTTTTGATTAATGATGGTTAAGTTTCTCTCTAACCTGTACATCGACATGTGGCATAAGTTTGTAAGAATGTTTCTTTCGAATTTTGATACTATTCAGGCTTGGTTTTAGTTTTAGAATCTGGTCAGTTAAGCAGGATTGATGGTTCTATCTCGCCTTTTTTCATTGATGCCTCTTTCAGAAAATGCAACCGTGTTTCTATCTTGCATGAGTACAATTTACTTAAAGGAATGGAACTTTAGTCTGCCATTTTGTCATTTTCACTTTCACTATAGGGTTGACATGAGATGATGCATAGAGTAGGATAAATAATTATATGACATGTGAAAAGAATGTATTTACTTTATAACAACCCAAGAGTTTAATATTGGAAAAGAAAATTCTCTCAGAAGTCTGGGAAATAAAAGGTTGTAGCATATAGGAAATATGAGATCATTCTATTGTTACCTTATATATATATATATATATATATATATTTTTTTTTTTTTTTTTTTTTTTTTTTTGAATTTTCTGCTTAGTAGGAGTATGCAAGATGGGAAAATGGAAAACATAGGTGAAAAGTATTAAACTATGTTCTTCCAACACTTTGAAGAGCTGAATAATATAGAGACATAATGTGATGGACACTGGTTTCAAATACTTCCAATAGTTGTATGAAAAGAGCGCTCCTAAAAGTAGCAGTGATCTTATATACGAGACACCTGAGGTTGGTTCCGACGAAATCCGTCTTGGTTGGTCCCACCGCCACTAGAGAATTAGACTACGTGTCATTATTAGATAAGCTGAGCCCAAAGCAAATTTAACACTGTGATCTCTCTATTGTGTCTGTCTTTTGCAAATTTATGATTTTTAAAATTGAATGGAGTCTAGCAAGGTCCGAGTTATTGTTATTAGCTATTAGCTAACCTTTTAAGTAACTCGATATTTTACTGAGGATGTGATTTTCTGTCACTAAGGAGTTTAAAAGTTAGAACTCTATTAGAAAGCTGAAATTATGTGGTTACTTGATGTTAAGGAGCTATTTTAAATTTTTGTGGTTAAACTTGTGCTACTACTCATAGCAATGCTTAGCAGATAGTTATTTTTATTTTGTTCCAAGTAGGAAGTGGTTTGAGAAAGAAGTGCATGGATTGTTTTAAGTTTACGCCTTGCACTTTGCAGCACATATTCAGCTCAACTTACTTTCTCTTTCTCTGGCAAGTTATACTCAAAATTTACCTGAACTTATGTCATTATGCACAGATTATAATTTTGCCTTTATTATGACTAACAGAGAAAAGGCTATATCATTTATGCCATATAGAAGCCACTTGTAATGGTTCATTTTGTCCTAAATCTTTGTTGCGACTGTGGCTTGAAGGGCTGAGTTCAGCATCCTGCCACTGAACCGTGGTACTGTGGCTTGCCATGGAGGAATGAGGTTAAATTGTTAATGTCCACCTGCTTATCACCAATTGGTTTTAAGAAGGATATGACAACCAGATAACTAAAGAACTCTGTGGTTAAGCATGACCTACTGGGAAGTAAGCATAGTGCAGTACTGAGATCCATTAGTCTTGCATCCAATGACTATGACAAGTGCTTGTGTGAATTATACTTGCTCACCATGTAGTCTGTACTATTGTAATTTCTTGCAGCAAGGAAAGGGATAACTCATCTGAAAGCCAGGGGGGTAGAAGAAGCCCATGAATGTGATTTGTCACGAGAACAAACGCAGCATGGCATGTGGCAGGAGCTTTCAGCAGGTGAGAAATTCGTGAAATATGGCCATCATGGAGGCATTGTGGTGAGCAAGATAGATAAGCATTAACAGGAGTGAGACCAAGGGTGGATGGAAAAGAAAAGGACCAAACACAAGAAGAGAAAACAGCCAAATCCTAAGAGAAAATATTGTGATGAATGGTCATTTTGGTTGTTTGTAGAAATGGGAGATGTGAAGAGCCATGAAGAAGTTTCTTATTGCCTTTTATGGGGGGCAAGGACCCTATGTATTTGGCTTTTGCAAATTGATGGGACCAGAGCTTATGATAAGGAAATGGTACAGCCCAACATCATAGGTTGCGTTTGGATTGTGGAAAAAAACAGCTAGAGATTGAACCTAAGCAAAAGTCACGAGCAAAGTATCATCCAAATTTAACTTAAATAAAGCCGACAAACTGAATATATATTGAAACTGTTGGGGAGTGAGGAGAATGAGTGAATGAATGATTACAAAGTTTGATTAAGTAATTAATAGGTAGGAGTGAAGAGAAATGTTTCTTTACACATTAAGCCATTAAGGTTGTCTTCATCCTTGCAAATTTACCAAGCCTGCGAGTATTACTTTATTATTGTGTTTATAATAATGTAATATGAAAGTGATATCACGTTTGAAAATGAAAGAGTATTGCAAATATGTAGAGAAAATAATAAAGAATTTACAAATTTGATGATGTAAAAGTGAGATTTACTTTTAAAAGTGATAGAGTATTACAGGGATAAATATAGTCTAAAATAGTAAGCTTGCAATACACTGTAATTGCAGGAGGCCTCCTTTCATCGTTAAGGACAACCTAAGGATTTGTGCGTAATTTTGGACCTATGATTTACCATCTCAATAGAAACATGATTCCCTATGAATCTATGATTTACTATCTCAATAGAAACACGATTTTTTTTTTCTCTTCTCGTCTATTGATTTCATATTCATACCTTCACATATCTTTTTTTAATTATTCTTTAAATCCCATAAGTTTGATCCAATAGAATGTGACCAATTTTCTCATTAAATTGAAATGTAGGATTTATTTATTTATTTTTTTTTTAGAAAAGTATTAAAAAATATTATATGAAATCTTCAAAATTTTCCCTTCATGTATTCCATAGGTACACTATTTTAATCTATAGAGAACTTTTTTTTTTTTTTTGGCAAATTATACTGTGGGAATGTTCATTTTTAATATATTGAAGTTACATTATTTATATGGAGTATATTAAAGGTTCATTATTTGGTATTACCTTTGCCAACTATTATGTAGTGTGATGATACATTTGTTACCATTTCAAATGAGTGGTCACAAGATCGATTAAGACATGTAAGTATAATTATAAGGTAGCTAAAAATTCACCAATATATTGTGGGAATGTTCATTTTTAATATATTGAAATTACATTATTTATATATTAAAGGTTCATTATTTGGTATTATCTTTGCCAGCTATTAGGTAGTGTAATGACACATTTATTACCATTTCAAATGAGTATTTACAAGATCAATTAAGACATTTAAATATAATTATAAGTTAGCAAAAAATTCACGAAGCCTCTTCATTTTGAACTCAAGTTTACATACAAGACAAAATGGTGAAAGCTAAGAGAGTTTGTTTCCGGATGACGAGAAAGTGACACTAATGGGATAAGAAATGATGGACTCAACAATAGTACTAAAAAAATGTGAAGATAGAATCTTATATTATTATTAACAAAAACGAAAAATAATAAAAGAGAGTAATAATGGATGAATCTGGGGAAATCAAAATTGATTGTCGTGGAGTACGGATTGGTTTGATAAATATAGATGGAAATCACATGCATGCAACGTTGTTTATGCGTATGTACGAGGTAATGGCAATCATGTTCTATGCACATGTACAATACAATTATGTTGTAATATGGTATCTAAGGATTTTTATTTTTTAAAATGTTTATAATAATAGATTTGATGAATCTTGGAATTGTTTGTTTATGATGGTTTTGTTCTCGAGATTTTGAAATTACCGATAAAACTATTGAAGTATTATGCTTGGTAGGAGAAATTAAAGATGATATATATGTACATGCATAGTTAAATGATTTATGGCTTAGTTTTGCATTGGAAGCTTATTTGAAAATTGAAAAATTAATATTTTTTTTAATATTTAAAACTCAAAAGTTCAAAGTTAATAACTCAGATAATTGTGAGCTACTAGAGAGTGAATCCGTCTCACCATTGGTCCATGGGTATCTGGTTGCTCTCCTATGGTGCGAGGTTTTAGGGTTCGAGCTTCGGTGTAGGCCTAGATTATATACCAGGTGGCCTAGAATTGATTTCAATGCTAGTTTTTTTTTTTTTTTTTTTTTTTTTTTTTTGAGTTTAGCCACTTTATCATGAAAGGTAATGGGATAAAGGAATTGTGTGTTCACCATCCTTTAAATGTAAATTTTCTTCATTCATATGTAAAAAGGGAATAAATAAATCAATCAAATTGCGGGAGGCTTCATGAAGTACAGGACCTCGCTTCACTCTCTAGTAGCTCACTCATATGGACCTGAAAAAACGACTAAATACAGGACCTCACTAGCAAGTTAAGCGACATAGTCTAATATCAACTGAAATGTTGTATTTTACTTTCAAAGGTAGCTATTTGAAACCAATAGAATAAATACTACAAAGAACATAATTGTAGTCTTTGGTGTGTGTACTAAGGGGAATTACTTGTATAAGAAACAAAACTTAATACAGTAAATAGATTGAGGCAAGAGATTATTGACGGGTTAAATCTGTTGGAAATCTGTTGGTGAAAACAAATAATAATCCAAGATTCGTTTTGTCTTAAATCTTGCATCCAATGACTATGACTACAGCTTGTATGAATATATATACTTGTTCACTGTGTAGTCTGTACTACAGTAATTTGTTGCAGCAAGGAAAGGGATAACTCATCAGAAAGCTGGGAGTAGAAGCCCATAGACGTGATTTATCACGAGAACAAACTCAGCATAGCATGTGGCAGCAGCTTTCACCAGGTGAAAAATTCGAAAATTTGGTCATCATGGAGTCATTGTGGTGAGCAAGATAACACAAGTGAGACAAAGAAGAGAAAAGGACCAAACTCAAGAAGAGAAAACAGCCAAATTCTTACAGAAACATTGTGAGGAATGGGCATTTTGGTTGTTTGTAAAAAAGGGAGACGTGAAGATCCATAAAGAAGTTTCTTATTGCCCTTTATGGGGAGCAAGGACCCTGCGTATTTGGCTTTTGCAAATTGAGGGGACCAGAGTTATGATAAGGAAATGCTACAAGCCAAGATTATAGGGGTGCAAGACAAGGGCAGCGTTTGGATTGTGGAAAAATTAACATAAAGATGGGACCTAAGCAAAACTCACGAGCGAAGTATTATCCAAATTAACTTAAATTATATGCCGACAAGCTAAATAAATAAATAGATAGATAGATAAATAAATAAATAAGGGAAAATTGCATCTTTGGTCTATAAGTTATACCCAAGTTCCGATTCAGTCCCTAAGTTATTATCGTATCAATTTTTAGTCTCTCAGTTAAGAATGAAGTGGCGCATTTGGTCGCCGACCGTTAAAACTGACGGAAAAAGGTTTAAAATTTGAGGGGTAAAGGAGAAAATTTACATTTTATTCTCCTTCTTAACTTTAGTAGTGTAGAATACACTATCCTATCAATTTTCAATCGGTAGATCACAAATTTGACGAACAGAAGCTCTTATTTTCATATTTCCCATTCCTTACCTTAATTGAAAATAGACTTGACTTCTACTTCTTCGAAGAAAAAAAGTTTCTTGATATTTTGCATCTCGAATTGTATTCCCGCGAAAGGCATGTGAAAGTTTCAAAATGAATCCTTCAAATCTTTGTTGCGAAGTCAATAAATTATACGCCCTCTAGTTGAATCATAACGACTTACTTCAATTTTTATTGTATTTTATAGCGGTATCCGTGTAAACCTACGTCGGATCTTTCCTGAAACATAACTTAAAACCAGATCTTTATTATCTAAATAAACCAGGAACATACTATTCAGAAGCGATTCATTAATGAAACCCTCATGAATTCATTTTGGTTCTTTCATCCCACGTACAGTAAGTTACCTTGAAGTATCAACTAATGGAGGTAGAACGATATTAGACAACCCGACCCTTTTTTCCCAAATTTGCACAAATAGGAAGTTTTGGATCCAATTTGGATATTCAAAATCTTACCATATATAACACCAAATTTCTCCACCGATTCCTTCTAGTCGAGCCTCTCGGTCTGTCATTATACCTTGCGAAGTAGAAAGAATTACAACTCCCATCCCACCTAAAATTCTAGGGATTCGTTGATAGTTAGAATAGATTCGTAGACCGGGTCGATTGATCCGTTTTCAATTTGAAATATTTCTATGGGTCTTTTCCTATTCCATAAAACCTTCTCGTAAAAGTATTCTTACAATATTAGTGGATGCTATTCGAACCATATGCACTGGGAGACTTGAGATTTTTAATGTGTAGAATTTTTTCATATGCCTCCACTAAGGCTCGAACATATTATCTCCCACATAGGGGAACAATATGATACCATTGGACTACAAGGTCCTTACTTGGTAGTGTTCTTTTAATTTAAAAATACTTACATACATTTTATAATTAATATATTCATATAAAAAAGCGTGAAATGCATAGTAAACTTTAGACTTCATAACCACAACAACAATAACAATAATCGGTAACGTTATATCTAAACATTAATCCAGGTGAGAAGTATAGACAAATCATGTACGTCCATTTTGGAGATCTAATGACGGAAAAACAAGGGCAAAATGAGAAAAATGTGGTAATATTTTGTAATTATTATAAATTTTATCCATAGACTGAATTTTTTTTGATAATGCATATATGATAACTAACAATGCACTCAACTTGTACGCATTATTATTATAAATCTTGACTGTACCATTAGTTGTCAATGGATGCATTCACAACCTTTTTCCAATGCACATTCAAAATTTGTAATAATTTTGAAAATAACACCACATGTTTTCATCTTTCCCCCTTGTTTTTCAGCCATTACATCTCCAAAATAGACATATGCGATTTGTCCCTCATTTGAGACAATGTTTTCACTTGAATCAGCTCACACACACGCACATATAAAGTCAGGAACATGATAGGGTGGGGAGTAGTCTCTCGTCCCTGGTGGGGATTTAAAAATCATCCTTGTCCATTTGTCCTCATCTCGATCTGTTTCCAAAATTTTATCTCTATCCCCGTCCTCATCAAGACGGAGAGCCAAATTCTCAATTGGATAAGGGTACCATTTGTTAGACAGTAATGTCGCTAACATAAACTAAAGTAACGAGGAACACGACCTCGTAATAGCGGAAGTTTCAGGATCATCTGAATATCCCTTGCCATAGTCGTTGGTATTGTCACTAGATCGTAAACCTGCAGAATAAAGTTAGTGTTTTGTCTATCACTTCTCTCCCGAATACCTGATTTTACGTGTATTCTGAATACGGGAGTTGTGGGAGAATTGTTTTGTTTAGCAACCTACATACCATCAATGTAGGCAGATATTTAGTTAAAGCTAAATTGAATATCCTAAATTGTCTAACAATTAAATCACTACAATGGGTTGTTCATGGTGTAAGTATTTTCATGGTCTAACAATATATTATAATATATTATATTAGGAAAAATACTTACACCATTGACATACTTAGACTACATATTTTGGAAGTAAATATTAATCATTGCATAGTTATGATAAGCATTCAAATTCCATTAGCATTAAAAATTCCTTTACATAAAGCCATTTAAATTAAAGTTGGTTATTAGAAGCACACAATGATATATCCAACTATTGGGTAATGAGATGCGAAGAAGTTACCATAGGGAATTCTCCCTTCTAAAAATTTGTTTAAGAATAAATTACTAAATTGAAATGGTTTGTTCTCCATCAAATTTGTATGTATTTTAATCATTCACATGTAATATAAAATAAAGTATAAATGTAATAGTTAATAAAATTATTTAAAAATAAAAAACTGAAAATCGAGAATTAAAATAGTAAAATTACTATAGTTAAAAGACTATTTTGTTAATTTGCTCTTTGTTTAATTGAGTGGTAGGAGTACAATGGGGGGTCAAAGACTGAAATGGGAAGCTTTTCCCATGAAACAATATGATTTTTTCCAAATGCGTTTGATTTTTTTTTTTTTCGAAATGTTGACCACAAACGCAAATGAGACTTGCGTCTTATGTATTTTTACTGCTCTAGAAGCTATGCTCCATCTCCTCCCCTCCCTGCGCCTCATCGTCACCAGCGACACCAACATCAACCACATCGACCTCCCCTAGTGCCGCCGCCGCGGAATTGCCGTCTCCCATGTTTCTTAGGGTTGAAATTGACGTTTACCATTCAGAATAAGGTCACATGGGAAACAACGAATTGTTATGTGGCGCCGGCGATTTCTACATTGCATATGAGTTCGCAATGTCTATATCCTCTGGAACCAGCGAAGCCACTTCCAATTTCCTCGTCGTCTTCCCTATAGTTCTCCCCTTTCCTGTTATACATCAGATGCAAGTGGGACTTTTGTCTGATGTATACAAATACATCGGACGCAAGTCTAACTTGCGTCTGTGGTCAAAATTTTGAAAAAAAAAAAATTCAAACGCATATGGGACATGCGTTTCTGACACCAAACGCAAGTCCCAATTGATCTTTTCCCATTTCACTAGTCCAACTTTCAAAATCGTCTCATTTTTGTCAATTATATATATATTCATGGAAAAAACTTCTCAATTCAGTCTTTGAACCTACAATGGATTGTTCCTTCTTCTGAAAAGAAGCTCAACCAAGTTGCATAGTCCCATTCCCAACTTCTCTTTCTTCCCCTTTTAGAAAGTGACAATGTTGGACATTTAAATCCCAAGAAATACAATAAAGTGTGTATTAATGAAAATCATAATCAAACAGTGATTTCATAATACTTATATTAGATTCAGAAAAAATAAATGGAATTATGTTTTTAAAAGAAGAATATTTTGATTGCTTGCTATAGTGGTCTTCTTTAATTATAGTTTGAAGAGAGGTTTGGAAAAGAGTTACAACAACCCTCAACCTCATGTTGTTGGTCTATATGCTAGGTTTTCCTCGATGGT
This sequence comes from Ipomoea nil, assembly GCF_001879475.1. NCBI lineage: Eukaryota > Viridiplantae > Streptophyta > Magnoliopsida > Solanales > Convolvulaceae > Ipomoea > Ipomoea nil. Next base: position 382,080 of record NW_017619075.1, read on the forward strand.
TTTGTACTTTCTTAATGGTTACCTCATTGTTACGTTGCAGCGCAGCTAAGACAATAGGGAGTAATCGTAAGGATTAAGGAAGCAAGAAAAAAATAAAAATCTTGTTGTGACAATTAAATTAAATAAAGTAAAAACAAAATGGGCTTATGTTGGCGGGAAAAAAAAGGTCATGTTTGGTAATTAACATAGTTAGCTTATCAGTCAATTTTGACTTATTTGACTATATTAGCTATTTGACTTAGTTAAACAGTTAATATAAGTATTTGGTTAATTAGCTTTTTGTAATAATTTATTGCTCCAAAACGTTAAAATTCAAAAAATTGTTCAAAAATAGCTTTTTCGATCAACTTTTTTAGAGAATTATTTTTGCATGTAATTAACTATCAGTCACTTTACCAAACATCTTTCTATAATAAATTAATGTTATCAACAAGTCAAACACAGTAACCCAACCAGCTAACATGCATCTATTTACCAAACATCCCCTATATCTCAAGAATATATGATATGTCTCATATTGCTATTGATAGAAGTTTGTGTCAAAATATAAGGCTTGACTTAAATCTATTTTTCTGAACTACATACTTTTGTAGTGTACTTAAGAACTAAATTCATACAGTACATTTGTAGCTCAATGATACTTCTGTGACTCTTCCAAATTGGAGCTTACAAGTTCAAACCCCAAGAGAATAGACTCTTTGCGTCAGCAGTACTTAAAAAGAACTAAATTCATATTTTAACGATTTTTTTAAGAGATGTGAAAGAAAGCAATAGTAGGAGAGAGGAAAGAGGGCCGGAGATGCACCTAATCAAGGCACGTTTTAATGTTTTTTTTTTTTTTGCCTTCCCCCTATCTTTCACTTGGCAAAAAACCCGACAAGAATTATATACTATTGCGGATGTTCTTAGCTATACTATTTCCATCATCATATGATTTTGTGCAACAGATAAGAGGAAGACAAGACAACTGCTTTTGGTATGAAATTAAACAGTATCTTCCTAACTGTTAGGCCCTCCATCCCATCTTTCAGTTTACTTATTCTCTTTTCACAGCTTATGTTAGCTTGTTCTAGATCTGCAGTCATTCACTGCATCATCTTTATCGTTTACAGCACAAAAAAGAATGACAGATTCCCCAAAATGAAAGCAGTGGGTGTAGCATGCATATATATATTTGCATCGATATATACCAGCGGACCACATTCATCCTCCTTTCAAATCACATTCCTCAAATCTTCAAAGCATATTCACCCTATCTTGCTTTAATTTGTGTCGCATTCTCTATAGATTTTTGGAATACGGTGATTTTAGCTCATATCACGTTCACTACAATTCCAATTCAAGTCGCTTTCACCATCATCTCAAACAAATTATAAGAATTCATAGGAATTGGAAGATGAGTATGCAAATTTAATTTATTATTTATGATTGTATTGGGTCGAATTAAGACTGATTAAAAGTTACACGGGTTATCAATTAACTAAACATCAATATATAAAAGACATGAATTGAAAAAAAATTATATGAGAATATGTACTTAAGTGCGAACTCACAAAAGTGCACGTGGCACGTGCACAAACTATAAAAGTGCACTGTGTGATAGGTAAAAGTATAACTTAAAAAGGAAAAAATAAACTTTAGAAATTATAGTAATACAATTTTAATTAGTAGAGTTTGTAACTTGCACTCTTTTATGTTCACTTTTAGAATTATAAAGTGCATTTTAAAATATCATATTGTGCATATTTAGGTTATGGCCCTGTTTGGTAAAAAATTGGCCTATAGGCCAATTTTGGCTTATTTGACTACTATTAATTGTTTGATTTAGTTAAAATATCAATATAAATGTTTGGTTAATTAACTTTTTGCAACTCCAAAAGGCTAAAATTCAAAAAGCTACTCCAAGCAACTTTTTCAATTAGCTCTTTGAGAAAAGAAATTATACCAAACAACTATCAGCTAACAGCTAATTTACCAAACACTTTTCTACAATCAGCTAATGTTATCAACTATTTATACCCTATAATTAACACAATCAGCTAACAGTAAACAGCTATCAGCTAACAACCATTTTACCAAACAGGGTCTATATGAATTTTTTTTAGAGTTTTTGTATGTGCTTCAATTTTTACATATCATATAGGATGTGCTTTAATTTTGTAGTTTAAGTGGTGCACTTTCAAGTTTCATGTTCACAAATTCACACCTAATGTCAGTTTGCACCTAATGCGCTCCTATAAAACACTTCAACAAAAGAACAAAACCATCATATATTTTATTAGAACAATAATGTTAGGCACATGCTCTGTCGGGTCGGAGTGTGGGGCCCCCTTAGAGTTGGAGATTCAGTCTTTTGGGGTAAGAACAATAATGTTAGGTATTCAAACTCAATGAAGAGTTTATCCCAAAAACTAGTCTAAAAAATAAAAGGATCTATCTCTTTTAATTACTCTTCTTGAATATCTTGCAAAAATACCTTTAATTAAGTCTTATGATCAATCACAGCCTATTTTATTATTATCTCTATGATTGCAATTATATGCATTTCATATAATGTTTTGAAAAACACTACATGAAAAAAAAAAAAAAATCATATTGTAAAAGATCTATTTTAATATTTTGCAAAATATTTATTGAGGTTATTACATATAAGAGTTTTCCATAATAGATTTGGTTAAAATTCTTCAATGATAAGACTACACGTTGATTAGTCGATCATTACTTGAGTTATCCCGCAAGATCATCCTTCATATATTATTTTATGACTATGAATTGAAGTGGTTTAGATTATATTGGTCATTTGCTTCCCACCAAAGGAAATGAAGGAAGAAAATGTTGGTTACTTAATCAATTATCAAAGGAATTTCACTATTCATGTCACTAGAATTACAAGCAAGATTTAAGGAAAAGCAAAATTCTTTTCTTCAAAAATAAACATAATTATAATTTGATACATTCATTTAATCATTTTTTTGTCCAAAACCGTAAATATCAAGAGAACCAAAATCTCATTTTTAGCCTTCACTCTAAACAACTTTATTCCTCCCGCACTGAGCCGATTGTTTATCACGCGCCACCACAGGCGCGTGTGTACACCCATATTTCATTAATTAATCTAATTAAAAACAGTTAAAATACATTATGACTGTTTAATCATTATGTTTCTATAATCGCTAACAGCAATTCTTAAATAACGCCGTTTATCAAGTCCTACAATTATTTTATTTACATTAATCTACTTTTTTAAAAAATAAAAATAGAAAATAACATTAATGATCCAACACTCTTTACACGTGAGTTAGAACTCCGTTAGCGAAACGTTATGTCTTTGCTCATCCAGTGACGGCGACCATAACGGTGACGACGGAGCCTTCAATTTGTCGAAGTAATCCCGGATGTCAATCCCGCCTTTCTTCACTTCCTCCGTCAGCTCCGTCTCGTCTTTCGACGGCAGAAACGGCGGCCGTACAACTTCCGTCAGCAAATCCCACCTCAGCCCACGGAAGAACTCGTGCTCCTTGATCTCTGACGCGCCTCTCCGGTAACCCAGCCGGCGCGTGGGGTCCTTCTCCAGCAACTTTCCGATCAAGTCCGTTAAGGCGTTTGGCTGCTTTCCCATGAACTCCGGCTGCATCATCAAGATTCTCTTGAACGTATCCTTTCTGTTCTTTCCCCGGAACGGCGTCTTTCCGTACAGCATTTCGTAGCAGAGCACTCCGAGAGCCCACCAGTCGACGGAGAATTCGTGGCCGTCTCCTCTCACAACTTCCGGCGCGACGTATTCCTCTGTTCCGACAAAGGAATTGGAGCGCTCGTAGAATGATCCCGGGTTCCTTCTGCTCACCGGAGAAACGCGTGCGCTCTTTGCTTTCCTTAATCCTTTCTGGTTATTAACGTTCTTCTTCTTTCTAGGACAAACGAAGCGGGTGAAGGTTCTAGAAAGATCGGAATCCGTTTCAGGCTCCGAGCAGGCGACATGGAGGGGGTCCGGGTCGAGCTTTTTCGGAGTCAAGCTTCGAGAAAGATCGAAATCCGTTAGCGTGACGTGGCCGGACTGCTGAATGAGGATATTTTCCGGCTTCAAATCACGATAAACAATGCCCAGCCCGTGGAGATGCTGGAGGGCGAGGATGATTTCGGCGAGGTAGAAGCGGATGACGGAGGGGGAGAAGACGCTGTCGTTCTGACGGTGGCGGAGGACGTTGAGGTCGCCGCCGGGGCAGTACGGCACCGCCCAGCAGAGAATGTCGGCGTTCTCGGAGGAGCCGAGGAGGGAGGGGAGGAAGGGGTGGAGCGGATCGTGGAGGCGGAAGCGGGAGAGGACGGAGATTTCCCAGCGGGCACGGCGGTCGGCATCGGCGGCGAAGGAGAGGGACTTGTCGACCACCTTGAGGGCGAAAGGGGAGAGAGCGGAGGGGTCAGTTGAAAGATGATGGGCGAGGAAGACAGTTCCCATGGCACCTTTGCCCAGTACTTTGATGGCCCGAAGGTTGTCGAGGTCTAGCTCTGTCGGAGACTCCATTTTTGTCAGCGAGAGAGAAGGAGAAAGAGGAAGAGGAAAGAATGACAGAGTGTATAGGTAGACGGCGATGTATAAATAGGAATGGTGTGTACGTGCGCACTCAAGCGTTCGTGCGTGTGTGCGCGCCGAGTAAGTGAGTATATGTATTTCAAAAATGTATAGTTCATTCAAATCCCCATACCAACTATTCAATCAATCGAGATGTCTACAATTCAGCAATCAGATTGGTCAGTGTGTAATCATTAATTGATTTCTAACCATTAATTATTGCAACGGGTCAAGATAAAAATGTAATACTTATTTTAGGCTCTGTTTCACAAATAAGGATCCGTGAGACGTCTCGTATAAAATAACCTAGAATGTAAAAATATTTGGAACTTTTTATAGCAAGTGTTGATTAATATCGAGGTAAATGATATCTAATATAATCGTGTATTGTATCAAATATTATTTGTAATAAATGACTTTTAATATATGATACAATCATGTATAGTACAATCATTTAATTAATAATATTCCTTACAATCATGTATTGTAAGGGTCTAGATACTAATATTACTATATTAGAAGACATTTCAATAATACCTAGAATAATGATAAATTATTGGACTATGTACTATTAGAATCTATTACAAATAATATATGATACAATACATTATTGTATTAGGTATAATACTTGACGCTTGCATGGATAGTTCAGTTGATTATAGCATAGGATAAACCTCTCAAAATGAGGTGGGTGATTCCACGTACCTTTTGTAACAATGAGATTGGCACCTTCAAATGCATCTATATATATATAGGGTATAATTTTATTGAACGTACTCGGACAAACCCAAATGAACCATTACCTAGCTAGAGACGAGACTTGACATATAGAATGAATGGATGTTGCTAGAGGAATAATGCATTATTTTAATGGCGAATTGATCAGGAAAATACTACATGTACTCTCATTCTCTACTCTCAATTTTGTCCCTCTACACTCTAAATACACTCTAAATACCGACAGATTCTCTCTCTTCTGCATACGGCCTACGGCTATTCTCTCCTTCGGGTAAGCTTTACTCTCACACTTAAAATATTGATGTAGACACTTTAAGAGGGCCCACATAAAGAAAATAACTCATCAGAGCCCGTCACATCATGAAGTAAATTTGAGACAGTAAGATTTGTGAGTACATGTAAAAGAACTCAATTGATCACCTATCATCACGAGCTACAAGTACACAAATAACACTAGTGAAAGGAATTCGAAACTATACTATTGTAAATTGTAATGATAATATAGCAAAACACTACTTCACAAATAATACAATTAGTTCTCATTATTTTCTATTATTACTATATTAAAATGCTATTGTAAATAGTTGTCTTTAATTGAAATTGAAATCTAATACAAAAATTTACAATTATATCGTTATATGTATTGTTTGTTATTAAAAAAAAAAAAAGTGAAAAGAATAGGTGAGTAGATGATATAAATTATAGTATATTGGTGAGAAGATTGTATATATGTATAATTAAACTTAGCTTGCACATACAAGTTGTAAATAAAGGGATGAGGCATGCATGTTAGGGGTATTTAGTAGGATGAGTTGGCTTGAGGTGAACCTGTTTTTCTTTAGAATGACAATGGATTGGGAACACACGTGCGAGGGTATGTAGGGTTCACAAGCTAAGGAGGGAAATTAAATATGTTGTAGAAAATTCATTATTATTTAATTAACAAAATACAATAATAGGGAAATTATATTAGCAAGGGACAAAAAAAATTGGGTGTACGGGTTATCACATGGGCATTCCATAATCTAAGGGGACGACTGCATTAATATATGCATGATTTCTTGTATATGTGCTTGTTGGCATGATGTTTACCTATCATTCCTAATTTTGTTAACCCAACTTAGGTTGGAAAATTAATTAATTGCTTTTTTAATGTCATAAATTATACTTTGATTAGCTTTCGAGCAATAATTAGGTGTATTTTGAGGTGGCATGTGAGTTGCACCCACTGTATTATATGTAAAATTATTGATATTCACTATAATTTTGTTTCCTTGGAATCATTGTTTGTGTATAAAATATAATATTAAAGTGAGAAATTAATGACTTTAAAACACATTGTGAAATGTTTTTATTTTTTTGGTTATTTTCAAATATATATGATGTGGAACTCAAATTTATGTTATATATCATAGGGATTTGATTAATCTGTATATTATCACTTGATAATATAAGTGTATAGTTTCTGAATTTCTATGTGTTTATTATTATTATTATTATTTTAAATACTATTAACTCTATTACAAGGTACTATCTGTTCTATACATTCTCAAATTGTTGAAGACAAAAGAGTTAATACTCCACCATCGGAGTTAATGTTCATTGCGCATATCATATCATAGGGATTCAATCAATTTAATTTATGTAAAACTCGACAATATAATTGTATAATTTTTAAATATTACATAATATTCACTTATTCTTGAATTTATTACATAGCTATCGGTATCTATCACATAGAAGGGCGGCATTGGGCAGGTTTCAATTTCAAGCCTCGCATCAACAAATTAGGAGTATTGTGATCAATGTTGTAGAAGGGGATAGGCGCTAGTTGGGCGCCAGGGCCCCTAGTGCCTAGAGCGTCTAAGCGGCCAACTAATTCGAGTATATCGTCTCCACTTTTCTCACTTAGCGTTAGGAGTTGTTAAATTGCTAGTCAACTGCATATGTTAGATGGTTAGTTGAGTACATGACTGAAAAAATATAGAAGAAGAATAGTCTAGCATGTAAAAAAAATCACTCAGTCAAGTTGAATGGCAACTCGGCCGAGTTAGGCGCCCGACACGGTTGAGTTAGGCACTCAACTCGATCGAGTCGACGCTTAGTTGGTCATTTAGTTTGTCAACCAACTAAAAGACGCCTAGGGCTGAAATCGCCTCGACCTAGGAGTACCTAGCGCCTAGCGTCTGATTTTTTCAACATTGTGATTTGGTAGTTATATCCACACATGTATAAAACACAAATTATATTTATAAATTGTACTCGTAATTGTATGGTTGAAATTTTTATACCAATAAAAATTGAATTTTAAAAAGAAAAAAAAACAGTATGGGAAATTGATTGATGTGTACACTATTGTAAACTTTCATGTAGCTAGAAAAAAGAATAAAATATATAGATAGAGTAGTTTATAAAACAATTTTGGTAGTGTATCAATATACCAACATACCGTACTCATTTCACCGTAAAGTAAAAGTGAGTTTTGGCGATCAGAAGACGTAGTTGAAGGTCTGCAAATATAATCATTAAAAGATTATAAAGTAAAGCTTACAAAGCAATAATAGTTTCAAAGGATATTTTTTATTTAATAATGAAAAAGGTTCAAAAAGTTGCAGAAACTGACATTATGTTCATGAGAAAAATTGGTGTTAATTTAAGATGGGTTATGTTAACCATAATTTCAACTTTTAATGGAGTCATAATCAAACATTAGGCAATTAATTGGTGTATAACTATAGTTATTAAGATATTATTATTATGAAATTCTAATCTTTGAAAACCAATAATGAATAAGCTAAGAAATCCTTTCTAAATTATTTGCATCACATTTTAGGTGGTTCTGGTAGATCAAACCTTCATGTTACATTTCACCAACTATAAGCAATGAAAGCAAATATAATGATGTTTAATTTGAGCTCGTTTTCTTGATTTTTTCCTTTTTGGGTAATTGCACATTGTAAGATGAAATTAATCAAGTTGAATTTTAGTCTAAGTCCAATTAGTGACCACTTGGCAAATTATATGGCAAATTATGCTATGCGCACGTGCGCACCTTGCAAGGTGCGCACGGCGCTAAAACGGCGTCGTTTTCACTGAAAACAACGCCGTTTTAACTAAAAAAAAAAAAAAATTGTTCGAAACGCCGTTAACGGCGTTAACGGCATATTCGTTATGAAATTATGAATATACAGTTATGACATTATGAATGTACAGTTATAGAATTATGAATGTACATTTATGGAATTATGAACTTACAATTATGAACATAGAGCTTCGAAAATTATGAATGTTCGGTATGGAATTATGAATATATAGTATGGAATTATGAATGTACAGTTATGGAATTATGAATGTACAGTTATAAAATTATGAACATAGAACTCTGACATTATGAACTTACAATTATGAACATAGAGCTTCGAAAATTATGAATTTACAGTTATTGATTATGAATGTACAATTACGGAATTATGAATGTACAGTTATGAAATTATGAATGTACAGTTATGAAATTATGAACACAAAGCTGTGAATATATGCTCCTATAATGAAGCGGTCTGAAAATAAATTTTTTTTAAAAAAAAAAAAAAAAAAAAAGGAAGATAACGGTGCCTACGGCACCGTTACCGTGCCCATGATGCACGCTGGGCACGATTCCACAGCATAACGTCTCCAAATTATATGGTGCATCTTGGGTCAGCCTCACCTTATAAGGTAGACTATGATACATGTGCATTTTTAATAGATTCATTATATTTTGATACATATTTATTTTAGTGTATTTCATTTTTTTTTTAGTATATATTGTAAGTAAAAGTGAACAACTTGTATCTGAGGCCCATATTGTTACATAAACCCTAACTTGCAACTAGCACGTCGAAAAACTAAATATTACTACGAAAAATAAATTTCTGGTGAAATAACAATAACAAGTTAAGACGAAAGGATTTTTGGCTAGGTTGTTAGTTTGAGTTGTGTGATACTCATACTATCCTTAAAACTTGATTTTGCTACATCCTAAAGGTGCTAGGAGCATTGTAGTCTAGGTTTTCCAAGATAAAACAAGCTAGGACTCAATATTTGAGAACTCAAACAATTGAGTCCGACAAACTAGAACATGGGATGAACACAGTAAGTTTGAGAAGGAAATTGAGCAGAGTTTTGAAAGGAGAATGTTGGGAAAAAAAAACTTAAAATGACATAAAATGGCATATTAAGTGGCTATTTTGTGGTACAATTATCAGTGGGGTCCACTTCCGATTTGGGTCGGGTCAAAGTGGATTCGGATTCTTCATAGTGAGACGAAGAGATTGATATATTGTACGCTCAAAATGGATAATGGGTGAATGGGATATTGATTCTCAAAGTAGACCCATTTGAGTTGGAAAATGAAGGGAAAAAGTGAGCTTTGTCCCACATTGGTTTGGAAAGTGGATTTGCACCCCTTATATACAAGAGCTCTTTTGAAGCTTATAGAATTGTATAGTATAGAGGCTCTTTCGCGCATGCAAGGGGGGGGGGGTGCAAATCAAATTCCAACTAGAAACAAGATCGAAGAGAGGCTTGCTTCTACTCTCTTCTTTAGCCAACCGATGTTCATACTTTGCTTTGTTTGCCGGGTTCTTTGTTTAGGTGCTTAAACAAAGAATCGTAGCACGTTTTATCCTTGGGAAACCTAGGCCACAACGTTCCTAGCACTTGTGGGAGGTAGCAAATAAGGTCGTAGCACGTTTTATCCTTGGGAAACCTAGGCCACAACGTTCCTAGCACTTGTGGGAGGTAGCAAATAAGGTTTTAAGGAAATGAACAATCTGTTCAAACTCGTGCAAACCTCTACCCAATTTGTTCCACATTTTCCTTCCCAGTTTTTTATGTTTTTCCCATAGAATAATAATCTTTCTGGGATTTTTCCACCTTATTACCCAACAGAGAAAACTATATTTTCAGTGTGTAAAATGTTCTGCTCAACCACAACTTACATAGGAATTGATGGATTAAATAACATTTAATCATGACATTAAAAATGATAATAAAATCAGTCATTTAAAATTGGAATTAATACTACTAGAACAATCACCATGGTACTTACAAGTGGTACCCCTACAAACAAGAAAGAGCATGTCTATGTTATACAATCCAATATGTTTTAAAAGGGCTCTTGTATATATAGTGATGCAAACCTACTTTCCAAACCAATGTGGGACAAAGACTACTTTAAAGTCTTCCCCCTCCATTTTCCAACTCAAATGAGTCTACTTTGAGAATCAATTTCTCATTCATCCATTATCTGTTTTAAGCATACAATATATCAATCTCTTTGTTTTACCACGAAGAACCCGAATCCACTTTGACCCGACTCAAATCAAAAGTAGATCCCACTAATATTTGTACAACAAAATAACCACTTATTATGACATTTTCATGCTATTTTTCCAACAGTCTCTACCCATTTGACTCAACATCTTTCACTATATATATAGATTGAATTTTTGAAACTATGTACACTACTTATAATGGATTTTATGATTAATGGTACTTGATGTGTCTACATCAATTATACCCTTTTTATTGCTTAAGATAAGATTTTGAGTAAGCTTTGGATCATATATATAATATATACCAGCTGCAATATATGTTTGATATATGGATCTACATACACTATGATTATTCTTGTTAGATACTCTGACGACCCACATGTGCAACTACTATATACCTACTTCACTTCTTAAAATCTTTATGATGATGAGGCCACAACAATTGCATTAATTAATTATAATTTATAAGCCTTAGCAATTTGTTGAAATATTTTAATTTCGTACCATATATAATGAGTATAATTTGTACTTATAAATTGTAAAATATCATGGACTTAGACATGCATTTGTGTTAGGTTAGATTGCAAATTCATAAAAGTCAAGTGTGATTTACTTCACACTCGAGAGCATATAAAAGATTATTCAAATCAAGTAACTTCTATTTTTTGTTTAATTTTTATTTTTTTGGATGAGCTCACTACCGTGTCAATTATATTGGATGATCAAATAACAAGTAACAAACATACTGGCCCTGTTTAGTCAAAATTGACCTATAGGTCAATTTTGACTTATTTGACCACTATTAATTGTTTGATTTAGCTAAAATATCAATATAAATGTTTAGTTAATTAGCTTTTTGCAACTCCAAAATGTTAAAATTCAAAAAGCTACTCCATATAACTTTTTCAATTAACTTTTTGAGAAAAGAAATTATACCAAACAGCTATCAGCTAACAGGTAATCTACCAAACACTTTTCTACAATCAGCTAATGTTATCAACTATTTATACCCTTTAATTAACACAATCAGCTAACAACTATCAGCTAACGGCCATTTTACCGGGCCACTACTATTATTAATCATGTGAATCGCTAATTAACGTAGCTAACTCCAGGTCATCCAAACATAATAATAAAGTCTCCAACCGTTAATGTAGTTAAACTTAGACGAACTTCATGTGACTAACCTTTCTTGACAGGTGAAATGCTTTTGGGTCAACCTTATTATCTGACATGCATGCAATGCCAACCTCGTATAGGCTAACTCCAATAATTTTGAACTGTTATCGATACATTATACTGTCACTTAGAATATCTCAAATTACATTGGATTGCGGGAACTAGAAGTGTATATGGTTAGATTGTAGTGGAGGGTAATAGAACAGTAAGCAGAGAAGAAAATAGTGGAAATTATATATGAAATAAGCAGGAAAAAAAAATGGATGAGGAAAGGGATTGTTTAACAACTCATGAGGGAAGGAGAAGATGAGATGTACAAACATGATATCACGTGTCGCATTGAACACCAAAGGACATGTATCCAACAACCATGTCCTACTTCCCTATGCTATTGTCGAATTGCCAATTTTTGGACAAGCAAGAAGCCCTAGCCCTTCACAACCATAGGACATACATCTATCCCACACCAATATGTACTAATGTACGTTAAGAATTCGTCCAAATTAATTAGTAAGTTGTAACCATCTTTAATGTGAAACTATGAGATCAATTCTTACAAAAAGTAATCTAAAACTAAATTAACAAGGCAAAAGTGTCAAATAGGTCTATCTATTACTGTGAAATGCTCAATTCCCACCACGAACTAAATTAAGTGTCAAATAGGTCTATCTACCAGGTAAATTTGTTCGATTAGTTTTTTTTGTAGGTTGCCTATTCAATTATTAAAAAACTTTTTTTTTTAAAAAAAAAGGAATTTCAGCCACCGGCTGTCTGGCGCGGACAACCGGTGACTGAAATTCCTTATTTAAAAATTAAAAAAAAATTAATCTTTAATTTTTTTTGAGAAAATTACATTTTTGGTCCTGTGACTATTGTGGTCTTGTTAATTTGAGTACTTGACTTTAAAAACTAACAATTTAATCCTGTAACTATGCAATTTTTAACACATTTGGTCCACCCGGCCAAATCACAGGCCAAATGTCGCCGGAAAGTTATAAACCATTTTTAATTAGATAATAATAGGGGCAAATCTGTCATTCTAGTTTTTTAAAAAATTGGAAAGTTGAACCTGTCGGGATGAACGGAGATGAAGTACCACCGGCCACCGTCTGTAAAACTCTTGGCCATGTTAATCACACTGTGTTGCCAACAACGACCAAAAGTTTGATTTTTTGGTTGGTTCTAGTTCATCTGCAGCATTCCCGACAAAGAATCAAATGAAATCAACCAATGTAAAATTGGGCGTCAACAAATTTTGGTCGGCGGTAGCAAATCCTCTATTGCGACAACTCCAACCGGTAGAATCTTTTATCATCGAAGGCGGTCATTCCAGTTCGGCGGCTTTGATTTCTTGACGACCACAACAGTAAATTATTATTTCGGCGTGTACGTGGTAGTAAAGTATTTGAAGCAATTCAGTGCAGCAGAAATTAATTTCAGCGCGGAGCCAACGGATTCTTGGTTTCAGCTCCGTTCATGGAAGAAGAATTCACCATCAATTTGTGCGTTCTTGAATTAAGACCATCAAATTTTTAGGGATGAAATTTTGGTGGAAAATTCACCATCTTTGTAAAGTAGCAGAAAGAAGGCAAATCATTGCCCCCCATGAGCGGCATGCCCGACAGAGTAGCAGAAAGACGGCAAATCATTGTTGAATTTTTGGCGGAATTTCAACGTCGCCGTGGAACATATGATAGCAAACGACGCTTTAGAGTGAACAGCGCAACGCCCAGCAAACCCAAATCCTTTGGCCAAGTCCGGAATCCAGGGAAGAATCGAATCATACAACACCAATCGAATCAAGTCCAGAATCCATGGCAATTCCAGCTAGCAATGCAAGGAAGAAGAAGAAAGTGACATTAAATGACTGATTTGCCCTCATTATTATCTAATTAAAAATGGTTTATAACTTTCCGGCGACATTTGGCCGGGTGGACCAAATGTGTTAAAAATTGCATAGTTACGGGACTAAAGTGTTAGTTTTTAAAGTCATGTACTCAAATTACTAACACCACAATAGTCACAGGACCAAAAGTGTAATTTTCTCTCTCTTTTTTTTTTTTTTAAATTTTTTGATATAAGGGAAAAGGATATACCCAAATATACAACTACTACACTTCCACCAAAGCTCGAACCCATTACCTCTCACATAGAGGAGCAACTTGATACTATTGGATCACAAGGGAAGGGGATATGATTGTATCGTAATAAGTTACTGTTAATAATTTTGTATTTATTTATTAATTTTTTTTTGATGTAGTATTTATTTATTAATTGATTGTACATTCATGGCATGAAAATTAAAGAAGCCGGCCAGCATGAAGCAACAGTTGATTAGATTTCATTTGTCCTATATCAGATTTGGTGTACACAATATAATAATGCCAAGGTAATGTATTTTCACCAATTAGGTCACATTTAAATCAACTGGACTGTACTATAAACACCATCAAATTAGCATCTGAATATATCTTTGAATCGAAAGATTTTTCATTCAATTGCCCTTTAATTTGCATATATGATTTGATTGGGAATAAGCAAAAATGATGTAGATCTTTGAAAAAAAAAAATGTAAAAATAACTAAGATGAAAAACTTGTCATAAAAACGACTTCCTTAGGTCTCTATGTATGCTAGTTACATCCTGGTTTGATAGAAATTATGGCGTTAAATGAAAGGAAGTTTTATGTTGGCTAAAGAAACAACGGCTTAATTTATAGAGTTTGATTGTTTGAGACTTTGTCAAGGCCTCTAACATAAGGACGTGAATCTATTTTACATATAATTTTTTTATTATTATATTAGAGATTATGTTGACTTATTATGTTATTCTAGTTTTAGTATTATTTTTTGTCATCATGCATGCATGTTAGAAAATCAGCGAATCGTATAGTTTATGACATTGCTAAAACTACAGGTTTCCAAATCGGTCCAAGGGTTTAGCTATCTTTGTGTCCTTCTAAATTCAATAACCAACATAAATGATATCATTTCATATTGTGATGTGGTAGCCACTCGTCTATGTAAAGTTTGGCAAGATATATAATAAGCATATCTCATTTTTCATATATATATATATATATATATATATATATATATATATACTATCAAGAGAAACGATAGATGTAGAATTAGAGTCCCTTTGAGCATCTATCAATGGCTATACAGCTAAGAATTGATGGGGGGAGTACAGTGGCAAGTTGTAATGATGTGAGTAATGGGTTTTGGAATGTTGCTATCCTATAAACCTAAGCGTCCTTTCTAATATAGTAGCAATAATCTATCTATGCATTAATAACATTTCGCTTTTCAATTTCCTGTACATTTTTTTCATTGTTACGTTATATTATTACTCAAATCTGGTCATTCCAACCAACTTTGGAGTATGCCCTTTTTCTTCCAACCAACCGATAAAAAAAATCCCTTAATAGAGAACTCTATGCAAATCAATAATCCGCCACCCAACAATGCGATTACTTGACTTAGAGATAAAATCGATGACATCTTAATCTAATGTTATAGATTGGTACCACTCGATCATAAAATTTAAAACATAGTAACTTCTTTGATAAAAGTGAATAAGAATTAAAAAAATTTAAGACTATACAAAATGTGACCGTGTCCCTCTAATATTATCCACCATTAAGAGGATCATGTAGCCTTCCAGAGGGTCATATAAAACTCGAACTCTACTTCTACATGTGTTGTCATCGTGCACAGATATTGATCTCTATGAATCAGTCAAATCTAACTATTACAACCCTTGCAGTAATGAAGTGCAAATAAAGAGCCTATACTACCCTTACCCCGGTAGACAGAACATTTGAGATGATGTAAATCACTGTGATTCAATTACTCAGCGGATAGGGTCAAAGCTCACTTTAGACAATCCCCACACTGCTGCCATCGAAGTTCAAACCTTAGTGTCTTCTTTCAAAAAAACTGCCTACTAAATCATTGAGTTAAGCCTGTGCGGGCACCATTTCATTACCCTCAAACATGGTTACTTGGTGTTCAATACTAACATCAAAACTATAACATAAAGCATTGTAATCCGGGGTTGACAAGATGCTGGATCAACGTAACCGCGAGATCTACCTTGACTCAACGGAATAATAAGTGGGTGAACTCAATCATGTTTCAAAGCATCCAATACCACGTTGTTAGCATAGTTGTTGGTCAAATCCTCATTTTTTGTGGTGGGAACCTCTATGAAAATTTTCAAGTCCAAGATATGATCAATCATTTTCGTTGAATTGTATTTAGCAAAAAATTGTTCTTTTCCCCCACTCCTACGTGTATGCTCATATAATTCCATTACTAATTTCAATCAATTACCAAATTTTCATCCTAACCATTATATTGAACTGACTGAAAGAACTAATAATTCTTCTTTTTTTTTTTTTAAAGATTTTAATTTAAACCGACACTTTTTTTTTTTTTTGAATTAACATTCTAGCTAGTTTATAATTTTTTCTAAGGGAAAATTGCATTTTTGGTCCCTAAGTTATACTCAAGTTCCGACTCAGTTCCTGAGTTATGACCGTATCCATTTTTAGTCCCTCAGTTATAACGAATTGGCGCATTTAGTCCCCGACCGTTAAAACTGACGAAAAAATTAAAAAAATATTTAAAATTTGAGTGGTAAAGTAGGAAATTCACATTTTATTCTCTTTCTTATATCAAAACCACTTTCACAACATTATTTTTCACTTCTTAGCCTCTTATTTCAAGATTGTTCAATTCTAAAAGAATTTCAATAACTTTAGTATGACTTGTTAGGAACCTATCTCTCGTATAACAAACTTAAGACTCAGCACAAACAAAGAAACACTTGATCATTGTCTTTAGATGTGTGAAATACACTATCCTATCAATTTTCATTTTTCTTTACTAAGCAACAAAGGTAATCAAACCAAAACATTTGAGATACAAAATGATGTCAAATTTCTCAGGTTGCTTTTATGAGAAATTCACCAACGGAATAACTTGAGATTTTTAGTATGTAAAAATTTTTCATATGCATGAGTTTAGTCAATAATCGTTTTTAGAAGTTACAAATATTTTTAGAATTTTCATAACTGAGTCTTAGGTTGCGCATTCATTACTCTGGTTTTAAGAAGACAGGGAGAATATATATATATATATATATATATATATATATATATATAATTTTCATATATTGTTAGGATATACGATTTACTACAGAGCTTACGAAAGAATTTTACATACTAAAAATCTCAAGTTACTCCCTTGGTGAATTTGTCATTAAAATAACCTGAGAAATTTGATATCTTCTTGTATTTCAAAAGTTATGGTTTGATTACCATTATGTTTAGTAAGGGAAATCATAAACTTTTAGGATGGTGTGTTTTACATTCTTGAAGAAAATGATCAAGTGTTCTCTTGTTTGTACTGAGTCACAAGTTCATTATGCGAGACTCAGGTTACTAACAAGTCATACGAAGATTATTGAATTGCTTTTGGAATTGAAGAACCTTGAAATAGAATGTTAGGAAGTTGAAAATAATGTTGCAAAAGTGATTTCAATATAAGAAAGTGAATAAAATGTGAATTTCCTACTTTACCCCTAAAATTTTAAATATTTTTTAATTTTTTTCGTCAGTTTTAACGGTTGGGGACCAAATGCGCCACTTCGCTCATAACTGAGGGACTAAAAATGGATACGGTTATAACTCTGGGACTGAGTCGTCACTACCATTATAACTCAGGGACCAAACTCGCCATTTTCCTTTTTTCTAATCATGTATAAGAAATTGAAATTTTATAGTAAAAAAATGTTTTTGAGTTTGATTCCTATTAAAAAATTAGTTTGTGGTCCAATGGCACCAAGTTGAACTCCTACATGGGGGTTGTAAGTTCAAGCCTGAGTGGAGGCGCTATTAGCTCTTTGTGCTTCAGAAGGTTGAGAAAGTACTTTGTGCTTCAGAAGGTTGAGAAAGTAGTTATAAACAGATACTGCATGCTAATATGATTAATAGCATTCAAAAAAAAAATTATTTCTCAGCATTGATGGCTATTAGTTCTTATTTATTTAAACATATTATTATTAGGTATAGTTAATGTAATTAAAACATTAATAATTGCAATTTTAGATATGAATTTGTTAAAATAGTTATAATTAAGTTATACTTTATATTATCTTGAACACGTTCATTTATTTATGTATTTATTCATAGCAAATGGAAATTAACCCAATAAGGCGTCTTGGTGATTAACTGTAATGGCAGCCTCGTCGACCTTCACTATCTCAACTTTCTTAGCCCAAAAAGTTTCTATGATATATTAATTGGAGATGGAAATGACTTTTTTTTTTTTTTTTTTGGAACAAGGAAATGAATTGAAATAAGTGTTTTGTCTCATTTAAAAGTTTAAATTAATAATTAGATTGCACTCATCAGGTGTATAAGTTGATTATTTTTTGATGAGTTACACAACACGTGAACATAGTC
The DNA here is from genome assembly GCF_001879475.1 of Ipomoea nil. Classification (NCBI taxonomy): domain Eukaryota; kingdom Viridiplantae; phylum Streptophyta; class Magnoliopsida; order Solanales; family Convolvulaceae; genus Ipomoea; species Ipomoea nil. The sequence goes on from NW_017619075.1 coordinate 400,354, forward strand.
TTTTTTAATTGTTATACCTTAATTAACAATGTAAATTGATAATTAAACTGCACATTTATTATTTGTGTACTATTCTTCTCCCAAAAGGTTGAATCCTAATTTTAAGGGCTCCACGCTCCAGCCCGACAGTCGACAGAGCATGTGGAAGGAGGTAAATCAGTGACTCAGCAAACATGACCAAATGCCGATATGCATAAAAAATCTGCCAACTTTGGACATAATCTCCACACTACCGCTGCTAAATTTTGAACCTTGATCTCTTTTCTCAAATACTGTATGCTCAATAAAATAAACATAATCAAAAGTGGACTAATGAAAAAACTTTGAAAATATTGGAGTTGTTGATTCGATAGTTCTAATTTCTAAAACTATAGTAGATCAACAACCATGGAAATAGTTATTTGTATATTTTAATTTATATCTATAAATGTTGGGTGCACATGTTGCTTTTCATTTGTTTTTAACCGTGTGAGGGTGTGAATGAGTGATGTGATTAAAAAAATTGTTAGTTATAGAAATGGTAACTATATAGATAATTTTATATATAAAAGATTAAAAATTTTAAATTTAGAAATATAAGGAATTAAGAATAACATATTATTGGTCAAAGAGCTGTTAATATCTTGTTATTGGTGTATATTGAAAACGTGACGTTGATAATTATATAAGTATGAAATAATAATAATAAAATTACATTTTCGCTATCCTTTATTTATTACTTTTGATATAATGATAATTAAGAGTTTGATTTAAAAATTTTGATTATGAAGCAATGCACACTCTATCTACCTGGACTGATGGACACTCCTTCTGGGATAGTCATTTTTATAAAAAAAAATTGTTTACTCCCTTGTGGTCTTGTGGAGGAAGATTGAATTGGGAGGGCTTTTGAGATATATGTTGGCATCCCTATATATATAAATGAGTTCTTTGGAAAAGGATCCTTCCACCTAATATCCCCTGTTATTCTCACTTTAGGTGACAAAAATAAATCATTTAACAGCATTTTCTTTTTGGAGCTCATTAGAGTCTAAGGTTGACACATTTGCCCCACCATGAATTTTGAAACCCTAGCCTAGGTATACTTTTCAAGGTTTCACAGGATGTGTTCCTGTCGGCCATCATTTTAATTGGTGGGGTGCACTGGAAATTTGCAAAACCTTCCACTTAAGTTCAAAGTAAAACCCAAGAAATTAAAAATTACATTAAAAATAAAAAATAAAAAATTCTCCCCATCCATGTCAAAGTTAGCAACTTTAAAGCAAAAATAAAGTGGGAAACACCTTGATGATGCCTTGTCGGCCATGATTCCACCAATGTGGAAAAGTAGTCATTAACTATTTGATTAGTTTAATGTACCAATTTGTTTGAGTTATTTAGCACTGTAATTTGATCATGAATTCAATGGGTAGACATGTCCATATATATATACATACACATATATAAGCTGGTAAAGCACTAAAAAAATCGGATTATTGCTCATCTTTTAGCTTAGCTAAACTAGAAAGGCACAATTTTATGAAGAGATAACACAACCAACTTTAGTGTATAAATAAATGGCTAGAGTTAGAGGAGGCTAATTTAGCAATTGAGACCTTAAGGCCTGCCTTTAAGGGCTTTCTAAGGGCCACCCAACCCACAATAGTAATTAATTAGTTCTTTACTCATGGCCTCATGGGCATTAAGGAGATATTCAAGTGTATACTTTTCGTGCAAAATAAAACATATAATCCTTTATATAATAAAGCTATATGGTTTGGAAAATAATTAATGTTACAATTAATGCCACAACATCTTTTATTATAAAAAAAAAAAGAAAAAAAAAAGCATAACATTTAAAAAATAAAATAGCTATATATTATATAATCATATAAAAAATATACTTTTGAAAAATAAAATAGCTATATATTATATAATCATATAAAAAATGTGTTCAATTAGAGTTTAAATTTACACATAAAAAATTTGAAAATTGCTTTCCAAATTTAATTATCTTAGTTATTATTCGTATTGTGAAAATTCAAAATTATAATATAGATGAAATACAATTAAGAATAAACCAATGTAATTATGTAAATTCTCTCTATAAGTTTATTTAAATATGCATATAATTAGAGATTATATTAATCATACAAAATTTTAATTTTAATTTTAATTATAATTTTGTATTCTATAAAAATAATAAATACTTGACCAATGGAAGCTCAAAAATATTACGGAGTATTGTATTAAATAATTTAAAATATTTTAGTTTTTCTATTTTTTTATTTATATTTATAATAGCATAATTTTTTTCCCGTGCATCGCGCGGGTGAATTACTAGTTATCTTGTAAAAGAGGTTGTTATACGGGGCAATGAATTTTGGGTGCTCGGGCATGGGGGATTTAGAGCTTTTTGACAGATGATTGAATTGTGTGAGTGTCAACTGGTAGATAATCGACCCTGTAGTTGATGGTTAATTGACTAAGTGAGTTATTTTGGGTGTTCCTTTCTTAACTTATCCTAAGAAAAAAAAAATAGATATGAAATTTCAAAAGTCAACAAGTTGTATTCGAATTTATTGATTACAAACCAAACACAACTCTCTCTCTCTCTCTCTCTCTCTCTCTATATATATATATATATATATATATATATATACTAGCATTTTGTACGCGCGATGCGCGAAAACTTATGCCCAATATTAAAATATTTGTAAGTAACAAAATTTAAAAAATTAGTTAAAATTATATTTTGTAATTTCTTAAAGTGATGATACTTTTGAATTATCATATTTTTGAATAATATAGTAATCAAAACAAAAATAATAATAATAAATTATATTTTTATATAATAATAATTTACAAATAATACTAAGCTAAGACTCACATATATGATATATTGATATGGATACACAAATTATATATATATATATATATATATATATATATATATATATATATATATATATATATATGATACACATATATAATTTAACATTCATATAAATATTTAATTAAAATATAATTTATAATTAAATTAATTGTTATATGATAATTTTAATAAAATGATAATTAAAAATAGGAAAAAGATATGATAGATGTAGGTGTATGGTAAGATTGGTAGATATATTAAAAACTAACGGTGTTATAACGGTGTAAGAGTGATTTTGTCAAATGCAAATGAATGTACAACAATTAAAGCAAAATGTATATATTTATTAGCATATAAAAAAGGGACAAAAATCAAGGACATAACTTGTATTGACACTTATTATGTTTTTAGATTTAGATATGATACACATATATAATTTAACATTCATATAAATATTTAATTAAAATATAATTTATAATTAAATTAATTGTTATATGATAATTTTAATAAAATGATAATTAAAAATAGGAAAAAGATATGATAGATGTAGGTGTATGGTAAGATTGGTAGATATATTAAAAACTAACGGTGTTATAACGGTGTAAGGGTGATTTTGTCCAATGCAAATGAATGTACAACAATTAAAGCAAAATGTATATATTTATTAGCATATAAAAAAGGGACAAAAATCAAGGACATAACTTGTATTGACACTTATTATGTTTTTAGATATATATATATATATATATATATATATATATATATATATATATATATATATATATATATATATAGGGAAGGGTTCAGGTGCGGGTATAGCTTCTCGTGCGGTTGTGCGGTTAGATATAAACCGTTGATCAAATCTAAATCAACGGCTCAAATCAATGAAAATTAAAAAAAAAAAACGCGTGTTTGGAAGAAAGCCACGCACCTTAACTGTTAGATCTTAAGCACAAACTCACGCACATTAAGTACAAAATCCACGCACATTGTTGGACAAGAAGACGCACTTTTGGTAGACGCTTTTGGTTTTGGTAGACGCTTTTGGTCATTTAGACGTGCTGCATGCTTCTTCATCCAACACACATTAAGCACAATCTCATGCACATTAAGCACAAAACCCACCACTTTAAATTTAAATATTAACTCACAGACTTTAAGTTTCAACAATTCTGACATTAAGCACAAACTCACGCACATTAAGTATAAAACTCACGCACATTAAACACAATCTCACGCACATTAAGCACAACCTCACGCACATTAAGCACAAAACCCACGCACTTTAAGTATTAACTCACAGACTTTAAGTTTTAACAACTCACGTTAAGCACAACCCCACGCACATTAAGCACAAACCTCACGCACCTTACGCACAAAACTCACGCATCTTATATACAAAACTCATGCACATTAATCACAGATCCGCTCACCTTAATTTTGACCTAGATGCAAAAATTACAAAATCGCCACCGCGTCTTTTTTTAAAATTTTGGTAATCCTGAACGTTGATTTAAGCAAGATGAATGACCCAGATTAAAATATAATTAAATCCTAAATTTCAAAAATTCCATTAGAAACTCAAACGTGCCCCAAAAAACTTGCTAATTAACTATTTAATTTGCTAATTAGACTTTGGTCAAAGTACCTATGAAGTCCTTGTACTATAGTGTTTTGTTCAATTTAGTCCTTGTACCTTTATTTTGTTCGATTTAGTCCCTTTACTTAAAAAAAAGTGGTAAAACTAAGTATAATTGTCCAAATCTTATTTGGAACATGATTGTAATTGTTTATTTTGGATATACTAATGTAATATATTGGTGGTAAAAATAATTAATTTTAAATATTTATAAAGTAATATATAAGTAGGAATATAAATATCGCAAGTGTCACGTAACCTAAGTTAACGGTGATATTAACACCGTTAACTATTATCCTTAATTGCACCACTTTTGAAAGTACAGGGACTAAATTGAACAAAATAAAAGTATAAGGATTAAATTGAACAAAACGCTATAGTACAGGGACCTTGTAGGTACTTTTACCTTAGACTTTTTATCTTACTAGTAATTCACCCGCGTGATGCACGAGAAAAAATTATGTTATTATAAATATAAATAAAAAATAGAAAACTAAAATATTTTAAATTATTTAATATAATAATATTTTTGAGCTTCCATTGGTCAAGTATTTATTATTTTTATAGAATACAAAATTACAATTAAAATTATAATTTTGTTTGGTTAATATAATCTCTAATTATGTGCATATTCAAATAAACTTATAGAGAGAATTTACATAATTACATTGATTTATTCTTAATTATATTTCATCTATATTATAATTTTCACAATACGAATAATAACTAAGATAATTACATTTGGAAAGCAAATTTCAAATTTTGTATGTGTAAATTTAAACTCTAATTGAACACATTTTTTATATGATTATATAATATATAGCTATTTTATTTTTCAAAAGTATATTTTCATATGATTATATAATATATAGCTATTTTATTTTTTAAATGTTGTGCTTTTTTTTTTATATATATATAATAAAGGATGTTGTGGCATTAATTCTAACATTAATTATTTCCCAAACCATATAGCTTTATTATATAAAGGATTTGGCAAGCTAACTATTTACTAATTAAAATTTTGAATTAATACCACAAATAGTCCTCTTATTATTCAGCCAGTACTCTTTTTAGTCTTCAATTTTATTTCGATCAAAACACATACTTAACTTTCATTTTTTTTTTTTTTACAACAAATAGTCATTCTTTAAAAATTTGATTAAATAGGTGTTAAATATAGGGGTATTATCATCAACATATTTAATATGATTATGATTACATCTTTTAGAGAATTATGTGCTTTAATTTAATATGACTATGATTACCTCTTTTAGAGAATTATATGGCATAATAATTAATTTCAAATATTAATAAACATTAAGTTAATAAATATAAAAATCATATTGTAAAATGTCAAGTAAAATTATTATAAATATATAAATTATTCTCATATTGTTAAGTCAAAATATTATTCTTCTTAGATTAAAATTTCTAAAAAAAATAATTATTTATCATTTTCTCAAAATTATAATTATCTGATAGTTATAATATCAAATAAATTCATAGATGATACAATTTTATGGTATATGTTGATAAATTACAATAAATAAATACTTATTATGAAAATCTAAAAATAGAATTTATTATTGACTAATGAAGTTTAATGCACAAGCTTTTAAAAACCCCTTGTATTATAAATAATACATGATTAACACTACACTTACATCTTAAATTTATCTTATAATATTCATCTCCTTAATTATGTGGTAATATTTGATTGGATATTGTTTATATTTGATTATTGAGTAGATCCCCCTTTTTTAACTTGTCGTAGGATTAACGAATTATTGAACAACCAACGCATATATTTTTTTTTTTATTACCATGCATGCACTCAGGTGGCGTACACTAGAAGGTGATAAAATTTAAAACGAAAAAATAACATATATAAATGAGTTAATTAGAATTATAAAGTTAATTTATAAATATATAAAGTATTTATTATTTATATATAGTTAAGATGAGATCACATTATTATTGAATTAAAATCTATGAGAGAGAATTAGTTTTTAATATTGTCAAAATACATTTATTTTTTTAATTTACGGAAAGTCAGTATCAGCTATCCATATGTGTGCTCTAGATGAAACTCACCTCATGACCTAGAAAAAAAAAAAAAAACGACTACAATGAGGTAATTAAAGTATTAAACCGACCTAGGTAGGTTGTTCATACCTTATTGGCTCAAACTAAGAAGACCAATAAACAGCTCCTACCGAGAATCAAACTTGAAAACTTTTCGTTATCAAGTCAACTGTCTGACCAACTCGCGCGATTGAGACTTTTCCCAAAATGCATTTATTTAACAATTACAATTGATGATGTTGGGATACTTGGATTGGGCATAGGCGTAACATTAGGCTAAAGGAGCAATCCATGGATCATATTAAATTAACCACATAATTCTCTAAAAGGGGTAATCATAATCATATTAATTGATTTGACAATAATGCCTCTAAATTTAACACTCATTTAACATAAATTTTAACAGAGAACTATATATCTATGATAAAAAATAACGTGTTTTTACAAATTGAAAGTCAAAAATTAAAAAGAGTACTAGCTCAATAGTCAAAGGATCATTTGTAGTACTACTCTAAACTTTTTAACTAATTTGGTACGCTAATGTGGCTTCGATCCACATGTGATTATAAAATAATATGTTATTAATTCATCAATGGAAGACAATTGTCCTTGCAATTTTAAAAGTTTATAAACTTAATTGAGTTCTCAAGTTAAATCGTAATTGAGTTCAATATACTAAATCATATGTGGTTGATGGTGGTCGATTATTATTCTTCCCAAAAGGTTGAATCCTCAATCTTAATAGTCCCAACATCCCGACTCGACAAAGCATATGCGAGGATATAAATCATGGTAATTCAATTGAACCACAAAGGCTAGCTAGACATTTGCTTACTGCGCACAAGTAATCTCCCTCACTTTGAGAGGTTATACCCACATTATCGGTGGTCCTTGATTATTCTTTCCAAACTTTATCCTATGACTAATTGAGGTGTCGATTATGGTTATACGTGTAAACAAACAAATTAAAGAGCGTTACATTGGCGGTAGGCAGAGCGCGCAGTTGAACATCATAGGATAAAATTACTTTAGCAAAATTTCAAATGACAAGAAAGAAGATTCGTACGTGCAACATGTGTCCGTGTAATAAGACAGAAAAGAAAAGTGATTTGATGTACACATTAATTAATTTCGATTATTTTGACTTATTAGTGCTTCATAATCTGTACCAAAAGAGAGAGTCAAAAAAAAAAAAAAAAAGATTATTGGATTAGTATTATTGCGTGCATATTGGCTATGTACACGGATGGCTCTTGTGTGTATCCCTCTCCCTCGGTGGATATCTAATCATTCTGTTGGTGCATAAATCTTGAATTTTGGTGGATCAACTGTTGCAATTTTTAGATTTTGGAAACAAGTCTATTTATATACTCATCATCGCGTTTTCATCCCTTCAATTAAGGTGTTTTTATATTTAGAATAAAAAATTAATTCATGTGATAAATAATACTTTATACTCCACTGGTCATGTTTGGTAACATATAATTAATCTTTTCATAACAGACCATTTTATTTATTTTTTTGAAAACTACGGACTCTATTACATGAGGCTCGATCTTATGACCTCCCATATAAGAAAGTCACTACATGCCATCGGAACTCCCAACCAAACTGAAATTTTAAGTCACCTTATAAGGCTAAGTCACTTATTGACTTAGTCATATATTTACCCCACAACCATTTAAATAATAGATACTCTGTAATATACTCCGTATTATACTACGGAGTATATTTTAAACAAAATAAAATTAAAAAATTTATAATAATTTGTTTTTATAATATTGTGACATATAACGATGAAAGAAGAATATAATGAAAGCAGCGATTGTAGGTGTGGGTGGTCCTTAAATGGTGTGATGGATGAAGGGAAATTAAATGGCATGCAATAATGTGAATGGGAATTGAAGATGGAAAAGAAGAGAGTCCACTGTATATATATATATGCAGCGCAGCTGTATGCAATGATGCATGCAAGAAAAGCTACTGCGTATTACACTCATATATCTTCTTTTTCCCTCTTTTTCTCCGCTCCACGCCACATTCATCTTCTTCGTCTACGCCAGTCATCAGCCCACTGCTATTATTGGCCACGCAATTCATTCCCTACCTTAAGTCTCCTCTAAAATCATTGCTTCTGCCTATATATATAACCAAAAGGTTTTAAGTACACTTGTACTGTTAAAGTTATGCTTGTTCATTTTTAAATTAGTATGCAAATGAAAATAGGGTAAACTTCTTGAAATAGGGTTTGGTTATTGTAACTTGATTGGATTAGTCTTATCCTAAAGTTATGCGGTTGGTTTTCCACTACTGTTTTGTGAAGAAACAATTGTGGAAAACCAATCACATTTTTCTTTCAAACTGCGACTGTTTTCTTTAGAAACGATTGTCGATTCTTATTTAAATATTTACAATTATGTCACCGTAATTTTTTATTTAAAGAATAAAGGTTAACGTGTCATCCCGCACCATGAACCATTCCTAATTATTCATGCCGCACCAAAACTTTAATAAGTGATATTTAGAGTCATAGACCATAATTTTTTGTTGGAAATTAGTGAATAAATCGATACACAAAATATATATAAAAAAATATATATTTGTCCCGAAAGATGGAATTTAATTTATACAAAATTAATTCCAACCAATTTTGGTACGAAACCAAAATTACATACATATATATATACCTCGTATATATATTAACCAACTAGGGATTTATTTTATCAAAATAATCCCACTACAACTAGTACGAAACTAGTACACGGGACTTAATTTTCACGAAATTAATCCCACCACAACTAGTACGAAACTAGTACAAGGATTTAATCTATCCGAGATTAATCCTACCACTTGGTCCGAAACCAAGAAAAAATAAACAAGAGACGGGTTTCTAACCTGAGGTTTAACCCAATGCGAAGAAACAAGAAGAAGCAGATGAAGCCCGAGTCGTATGTACACACACTCTCCTTAAAACCGATTCGCCACCTCCCGAGGGTGCTAGGATCGTTGTGGCGTCAGTCTCCCAGGATAAAACGGACGACGACTTTGGCGTTCGAGCACTCCAACCCAAAGCCCGGCGAACTAGAACACAAGTTGAGCACTCCGATGTTTTATGGAATTATGTTGGCAAACAATTTTCTCTTTTGAAATCAGGGAGATTAGAGAGAAAAACAATGGTTTTTTGAGTTTAAAAAAAAATGGTGTCCAAAACATTATGCCAACATAACAAGCTATTTGTAGGGAAAGAGGAATTAAGTAGCATTATAATGGCCATTAACCAACATAAATCCAAGATTTAATAATTGGATAATAACGTTTGAAACGGTCGTAATTATTATCGTAATAATTCCAACGGTCACGAACTTAATACACGATTAATTCGTACAGACCATAACGACCCGTTTCAAAATATCTGAGTGACCGAGAAGTCCATACCAACCCGAAGGTTTAACGAATTGGGACCGAAAACCACACGCGAGTGGCTCACACGTACCGAAACAGTGCAGCACGAATCAATGCATATAGCATTGACTCGTGCTCACCAAATCCATAGCACGAAAGGAGCTCACACGAAATGAACTCATTACTCAATTCACTAATTAAGCTTTAGTTCCATTTCTCAAATTAAGCTCCCAAAGCTTAATTATACAACTTTCGTGTAGCACTGAATGCTAAGCACGAAAGGAGCTCCATTCCCAATTCACTAATTAAGCAAACAATGCTTAATTACTTAAGCTTAATCAAGCTTATTTCGTGTACAACGAATCAAAGCTTAATAACAAGTTGCTAACTTAATTAGCAATTATCTTAAGATTTTGACTTCTCCCAAATAGGTTTACTTTGAGAATCAATTTCTCATTCACCTATTACCCATTTTGAGCGTACATTATATCAAATTCTTCGTCTCACTACGAAGAACCCGAATCCACTTTGACCCGACCCAAATCGGAAGTGGACCCACATATATTTGTACCACAAAATAATCACTCAAAATGCCATTTTTAGCTAAAAATTCGAACATTTTTTTCGTCTAGAACTTTTTACAGGTTTTCTACAGGTTACCGGTAATAATATTGCTGACACGAATTTTTTTTTTTTTTTTGGTATTTTTCTTCTTTCGCCTTCGTATTATTTTTTTTCGTATTTTTCTTTTCTCCTAAACGTATAGGCCTGCTCTGTGTGTTTTTCGCTTCTCGTTTCTCCGATGCCAAACTCCGCAAAGCAGGCCTATAATGAGCATGCCTGATAAGAGAAACGAGAAGCGAAAAGCGAAAAACGAAAAATGCAGAATAGGCTTATACGTTTAGGAAAAAAAAAAAGAAAAATACGAAAAAAAATATGAAGGCGAAAGAAGAAAAATACAAAAAAAAAAAAAAAAAAAAACTAATTAAAAATTTCATGTCAGCAATATTATTACCAGTAACCTGTAGGAAACCTGTAAAAAGTTCTAGACAAAAAAAAAATTATAGTTTATGACTCTAAATATCACTTATTAAAGTTCATGATGCGGCATGAATAATCAAGAATGATTCATGGTACAGGATGACACTTTAACCAAAAATAAATTAAACCACTGTTCGTTTTAAAACAATTGCTAAAAGTCGGTGTTTTTTGTGCATTTCTGTACTAGTGAAACTCCCAAGAACTTTGAATCCCATATATGCCCCCATCAAGCTTATTTGCCTTTTCAAACATATATCTTAAAAATTAAAAGACGTAATATTTAATAAATAAGGAATAAGGTTCAAATTGGCCACTGAACGTAACCTGAAAATGTAATTAGGTCACTGAACGAAAAAAAAAAGTACAATTAGGCCACTGAACACTCCAAAAATGTGCAATTTCACCTGATAGCATGTTACCCTCAATTTTAGTAGGTTATCTGCTTACGTGGCAGCTGAGTTGGCATTTTTAATAAATTTTAAATCATTTTTAATAAATTTTAATAATAAATTTTTATTTAAAAAAAATTTTAAAAAAATAAAAACGACTTTATTTTACTTTTTTTTCAATTTTTTTATAAAATTTATTATTAAAATTATTTATTAAAAATTATTTAAAAATTATTAAAAATGCCAACTCAGCTGCCACGTAAGCAGGTAACCTGCTAAAATTGATGGTAACCTGCTATCCGGTGAAATTGCATACGTTTGGAGAGTTTAGTGGCATAATTGCACGTTTTTGAAGTGTTCAGTGGTCTAATTGCACTTTTTGTTCGTTCAGTGGCCTAATTGCATTTTCAGGTTACGTTCAGTGGCCAATTTGAACCTTATTCCAATAAATAATAATAAAAGTGGAAGGACAAGTTTTGGGTTGGAAGGTTAGTACTATTATTAGTAAATACATCACAACATAAGACGTGCAACGAAAGCTTCGTCTCAACTGCAATGCATGTAAACTAATTAATTAACTAAACGTAACAAAAGCTGAAAGACTTGTCACCAAATGAAAACAACGTAACGTGATATAGATAGATGTGCCCCAGACCCCCATGTTCAAGAAATTTAAGAGAGAAAGACAAGTGTTACCAATCAAGATAAACATCCTCATTTATTATTGTCAAAATTTATTTAGATTATAAGTGTCAAAACAAGTTCATAAGGCAAGTTTGGTTGGATAAACAATTTTTTTCTTCATATTATGCTAGTTTTTGTATTCTGCAGAATAGGACTAAACTAATCGAATTTCTGTATAGTTTCATTTGAAAAAATTGCCTAAAAAATATTGCATACTTATAGGTTTGAATTTCTAGGTGTGACTTCTGACCTCATTATTAAAAATATAATAAATTTCAATCAAAGTTATATTCTTAATTTATGTCTATGTTTTAATCATTTTGTACATTGTACTTTTACAGCACGTTTGGTTCACGGAATGAATTTTGAGGTAATAGGAATGCTATTCCATAAGGAATAGAATAGGCAAGGAATAGAATAGGAATTGCATTCTATTGTTTGGTTCGCGGAAGGAATAGACTTTATGAATTATATTACAGTGTTTGGTTGATTTAAGGAATAGAAATGAAATATGTTTTAAAAGACATAAATACCCTTATAAAAATATGTGATGTTGGCGATGGTGGTGGTGGCGGTGGCGGTGGTGGTGATGGTGGTGATGGTGGTGGTGGCGGTGGTCGTGGTGGTTCTAGGGTGGTAGTGGTGGTGGTGCGGTGCAGTGGTGGGGGCAACGGTGGTGGTGGCGGCGGTGGTGGTGATGGTGGCGGTGGCGGTGGTGGTGGTGGTGGTGCTGCTGGGGTGGTAGTGGTGGTGGTGGCGGTGGCAGTGGCAGTGGTGGGAGCGACGGTGGTGGTGGTGGTGGGGGCGGCGACGGTTGTGGCGGTGGTGGTGGTAGTGGCGGCAGCGGTGGCGGTGGTGGTGCTGGGGTGGTAGTGGTGGTGGGGGCGGCGACGATTGTGGTGATGGTGGAGGTGGTGTCGGCGGCGGCGGTGGTGGTGGGGGCGGCGACGATTGTGGCGATGGTGGTGGCGGTGTCGGCGGCGGCGGTGATGGTGGTGGCGACGACGGTGGTGAAATAGGATAAATTTATATATAGGATAAAAAAATTAGGTTAAAGAAAAGGGTAAAAAAGAAAATAGATTCTAAAATCTATTACTGAGGGTTCAGTAATAGGCTAATACCAGGGGGACCCCTAGTAATAGCTATTACCTTATTTGAGGTAATAGGCTATTACCAGGAATAATATTCCTGGTAATAGAAATGGTTACCAAACAAAGGAATAGGCCTATTACTGGGAATGCTATGCCATTCCAGGCCTATTCCGTGAACCAAACGGGCCATTAGAGTTGGTTCCTTACTGTTATAGCTTTTTTTTTTTTTTTTTTTTTTTTATCTTTTCCATTATTGTTAACATGCACCATGTATCCACTATATATTTTCTTATATTCTTTAATGCTAAAAATATTTGTAGACATTATATATTGAATTAATATATATAACAAATAAATTTAATTTCATATAAATTTTAATTATTAAAGATTTGTTAGTTATTTTTCAAAATATAAATATTAGGCATATGTTTTTGCGCATCGTGCATAGAAAAGACTAGTTATAAATATAAGACCGATTTTAAATAAATTAATTTCCATTTCTAAGGCAACTTTAACTAGGTCCAAGCAACCCACTTTCGTTAGCACTCGATCTGGGCAAATTATGCTCTGGAATCGTGTCCACCTTGCAAGGTGGACACGGTTTCAAAACGGCATCGTTTTGGTGAAAAATGAAGTGTCAATTACAAAAAAATGCTTTCTTTTGCCGTTAACGGCGTTTTGTCTTCAGAAGTATATGTTCATAATTATAGAACTCTATATTCATAATTATAGAAATCTATGTTCATAATTTTTGAACTTTATATTCATTAATTCTTGAACTCTATATTCATAACTGCAGAACTCTATATTCACAGTTACATAACAGTATATTCACAATTTTTGATATCGCTGAATTCTTTTGACAAATTAAAAAAAAAAAAAATCTGATTGAATTGGTGGAGGAAAATGGTACCACTAACGACACCGTTATTCCAAAATTACCAAACAGCGTCGTATTGGAATCATGTCCACTTTAAAAGGTGGACACAATTCCACGGCATAACAATTGCTCGATCTGGGCATTGTCCATTCCACATGAAAGCCCAAATTTTTCTTTGATCAAAATGAGTTTGTTTTGGGGTAAAGAACTGTTAAGGTCCAAGATTCATATCCACCGAACTGACAACTGCTTTGTAAGGCAAATTATATCACGCACCGCGTGTCTTTTTTTTTTTTTTTTTTAAATGAAAATAAATAGTGTTTGTTTTTCGCCGTTTCGCACCCTTTTGCAAAAAGTAACTCTGTTCTTCAGTGTCATTTTGTACACACTGCAGTTTCAGTTCAACACAACTACAGTTTCATTTGGATATAACTATAGTTTCATTCGATATTTATAGACTCAAATATGTGAAAATGTTATTTAATTTTATTTTATATACATGATCATTTTGATATAATTACAGCTTCATTGTACAATATACACTCAAATATGTGAAATGTTATTCAATTTCATTTTATATACACTGCAGTTTCATTTCACTATAACTACAGTATCATTTTGATATAACTGCAGTGTCGGTTTAGATATACTGTAGTGTCAGTTGGTGTTTAATACACCAAACAAGCGGACTTCGTTAACTATAACGGCGGGGCGTTTCTTTACTTAAAGAAACGGTGCCGTTTTTTACCGCGGTGCACATGCACCGCGGTCTATGATATAACGACTGGCTTTGTAAACTTCAAATTGTTTTTATTTTTGTTAAAGCATGAGGTGTCCTGAGCGGAAGCTTATACCGTGGATCCTAGTCTTATATAACATCGTTTTTTAATAACGATTTTTTTTAAAAAAAAAAATTTTAACGGCAACCGTTTGATTATTCAATTCACGTTATAATTTTTTTTAGCATGTGTATATATCTTGTGTTATGCAATTCAGTACCTTAAGAATATGACACCCTTAGCTTAGTTATTCAGATTGACTTGAGAGAAAAAAAATTATTATACAACATAGCAAAATATTGACCCCTTTTATGCATGCTCAATATTTTCACTCAGACTATACCTTTTACGAGACTAATGTTTATTTATGTGTGCTTGTATGTTATTAGACCCGTCATATAATTAGTAATATAACTTCTTGATTTCATAAGTTACCTATAAATATCATTCAATGCATTAAAAAGAAAGGGTTGATACTTTGCTACTATAACAAAACTCTACTATCAAGTCATAACGCTTTGGTTAGGCCTACTACTATAGTAGGCATATAGGCTAGCTACTTGACTACTTCTAGCTTATATAATGGCCATTCCACTTTGGTGTAGTAGTATAAGCCCTTTTCCAACCTAGGAAAAGGAATCCATACCTCCCATTTTTTGTTCTCGGTGGGATCTGAACCGGCAAATTATGCCCTGGACCCGTGTCCACAGTTCATTGTGGACACGGGCCCAAAATGACGTCGTTTTTAAAAAAAAAAACGCGTCATTTAGTTAAAAAAAAAAAATTGTGCGTGTTTTGCCGTTAACGGCGTTATGTTTTTTGGATTATGAATATACAGTTATGCTGTTATAAATGTACAGTTATGCCGTTATGAATGTACAGTTATGCAATTATGAAATTATGAACACAGAGCTCTAACATTATGAACTTACAATTATGAACATATAGTGATAAAATTATGACCATGGAGCTTTAAAATTGTGAATATAGAGCTTCGAAGATTATGAATGTACAGTTATGGAGTTATGAATGTACAGTTATGGAGTTATGAATGTACAATTATGGAGTTATGAATGTACAGTTATGGAGTTATGAATCTACAGTTATGAGATTATGAATCTACAGTTATAGAATTATGAATGTACAGTTATTGATCGAATTATGAACAAAGAACTCTGACATTATGAACTTACAATTATGAACATATAGTGATAAAATTATGAACATAGAGCTCTAAAATTGTGAACATAGATCTTCGAAAATTATGAATGTACAGTTATGGAGTTATGAATGTACAGTTATAGAGTTATGAATGTACAGTTATGGAGTTATGAATGTACAACTATTAACATATAGTAATAAAATTATGAACATATACTCCTATAACGAAGCGGTTTGAAATTTAAAAAAAAAAAAAAAAAAAAAAAAAAAAAAAAAAAAAAAACAATGCCTAACGGCACTGTTACCCGTGTCCAACATGCATGCTGGACACGGGTCCATAGCATAACGATTGATCTGAACCATGTACTCTACGAGACTAATAGAAAAGTAAAATTTATAACCGTATATTGGGCTGGCTGATCAGTTAAGTTGTGCCTCAAGGAGCCATTCCCATATAATTTCTCCAACATAATGTCATTTGCGGCATGCATTCCTAAATATTAAATTTCGACTACTCATTTATCCATTTCTTCTCCTTTCTTAAAATGATATGATTGACTTTTAGAATCTTTGTTATTCATTGTACTGTTGAATTTTTAAAAACAATCTCAAGTGATTGGTAAGTTAAGATATGTACTTCATGACCTTGGAAATAAGGCACAAGCATTCTTATCGTAATCACAGGTTTTCTATGTCTCAGTCACACTATGTGGAGAAACTTTTGACAAAATTCAATACCATTAATTACAAACATGCTAACACTCACTATAATTCTAACATACACTTAAAAGGGTATTTGGTTGGAGGGAATTTAAATTCCCTTTCCACTTAATTCCCACCTAATTCCAAAGGCAATAAAATTCTTTAGTTTGGTTGGAAGGAATTGTAATTCCATGGAATTGCAATTCCCCCATTTTCATAGAATTAAAATCCCATGTCCCCCCTGGTATTTTAATTCTTGGGATTTTAGGAAGAAAAAAAAGCTAGTGATGAGACAAAATTACCCCTCCATTTTTTAAACCTAAAATTAATGCCATAACAACAATGGACATTTTGAACTTTATACTACTTATTCCCTTTCCATTCCAATGTATACCAAACATTGGAATTGAAATTCCCAGTAATTCTATTCCTGTAAACCAAACACTGAAATTTAAATTCCCAATTTATTCTCAGTAATTCATCTCCCATGGAATTGCAATTCCTTTCCCACGTAATTCCCCCCCAACCAAACGCCCTGTTAAGGAAAATTATGGGAGCCCTATATCCCAAGGAGAGTATACTAAATTTATTGGAAGCGTGAAGTTCTTAATGAACTACATATGATTTGATATAGTATATGCAGTGAATAGACTCAGGCGGTACACCCATAACGTAACCCTAGCACAGAGCACTGGGATGCTCTTAAGCGGTTGTTAAGGTACCTAAAAGGTACCATGGACTGGGGCTTGCATTTTGTGGAATATCTTTCTGTATTAGAAGGGTATTGTGATGCAAATTGGGTGACCGGTAATGATGATCTAAGTTCTACAAGTGGATCTGTAGTTACATATTCACTATGTGCGAGACTGTTATATCATAGAAATCTACTAAGCAAATGTGCATAGCCAGCCAAATCCACTATGAAATCTGAGCTTATTGCTTTGGACCTAACAAGGCAAGAAACTGAATGACTGAGAAATTTATTATTTGATATTTCATTATGGAAAATGCCAGCTCCACCAGTGCTTTTATCACAAATCAATCATCTACATTGCCAAAAATCGTATTAATAATGACAAAAGGATGCACATTAGAGTAAGACATGGAACTGTGAGACAATTACTCATGAATGAAGTAATAACGATGGAATATGTAAGATTTGAGAAGAATATTATATACCCTCTTATTAAAGGGCTCATCAAGAGGGTAGTTCTTGACATATCAAGGAAAATGAGGTTAAAGCCTATGAGGTGAAGAATTCATTGTGGATACCACTGTAGTGGTTAACAAAGCCTTGGAAAGATTCACAAAGAGTATACAATTGCCTTGATGTATAAGTCATATCCTTTGCTGAATAATTAAGAGATTGAGCGTGAATGTTCTTAATGATCTCAAGTCTGTAAAGGGATAGAACATGTGAGATCACCTATGTGGGTGAGAAGGTTAGTCACCTTCTATGAAAGAATATCAAACTTCTTTATCGCAGAATGTACTAATTTGAGAAGATATGTGTTGCATTTGGTTCAAATTATGATGTCTATAGAGTTCAAGATTCATTCATTCAACAAGTAACAAATACCTAATGTCACTACGTATTGGTTCAAGTTTTATGACGCCAACGTTTAAGCATTGATTCACGGATCAAATCCTCTTGAACAAGCACTAGTACAGAATCAATCATTTGCGTCCGAGGAAGGTTGGACGCATATGCAGGAAACGCAGATTGTATGAACAATCTGTGTCCGAGGTAAAATCGGACGCACATAGTTGACTATATGGGTCCGAAGTTGTTCAACGCATATAGTAATTATATATTTTTTTAAATACAATCTGCCAATTATTATTTTTTTCATTTTATTTGATTAAATTTTCAATTTTTATCCGGTACAAATTCACACTACCAACAACACTGCCAATCTGCCACTACTGTCACTACCACTTCAAAGCTCTCAACCACACCAACACCATCACAATACACTACAAAACTAACTCAAACTAATTCATATATTCAACACTTCAACACATTAGCTAAAGTTCATAAATTTAACACTTCAAACACATTAGCTAAAAGTTCATACTATACGTTCAACACTAAACACATTCAAATATCTAACACTTTGAATTAAAATTTTCAACATATTCAAACATCAACACTTGAATTAAAGTTCTCAACACTTGAATATCAAATTCATAAGCATATCAATGTATATTTATCTACAAAAATTTTATAAGCATTCTTCACTAAAATATTTGGCCAAAACCTCACGAATCTCATCAATTTGCTCTTTTGAGTAAGACTTTGCCTCAAATGCCTATAAAAAATTTAAAATAATCAAATAATTAATTTTAACATTAGTAAAGTATAATTTAAAAATATTTAGTTTTAATAAATTTTACATACCGTTTCTAAATGTTCAAATTCATAATATAGAGTGTATATCTCATACATGTATCTCAACACATAATACCCGCACTAGCATGTCATTGCAAATTCTTCTCATCCTTTGCATTTGCAAACAAACGTTTGAATCTTGGAATCACCGGTAGATACCACAACAACTTCGCTGGAGGACCTTTCTTCTGCTCACATGCATCATCGAGACCTTTACGCGTCCGTTTATAATGTGATGATCCACACTTTGGACACACATGTAAGTCTTTGTATTGTTTCCAATACAAAGTACAATCGTTTGGACATACATGGATCCTTTCAGTCTCCATACCCAACAGACATAACATTTTCTTTGCCTCATATATAAGTTGAACAAGGAAGTTCATTCTCATTAGGAAGCATGTCCTCTAAAAGTTCTAATAACCCCGTGAAACCCTTATCACTCCACCTATTTTTTGCTTTTAAGTTATACAATTTAAGCATTGCTGATAATTTTGTAAATTTACTACATCCAGAAAACAAAGGTTTTCGAGAATTCTCAAAAAAACTTTCAAACTCTTGAGGCATTTCATTCAAATTCCCTTGCATATCACGCATCAATTCATCTAGCCGGTCATTGTCTCCATCATTTCCAACATTATCTTCATTACTTGGATCTTTCTTTACATTTTTTCTACATTTACTTTGATATGTACTCACACTAGTAGGTACAATTTCATTATGCCATATCCACCGGTCATATTCTTCCTTAAAACCACGACGTATCAAATGACTCTTAATTTGTTCAGAACTACGAAACTTTTTTAGATTTCTACAATCATAACACGGGCACACTATATAATTTTCACCAATTTGACTTGCATATTCCTCGGCAATTTTTATAAACTCTTGAACTCCATGAACATATTCAAGTGTATTGCGTATCTTATACATCCAACACCGATCCATATCTCCTATATATTGTCGCACTACATTTGAGATATGATATATGAGTTAGTTTACTTGAGTTATAACTTAAAGGCTCAAGTTCAAGCTTTAACTAGATAATTTAAAATTTAAAATACTACGTAAAACTAGTTAATCTAAGCTACTCAGTGGAGGCGTTATTGGTTCTTTGTGTTTCAGTAGGTTGAGAAAGTATATGAATAGATACTACATTGTAATAGAGGCAGTAGCATTCAAAAAAAAAAAAACTACATAATACATAATACATAATGCACATTTTTTTTATATACATATACAATAACACACAACAAATCTAAACTAAAATAAACAACAATAAAACTTCTAAAATATATTACAAATAAATAAAATTAAATTAAAAACTTAAATAATATATATATACATACATACATACATACATACATACATACATATATATATATATATATATATATATATATATATATATATTAAAGTATGTACCTTGCGGCGTCGATCGGCTGGAGACCAGCGGTAAGCTTGCGGCGTGGACGGGAGCCGGTAGTGGCGGCGAGGCTGGAGACCGATGGCGAAGGTGACAGGGCTGGAGACCGGCAGCGATGGAGGAGTGCAACGAAGGAGAATAGCGTGGGGTTGTGGGACGAGAAAACGATGGGCTGTGGGGACGATGACGACCGGTCAGTGACGGCGAGCGACAGCGACGGCTGTGGGGACGACGACGAGGGGGTGATGGAGAGCGGCGGCGGCTGTGGGGTGTTTGTTTGGAAGCTGTGGGGAATATGACGGGTTGGGGGTTCTTTTATTCAGAAAACCCTAATAATATGCGTCCGATGTTAGGAACATCGGACGCATATTATATTTTCGCGTCACCTATATGCGTCCGAAGTGCAAGAGCTTCGGACGCATATATTTGTTCTAAATACGCCGCGCCACAATGTGCATCCGAAGTTCCCAAACTTCGGACGCACATTGTTTTATATTTAAAAATAATAATAATTATATTGTGGCATTTTAATTACAAAAATGCCACCGCCTCCCACATTACGCGTCCAATGTTTAAACTTTCGATCACTAGTACAAAAAAAGCTTTCTGAGTCTCCAATAAAACACTTTCCGAGTCAAAAAAATGTAGCTCGGATTCCAGTGACTGTGAAACTCCTTCGCTTTCCGAGACACCCGTACAAGGTGACGCGGAAAGCGGAGGAATGTTTTTTTTTTTTTTTACAGACTTTCCGAGGCACCGGCTCCGCGCCAACTCCATTTTCCAACTTATTAAATTGGTTTATTTTGAAAATCAATTTTTCATTCATTCATTATCCATTTTGAGTATATGAAATTGCACCGTGAATCTTGAAATCAAAAAGTAATGTATTTTTACTTGTTTTTTTAAGTTAAGCACCAGTTACGTTCATTAATTAAACTGGTTTAAACAAATATAAATAATGAAGACAGAAAGCATAAACGAAAGTAAAAACACAAAGAAATTGTTACGCAGTTCGGATCTCTTTTTCCTACGTCTGCGGGGCACTCCACGTCTGCCCAATCCACTATAGATGTTCACCAAAAGGAGTATTACAAGAGGTAAATACAGATGGCCTCCAGCCTTTACCACTATCACTCTTTCTAACACCTATCCAGGACTGACACACGTATGCCAGAACAATCTTCACAAGATGTTTCAGCAGTACCACGTACAGAACATGTATTACAGATTTAAGTCTAATTAACAATTAAATAACATAGCAGATTAAATTAGGAAGCTTTGTAAGGAAAGTGTGCACTCAGAATTGTAGTTTCAAAATTGGCAAGTTTCCCTTTTGATGTGCTTTCTGTTTATACGTTTCACCTTCCACTTTCTTGATCCACATTATGTGTTACACATGTGATTCAAACATCTTTAGCCACTCATTTTTTAGTAATCTCTGACTTGCATTTTGAATCCTTCTTCATGAGAAAATCTCCACCACAAATTGATCTTGGTCCAAAAGATTAACTAAATAATAATACTACTAAATAATACAAACTAATAAATCAATCTAATAAATTGAACTAATAAATTAGCCAAATTAATGTGTACTAATTTGTACACTTACAATCTCCCCCTTTGGCAATTTATTTGGTAAAACTACAGTATAAATATACTTCGAGAAATAACAGAATTTTATTTTATTAACGTTCCGTAGTATATGTACTGAACAACAGGATAAAATAAATTACAATTGGAAATTTAATTCTTTTGGACCATAAACCACTTGTGTGTGGTATTTAATTATTTAGACCTTGTTGGTTGTTGACTGACTTCACACACACACACACACACACACACACACACACGCACGCACGCACGCACGCGCACACACACACACACACACACACACACACACACACACACACACATATATATATATATATATATATATATATATATATATATATTATGCTGTCAGTAATTCATGCATGTCATAAGTTAAGAGTGTACCAAACATACCATTCAAGTCACACTGCATTGGATTACTCCCCCTAACTTGGAGCCGTTTACTTTCGACTACTCCCCCTAACTTAGTGCCGTTTATTTTCAATAAACCAGTGAAAATATTAAACCACCAAAATTATCAAGAATTACCAAACAACCAACTTACCAAATAAACTCCCTTGTAGACTGTACATATCTTCTTGACTGGAGATACGGTTCATGGTCCATAAGCAAATTCAACACACACTAATTAGATTGACAATTAAAGTCGCCAATACAAATGGGTTTTTAATGTGTATCATTTGTACACTTACAATCATCTCCCCCTTTGGCAATTTAACTGGCAAAAACTAAAACATCTATACTTAGGGCAAACAAAAGATAATAAACATCACTTTTATTAACAAATAGCCCATAGTATATCTGTTTGACAGGATGCTAAAAGTAAGAGTTTAATTATTGAATTACCTTGGCCAGTGAACCGTAGCTCCTTTCCCAAATAAGTCTCATTCAATTCACTGTAAGAGGAGTCAAAACTGTAGATTGTTTCATCCAAAGATAATGCATTATAGTAGATAATCCAATCCATAATGCAACCGAGACCCTTATACCAAAATAGAATCCATAATCCATTCATGCCAAATACTAAACATAACAAATTCCATATTCCAGAATTAACCAAAACTCCCCCTTATTCCAACCATACTCCCCCTTAGTATATACTCCCCCTTTTTGCCAATAAATTGACAAAGGTGAATATCTATATTAGTGGATTGAGTCTGACGGAGTGCCCTATGGGACAGAACCTGCAGAAGAAGATTAGAAACAAAATGAGAAAAGCAGAACGTGATAACAATTTTAACAAATAACATATAAGCACAAGTCAAGTTGGGGCAGATTAAGTAGATAAAACATACCAAGTAATAAATACACTCAAGCACAAATTCGTAGCAAATATAACAAAAGGCAAGGTCACTCAAAAAGACAGATTAATAAATAAGACAATAAGCACATTCAGATAAAACACATTTACGCACAGATTCATATAAAGCAAAGTCAAGCACAGATTCATACCAGATAGCACGGAAAAACACACAAACAAAACAAGCATGATCATGTAAAGCATATTCAGCCAGAGATTCAAATAGATCAAAATCAGGCACAGATTCATATAAATCAACTTCAGGCAAGAATTCATAACAGTTAGCGCAATAAGTACACAAGCAAACACAGATACGGTCATGACCAGACCAACAAAAAAAAACATTCACATAGTAACAAAGGAGAGTACAAATATTAAACAAATTGCATCAAAAGTTCATCAAGTAACCATAGAGAATTCAAAGATGCAACATAGAAACACCAATAAAATAACTTAAGCAAAAAATATGTTTATTAGTTAAAAGCACTCAAAACAACGCAAGTATAACATTTAGTAAACGCATAGAAAACCGTCAAGAACAAAACAAAGAATCAAACCGCAATTTAGAGTAGTAGGTAACGAAAAGGACTAAATGCAAGAAAATTTAAAAAAAAAAAAATTGGAATAGTGGACCAATCAATCATAGAGAGACACATGCACAAAAAGACATAGATGCAATGCGAGAGCATGTAGGAACTGAACCATTAATTCAAAAGGTAAATTCTCTTATCCTGAGACAAATTCTATTACAGATGCAGAATATTACATTGGCAAAGATGAAGAAATGTCAAGATTTGATAAATGCAAGGATATTGAAGTAAAGGGCACCAAATTAGGTAAATGAACACATAAAAACTTAGCTTTAGACATAGGAATATTTGCAGGTATTTCACAAGACACATTAGACAATAACACCCTTAAAACATTAAAGGAATTAACAAAAGGAATTAGAGAGTAATGAACCTGTAGACCTTATCACCAAAGATGATGGCAAAATTAATTTTGAAGATGGATGATCTATTGTGGATGCGTGTTGGGATGTCAATGTCGTCTTGATCAGTGTCAGATTCTGATTCTGGTTCTGGGACAGGTTCAGATGGCGTTGGTGATGACGTAAGTGACTCTGGATCTGGTTCAGGAGTTTCAGATTCTGTCACTGACTCAGGTTGTGTATACCAATATCATTCGGTTGATCATCAATTACAACATTTGTAGACTCCATGATGGTCTTGGTCACTTATTTGTATACACGATATGCACTGCTGTTCGTTGAATAACCGGAAAAGATCCCGTCGTTGCTTTTTGGTTCAAATTTTGCAACAGTATTTCTATCCTTCAAAATAAAACATCGTGAGCCAAAAATATGAAAATATGTAACGTTCGGCTTCTTACCTTTCCATAATTCGTATGGGGTTTGTGTTGTGCCGGGACGAAGATAGACGCAGTTGATAATGTGACATGAAGTGCTTACAACCTCTGCCCAGAACTTTTGAGGTAATCCTTTGGTGCTGAATACTCGTGTTTATGGTATGTTGAGTTGGATGAAATGATTTGGTAAGTTTCCCAGCTTGCCAGGCACCACAAATGGTTGATTCAACTTTCATCTTGGGTAACACCTTCTATCTTCGTTAGTTTATAGATGGCCTCCAGCCTTTACCACTACCACTCTTTCTAACACCTATCCAAGACTGACATACGTATGCCAGAACAATCTTCACAAGATGCTTCAGCAGTACCACGTACAGAACATGTATTACAGATTTAAATCTTCTTAATAATTAAATAACATAGCAGATTAAATTAGGAAGCTTTGTAAGGAAAGTGTGCACTCAGAATTGTAGTCTCAAAATTGGCAAGTTTCCCTTTTGATGTGCTTTCCTTTTATACGCTTCACCTTCCACTTTCTTGATCCACATTATGTGTTGCACATGTGATTCAAACATCCTTAGCCACTCATTCTTTAGTAATCTCTGACTTGCATTTTGAATCCTTCTTCATGAGAAAATCTCCACCACAAATTGATCTTGGTCCAAAAGATTAACTAAATAATAATACTACTAAATAATACAAACTAATAGATCAATCTAATAAATTAAACTAATAAATTAGCCAAATTAATATGTACTAATTTGTACACTTACAGTATACAATATATCGATTTCTTCATCTCACTATAAAGAATCTAAATTCACTTTAACTGACTCAAATTAGAAATTAACCCCACATATATTTGTACCACAAAATATACACTCAAAAGTCAAAAATTTCATTTTAACTAAAAAATTCCAACAATCGATAGAACAAATCATAGAGTAGATCGCCTCCACTAGTCATATTCTGTGGTGGCGTACACCTGAAGCTCATTTGCTACGCATGTTTAGATGCGGAAAATCCCATATTGCTGCTATGGAAAAAGCTGCAAGCAACAATTTGAACAACACTATTCTAGTGTAAATAAGAAACACAAACAAAAATTAAAGTAAATTAAATAAGAAATGTGAGCTTTTTTATTACTTTGCCCCGAGCCTATAAAATAATAGGATTGATCCTGTTCACAAGTGGCGCTAATGCTAGTGTAAATTGAACCAGTGATCCTAATTAATATTTGCCTTTTAGAGTTTAAGCTTGAATTGAATGAATAAGCAAATAAACATAGGCAACATAAAGATGATAGAAACCCTAAAACCCTTAGTTACTTGGAGCGACTTGAGAGCATAATTTTGTTATAGTAGCCAATTATTGACCCCTTAATTATTTGGTTAATTAGCAATCTATGAAATCTTAATGTTATTTATGAAGGGTCCAATAACATATATACATGCATAAATAAACCATTACCATTGTAAAAGTAATAAGGCATAGCCAGAGCGAGAATATTGAACTATATATTATATAACTTATTACACAAGTTCCTAAGTAACCACTTATGCTTGGATGACAAAAAGTCATTCAAGAACATAACACTCAAATATCGTGGTCTAGGGTCTAAGCGTCAATGACCGAATGGCCTCTCTCATTCTATAAGAGTCATGTTCATGAGATCATTCCATGATCGGTTGGCGAGACCCGAGAGTAATAATCCAAATTCGTGTCTAAATAAAAGAAAAGAAAACTTGAAAAAAAAAAATTCATTTAGAAAGGAAGATTGAACGTGTCTAAATAAAAGAACAGAAAACTTGAAAAAAAAAAAAAAAAAAAAAAAAAAAAAAAGAGTTTTTCATTTAGAAAGGAAGATTGAACAAATACTCAAAAACTCTCGAAACTAGTATGTTTTATCATTCACAGTCAAGACATCAGTTCTACCAAAACACAACACAATAAATTTTTTCATTAGTTACAGGACCTCATTACAATACCTTCTCTTGGAATAGACTAACAGTCCATTTAGTTCATTGGAAATAAATTTTTAAAAAAGTTTTAATTTCTTTAAATTGGAAATTTCATGTTTGGTTGGTAAGAAAATTTTCCCATGGTGTTTCAATAGGATCCCTTTAGTATTTTAATTTCCACATCAGCAAAGAATAAGTAAGCATATTAAGACAATATTGTTACTATTAAAATTATATTTATTCCTTTCAAAAAAAATATATTGTTGGGTAAAAAAGGTGGAAAATCCCAAAATAATAATTCTACAGAAAAATTATTATTATATGAAAAAACAGAAAACTAGGAAGGAAAAGGTGGAGTGTTTGGATATAGGTTTAGCACGAGTTCGAACACAAAGTTATTTTTCTTAAAACCTTATTTGCTACCTCCCACAAGTGCTAGGAGCGTTGTAGCCTAGGTTTCCCAGAATAAAACGTGCTACAATTCTTTGTTTAAGAACCTAAACAAAGAACCCGGCAAACAAAACAAAGTAGTGAACACTGTTGGCTAAAGAAGAGAGTAGAAGCAGAGTTTTGGTGCTGAAAACTTACCGGAACTCCTCGTGCCCGCAAGTGAGCTCGGGCTTGAATCAAGCCTTTTCGATCTCTTCTAGTTGGAATTTGATTTGTCCCTCCAAAGGTTAAAGTTTTGTTCTGGCAAGCCTGTGCTAAATGCCTCCCAATTAGAGATCTGCTTCGCGTAAAGAGAGTTAGTTGTGAATTTGTGATGTTCATTGCCCAATCCGTGACATTGGTATTGAGTCTGCTTATCATCTTTTTGTGGAATGTAATTTAGCTAATGAATGTTGGAATAGATTGGGAATGCAACTGTTGCGTATGAGGGAGCCCCTCTTCCATGAATGGTTTAACCACAATTTTCCCAAGTTGAGTAAAGATCAATGCTGCCGCTTAATCATGGGTTACTGGGAAATTTGGAAGCACAGAAACAACAAAGTTTGGCAGAAACGGCTGACTCTATCCTAACCAAAGCTCAGAACTTCTTGGCAAACTGGAGAGAAGCAGCTAAAACCACTTACTCCAGTCCGTCTGAAATCTGAATCTAGTGCTCATCATGCCAAATGGACAAAACCTTAGCAAGGCTTCTTAAAACTTAATGTTAATGCGACTATTGACAAGGAGGGTGGTATGATAGGCTTTGGCCAGGCCTAGTCCAAACATTTTAAAGGTCCGAGGCGAAAATTAAAAAAATGACTCATATATGAAAAACTAAAATTTAAGTTTAATAATAATAAAAAAAATGACAATATCAAATAACATGAAATAAAATTAGAAAAATTCAACAATTTTTTAAATACAAAAATATTAATGACAAAAAATTTCTAAGTGTTTTACTCGATGCAAAATCATCAATAATTGCATCAACATTAATATTCTCTAGCATATCCTTCTCAATACACAAAATCTTTAAACCATTCAATCTTTCTTGTGACATTGAAGATCTCAAGTAGGTTTTCAATAACTTCAATTTTGAAAAACTTCTCTCCGCTGATGCTACAGCCATGGGTATCGTCAATAATATTCGATAAGCAATAGATATCATTGGGTAGCAATCCGCAACTTTGACAAAATCAAGAATCTCAATTGATGACATTAACGTTTCTGGCAAAGTCATATGTAAAACTTTTAATTCAAAGAAAAGATCATCAGAATCAACATCAAACATATCATTATGAGAAAAAGTAATTGCAAAATTATTGCAACATTCTTTTAGTTTATTATTATCCAATGACTTCAATATTTTTGAATTGTATAAAAATCCAAAAATATTTTCAAATATTTTAGTTGCTCAAATATATTATTCAATGAAAAAATTTCCATATCCACATGTTTTGAGTAAGTAACCATTTTAGATCACTAGTTTCTTCATTACTCAACTTTCTAGTATAATGAGCATATGAAAAATGCCTAGAGTTATTATCAAAAAGAAACACAATATTTAATTCTCTTATAGGTCCCTTTTCAACTAAAATATCTTTTGATTTATTATCAAGATTAGACCAATTTCTAGGGTCATAAATATCAAAATGAGGAGTAATTTGTTCATCAACCAATATATTTTTAACATTATTCTCATTTGATAAATTATCATGTTCACCCAAAGGACTATTATTAATTACATTATCATGTCCACTCAAATTACTAATATCCTCGCCAATGATCTTGATTACTCAAATTTTCATTAGATTGATCAAGACTATCCACGTTTGGTCTTTCTAAATTTTCTTTAGAGGATCCTATTATTTTAATAGATTTATTCATAGCTCCTCTTTGTGAATCTATAAACTGCTCAACTTTTTTTTTTTCTCTTTTCACTTCCAGATGAATGTTTATTAGGCAACATTATATAAAAAGAACTATTATAATTAAAACTGATCTTAACCAAAAAAAAAAAAAAAAAAAAAAAAAAAAAAAAAAAAAAAGAGAAGAAGAACGGGAACAAAATCACCTGGCACGTATGAATCAGTCAATCTAAAATCTTTATTTCTACCAGTAGGCAACACGTAAACATGTGCCTTCAGTCCCTGCATAAATAAATGAAATTATAACATATAAGTCAATGGCCAATTAATTCTGAGTAAATGCCAATATTTTTTGAACATGAACAGGAGCAATCCACAATTAATTTTGCATATGACATTCTAATAGACACCATTTTACTTTGAGAATTATTAAGGAATAGATATAGTTGGGCTTAAATAGTTAAACTTATTAATTACAATTACATTGTAAGTAGAAAACTAGGAATTTAAATCCCCAATAAGTAATAACTTATAGTTTTCAATTTTCAAATCCCAATTCTGCAAATTCTTCTGCAATATTTCCAATTCTGAAAACCTAATAACTTGTAGTTTTCACTTTTCAATTCTACAAATTCCTAAATTTCTAATACAGTAATACAATACATTATACATGCTGGCATTCTACAATTATTCAAATCCCAAATCCCAATTCCCAAATCATAGACTTTTCAACAATACAGTTAACAATACGGCCTAATTCCCAAATCATAGTTTTCAAAAATAAAAAAATCTCAAATCATAAAATACCTTTGGCTTTGCAAATTAAAATTGTAGACCGGAGTGGTGAAGGCGCGGCAATTCCCGACGAATAGGACCGACTAACTGGAGTGACCGGCGATTATCGATGAGTGTTGATGATATTGGTAGAATCGGTAGATTTGCATAGAAGATTTGTTATTTAATTTGTGGATTATGAAAGTAGATTGTTGAATGAATGGTTGTGACTTCACTTTTCTTCGATTCTTCCCAAATCTTATGTCTTTTCGACTTCGATCAGAAGGCATCCAGTCAATAGTAATTAAATAATTTTTTTTAATGTATCATAAGAAATATATATTATATATATAATATATAATCCTTTATATAATAAAGCTATATGGTTTGGGAAATAATTAATGTTACAATTAATGCCACAACATCCTTTATTATAAAAAAAAAAAAAAAAAAAAAAAAAAAAAAAAAAACACAACATTTAAAAAATAAAATAGCTATATATTATATAATCATATAAAAATATACTTTTGAAAAATAAAATAGCTATATATTATATAATCATATAAAAAATGTGTTCAATTAGAGTTTAAATTTACACATACAAAATTTAAAATTTGCTTTCCAAATGTAATTATTTTGGTTAGTATTCGTAATGTGAAAATTATAATATAGATGAAATACAATTAAGAATAAATCAATATAATTATGTAAATTATCTCTATAAGTTTATTTGAATATGCACATAATTAGAGATTATATTAACCATACAAAATTATAATTATAATTTTAATTTTAATTTTAATTTTAATTTTAATTTTAATTTTGTATTCTATAAAAATAATAAATACTTGACCAATGGAACCTCAAAAATATTATTATATTAAATAATTTAAAATATTTTAGTTTTCTATTTTTTATTTATGTTTATAATAACATAATTTTTTTCCGTGCATCGCGCGGGTGATTACTAGTATATTAATATATCATAGGGTCTATGAGGCCCCCTCTAGAGATGGGCCCTGGGCAAGGGCCCAGCCTGCCCTTGCTCCAAGGTCGGCCCTTGCTTTTGCAGTGTATTAAGGGACGACAACGGAAATTTTATTGCAGCCAGGGGTCTAATGGAGTGGAGCATATGTACCAAGGGACGTAGAGGCAATGGCAATAAAAGAAGCCTTGAGTTACAGTGAAACGGACTCTCTCCAAGTAGTTCAATTTCTCAATTCTATTAGAGGAGACTTTGTGTTTCATTTTATCCTTAGGGATATTGAACACTTAATGAGTCAATTCTCTCATGTGTTTGTTTCTTTTACCAAACAATCAGCGAACTGGCCAAACCACATGTGGGTCAATTTTGACAAGTCTGGTTATTCAGAGTGGTTCTCCAACCCTTCACCCCACATGTTAACTAGGCAGTCTGTTTGTTGTTCAGAGTGGTTCTCCAACCCTCCGCCCCACATGTTAACTAGGCAGTCTGTTTCTATGTCTGGTTGTTCAAAGTGATTCTCTAACCCTCCACCTATCATTTGTAATGTTTGTCTTCAGACTTGATTTAATATATTCTCGTTTTTAAAAAAAAAAAAAAATTATCAATTATTGTTCTAATCGATGCAATCTTATCACGCACTCACCTAAAAATTGGAGATCTCAATATAATCTTGTCAGCTCATCAATTGGAGAAGCTTTCACAGTGAAAACGCACAAAAAAGGATCTTTTCTCAACAATGGGAATACAAGGATGGGGAATAAAGAGGGTGCACTACTAATGGCACCAAACCCATCTTAACACCTTTTGCCACATTATGTTTTGGTTAAGATGTCGCATCATCTCCTCATACTTTCTCCACAATTCTTTGCTGTTTTCCCATTTGATTGAACAATTTCATCTTCTTCTCAGAAATCAATATACAATCAATTTAAATACCTTTGTAGTTGCAGATGTAAACTACATATGAATTTTCGAAGATTACACGACGTTACAATGATGATTTTTACCTATTCAAATTAAAATTAAAATTAAAATCCTATGGTAGAAGTAAAAAAAAAGAGAATGAAACAAAATAGTTTCACTATTATAAACCAAATAACAAACAATACCCTTACTTGATTATCAATTTCACAGAAAAGCATCCCCAAATCATTCAATAATTCATTTCTAATCCACGAAACCTACCTAAAGCTTAAATCAAATTATCCCCAAACAATCCCCCCTTCCCCCCTTTCTCTGCTGGGGCACCATAGCTTTGATTTCCCGCCGTTTGGATTTTTTTTTTTTTTTTTGGGTTTGATTCCCGATTTCTTCACACCTTTAGAATCTTAGCAGCTCGGACCACCGGATTTTCCCTCGCAATCGCCTCGCGTCCGGCGGCTTTGTAATCGAAGGTGCAGTCGTGGCGATCCGAGTACCTGTGCTCGGAACAGAACACCTCGCCGCACCGGCATCGGAAGCCGATCAGCCCGACTTTCCGTCTGCACCCGTCCCCGGAGCACCGGTTGACTTCTCTCGGCCTCTTCAAGGGACGATTCACCGCTTCCGCTTCCGCTTCCGGCCTCTTCGGAGGAGAAACGACCGGATCGGACCTCTCCGGCGACCTCGCGGCACCAGATCTCGAATCATCAGCATCGGAATCCTTCGGATCTGATCTCGCGGAGCTACCGGCAGACGACGAAGCCGCCGCCTGCGCTTGATCATCGGCGCCTGAGAGCTGCGGAGACACCGGAATCGTGGGAACGCATACGGATATGGTCTTGGGAAGCTTGAGCTCGGTTTCTTCTTTCTCCCGTTGATGAGCCATGGATTGTAGAGAGAGAAAGCTGTAAAGGAGAATTCTAGAGAGATAGAGGGGAAGGGCGTGTTTGGTTGTCTCGAGCGAGAGAGAGGAAAATAGAGAGTCGCAGAGTCGCAGGCAGAATGGGGTTTGATAAGTCGGTAAAGGTGGGCTATGGAATGCACATCATTGATTTGGGGAAACTGAGATTACCGAAATGCCCCTATGACTTACTGTTATTACGATGTTGATGTTCACAAAGCATCGGCGTTTTTAAATCATCGGTGACGTGTAGCTTCGTGGGCTGAGGGAGCGATGGGACGCTTTTGTCCTTTTCTCCATCTCAAGCTACGCAACAAGAGCCACATAAAATGCACCACGGCTTAGCTGTCAAAATCGGAATTTACATCTAATTAGCTCGTCTCTCTTCCATGCATCAACCTAAACGCCAATATTTAATATATATCAAAAATAATTAATTAGCTGAATTGATACTTGAAATTATTCAATTACTTGCCATAATAATTGATACTCATTTATTAGTTTTGTTCATTGTACATGCTTGCATGAACTAATTAAAATAATAATTATTATTATTATCAATACTACTATTATTAAAAAAAATAAAAATTTTAACTTTATGCCCAAACATTTAATAATAATAAGATTAGCAGTAAAAAGAAAAAAATCCATAATTCGAGAAACCATAAATTCCATAATGGTCTAAAATTATTTCTACATGTTATTTTACTATTTATTGAACTGTTAGAGTCTATAGGGCTGTTAGACTATCTACAAAGTAGTTTCCACTTTTCATGTTATTGTCTCTGTATAAATAGCTGCTCAGTTCTTCGTGAATAAATGTATAAAACCATTTTTTATATAAATCATCTTGTATCAGCCAAATCCACGATCCCATGGCCAGTGAACAAAACCCACCCATTCCAGCCGCGGATTCTGCCTCCGCCGGCGGCTCTGCTGCCATCACAGCCATCCCGGAAACTCGCCACACGAACAATCTCCACCAAGCTCACCATTTTGTCTCTATAAAGCTTTCTTCCTTCAATTACCTTTTCTGGAAAGCTCAACTCGTCCCTTTTCTCCGAGGCCAGAGTTATTTTGGCTATGTCGATGGATCCAGTGTATGCCCGCCGGAATACGTCACCACCACGACAGAAGCAGCTGCCCGAACGATGAACCCTCTTCACGCCGTTTGGGTGCAACAAGATCAATCGATCCTCAGCATGCTTATTTCATCAATGGCGGATGACGTTCTATACCTGGCGATTGGTCATCTCACGTCTCGTTCCCTGTGGATGGCCATCGAAACGGCATTAGGTTCCACTGCCCGAGCGCGCTCCCTCAGCTTACTTACACAGCTACAAAGCTTGCGCCAAGGAAATGCATCGCCGGCGGTGTATCTCGGCAAAGCCCAAGTCTTGGTCGAGCAGCTTGCACAGGGGGGCGCCCTATCAGACTGGACGAACAAAACCTCCACGTCTTTCGTGGTCTTCGTCCAGAATATCGGAGTTTGGTTGCATCCCTCACGACGAAGAGTTCTCCTCTGACGATCCCGGAAGTTGCAGATTTATTGTCTACACACCAGTATTTGTTCCCAGAAGAGTCGTCTGTGGCGCTGCCTCCGTCGTCGGCGGCTATAATGGTTCACCAACCACCATCTCCGACTTACAACCGGGGTCGTGGTCGTGGTAATAGAGGTAACCGGGGAAAAGGACATCGCGGCGGTCGTAGCGGCGTCAGGTGTCAACTCTGTGACACCGACACCGCTGGCCATACGGCGTTAACTTGCTACCGCCGGTTTGTTGATCCGTCCGGCGTGCAGGTTCATTCCTCTCACACCAATGTTCATGCCGCACCGCCGCTGCAAGCCCATATGGCCTCCCAACATCCGCAGGAAGACTTCCATTCCGCCCCTTTTTCCAACACTTGGTTCCCCGACACTGGAGCTAGTGCTCATGCAACACCGGACACAACTGTCTTAAACCATGTCGAGCCTTACATAGGTGATGAGATTCTCTGAGTAGGGGATGGTACAGGTCTGTCGATTCAAAATACAGGTTCTTTTTCTCTCCCTTCTATGTCACGGTCACTGTTTCTACATAATGTTCTGCACGTACCTAAATTGCGTGCTTCACTTCTTTCTGTTCAACAATTTACTTGTGAAAATGGTGTTTACTTTGAATTTCACCCGAGTTATTTTGTTGTGAAGGACCATACCACCCAGCAAGTTCTTCTTAGTGGTCCTAACCAAGGAGGTATATACTCACTCCATGCCTCCCCGGTTGCGTTTGTCTCAGCTAAAACATCCCCACAAACCTGGCATAACCGCCTCAGGCACCTGCATAATCAAGTGTTGCGTCGGTCCTTTCAAGTTGTCCCGTTTTAGGTTCTTTCCATTCTATTAATAACCTTTGTACTGCATGCTAGATGGGAAAATCTGCACGATTTCCCCTACCCCACATTACAAGTTCTAGTAAGTCTGTATTAGATTTAATTTTTACAGACATTTGAGGTCCTTCTCCGGTTCCCTCAATAGATGGTCATAGGTACTTTGTCTTGTTCGTTGATGACTACTCGCATTATGTCTGGTATTACCCAATGAAGCTAAAAACAGATATATATGCAATATTCAATGTATTCCATGCTTCTGTTGAAAAGTATTTTTCCAAGTCAATAAGATCTATTCAATCAGACATGGGCGGTGAATACCGTAAATTGCACTCGGTTTTCTCCGCCGCAGGCATTTCCCATAGATTATCATCACAACACATTCACGAACAAAACGGGCGCATGGAACGAAAACATCGCCACGTGGTTGAAACTGGACTAGCCCTACTGGCTCAAAGTCATGTCCCGAAAAAGTATTGGGTCTATGCGTTCGAGTTAGCAGTTTATCTAATCAATCGTTTACCAACCACAGTCACACAAAGGGTCAGTCTGTATTATCTCTTATACAACAAGTCTCCTAATTATTCCTATTTAAGAGTCTTTGGGTGTGAATGTTTTCCATGCTTACGTCCTTATAACAGACACAAAATGGACTATAGGTCCACTGCGTGTGTGTTTTTGGGATATCCAGATTCTCTACTTAGATACATGTGTTTGGACAGAAGTACAGGCCGAGTTTACATGGCGAGGCACGTGCGCTTCAATGAAAGTGTCTTCCCTTTTGCAACAGTACGGGAAGAAAATGCATGTGCCACTGGTGATGTCACACCTGCCATGCCCTGGGCATCTGCACATCTACACAGACTCCACCGCCAACACAGTCGTCCCCGCCAGCCTTGCTTGCTGTCCAGCCACCACCCACGGCAGTGCAACCAGCCGCCAACATCAACCCAACCTCATCGTCCACGGCGGCCCCAGCCACGACGTCCTATCATCCGTCGACGTCTTCAACCATCACCACCAGGCGCCGGCGCACGGTGCGTCCCACTGTCCGTACGCACCTGATGCAAATGCGGCAAACCATTAATGCACGACAACGGCCGACAGCTCTGGTGGCCTCCGTTGACGACGTGCCATTCGCAAGCTGTGAAAAGTTCGCATTGGCGAGCTGCGATGGACTCAGAATTCAACGCTTTTTTACAAAACAAAACATGGTGTTTAGTTCCCTCCCCCCCCCCCCCCCCTGAAGTAATATGAACATAATCGGTTGTAAATGGGTGTTTCGCGTCAAGCGAAAGTCCGATGGGTCTATTGAGCGATACAAGGCTCGCTTAGTCGCCAAAGGGTTCAACCAAATTCCCGGCGAAGATTATCGCGAGACATATAGTCCCGTGGTCAAACCGACTACAATCAGACTCCTTCTGGCTTTTGCAGTGTCAAATAAATGGGTTATGCATCAGTTGGACGTTCATAACGCCTTTCTAAATGGACATATCAACGAAGATATCTACATGCGCCAACCATCGGGGTACTCAAATCCCTCAGTGCCTGATTATGTGTGTAAATTGCAACGCTCGTTATATGGGCTAAAACAAGCCCCGCGGGCATGGTTCAAGCGGCTGCACGATTATCTGTTGCAAATTGGGTTTCATGCCTCTAAAACCGATGTATCCCTGTTTATTTTTAAGTCTGGGTCAGCACGAGTATACGTCCTTGTCTACGTGGATGATATACTCCTGCTTGGCAATGATTCTAACATAATTGACAGGTTTATGAAACAACTTTCATCCGCGTTCAAGATTCGGGATCTTGGAGTCCCTAGTTTTTTCCTTGGCGTCGAAGCAACGTATCATGCGAACACTGTTATGTTTGTTAGTCAGTGTTACATTTGTATTATTATTGTAACATAATATTAGTTTGAGCTATAGTTGATTTAGTCCTTAACTACTTATCTGATGTATAGGACTAGTTGGTTAGGCTTAGACTTCCAGGTCTATTGTATCTCTTAGTTGTGTTACGTTGATTGAATACATTGCACATTCATCTGGTATCATACGCTCAGGTGATCCTTTTCTCTCTCCTCCAAAACAGACATGTCGACTAATTCCAGTGAGTGCACGGTGAGTGCAGCCGTGACGTCGTCGACAACCCCCACCAACCTCACTACCGCCCACCACCTTGTCTCCCTCAAACTCACGACCAAAAATTATTTATTTTGGCGTACTCAGCTAATACCGTTCCTATGCGGGCAAGGCTTGCTCGGCTATGTCAGTGGCGACACCCCATGTCCGGCTGTGTTGATTCTTCCGCCGGCGACCAGTGACGCAAGCTCCGGTGCAGCGCCGTCTACTCCGACCCCCAATCCGGCGTATGGCTTTTGGATCCAACAAGACCAAAGCATACTGTCGCTCCTTATCTTGTCCTTATCGGACGAAGTTATGTATCTCGCGGTGGGCAGAGATACATCCCGGGCGGTGTGGACGTCGATCACTTCGGCGTTAGGATCGTCGACGAGGGCAAGGTGCTTAAATCTTCTTGCGCAGTTTTAGAGTCTCTGTCAGGGAGACAGCTCGCCCGAAGAATACCTTGGACGGGCGCAACTGATCGTAGAGGACTTAGCGCTAGCCGGCCGACCGGTGTCACTCGACGAGCAGAACCTCTACGTCTTCCGAGGGCTCAGGCCAGAATTCCGGTCAATGGCGTCTTCTCTAGCTGCCTCAGGTAACCCAGTCACCATTCCCCAACTCGCCGATTTCCTACAGGCTCAAGAGTTCATATGGGCCGAGGATTTTCTGCCGGCGGGTGGCGTGCCGGCGGCGTTGCATCAGGCGCTGCATACTGGCAGAGGGCAGCGCGGTTCAGGTTCTGGAGGTGGATCGCGTGGCTCAGGTTCTGGAGGTGGCGGACGAGGCCGGAACGGCAGAGGAGGCCGTGGTGGCTGGCAGGGCAGAGGGCGCGGCGGAGTTCCTCGCTGTCAGATCTGCCGAAATCAAGGACACACGGCGGTGCATTGTTTCCGCCGATATGACCAGCCTCCTCCTCAAACGTATGTGGCAGTGTCCGGGGAAGAATGTGCGGTCATGGCTGATGGATGGTTCCCGGACACAGGTGCTACATCTCACGCGACGCCGGATGCGACAATGATGTCCCATTCTGACTCGTACACTGGTGGTGATGTCTTACGCATGGGTAACGAGTTAGGTTTGGGTATTTCCAGTACTGGTCGTGCATCGTTAAATTCCGTGTCTGGTTCATTAGTTCTAAATGATATATTGCATGCCTTACAGCGTGTCTTACAAAATTGCCCTGTTGATAAAAATAAGTCAAACACGTTTCAGGTGTGCTCCGCGTGTCAGCTTGGGAAATCATCCTGATTTCCTTTAGATAGGGTTATTTCTTCAAGTAATAATGTATTGGATCTAATATATACAGACATTTGGGGGCCCGCACCCATTGTTTCTACGGGTGGTTTTCGTTATTTTTTGTTATTCGTGGATGACCACTCACGTTTCTGCTGGTTTTACCCATTAAGGTTAAAATCAGACATTTATACCGCTTTTGAGTAATTCCGTGTTATGGTAGAACGCCAGTTTTCGCGTTCTATCAAATCTATTCAATCTGATCTTGGCGGTGAATACCGCAGGTTACACTCTCGTTTCACGTCACTTGGCATTGTGCATAGGCAATCATGTGCATATACGCATGAGCAAAATGGCCGTGTTGAACGCCGTAACAGGCATATCGTTGAAACAGGTCTCGCTTTACTTGCTCATAGCTCTATCCCACAAAATCATTGGGATTCAACGTTTAAAACGGCAGCTTATCTAATTAACTGCCTACCCTCGTCAGCCATACAGTTCTCGAGTCCGTATGAGCTACTGTTCAAAAAGCCCCCACCATATACTTTTTTCCGTGTCTTCGGGTGCAAGTGTTATCCCTATCTGCGGCCCTACAATCGCCACAAGAGAATACCGCTCTGCATCCTGTGTCTCCTTAGGATATCCCACGTCCTATAGAGGTTATCGATGCATGAACCTCAATACCGGGAAAACCTTTATCTGTCGCCACGTTCGCTTTGACGAAACTTGTTTTCCCTATGCTGCAGGTTCTAG
Organism: Ipomoea nil; assembly: GCF_001879475.1. Taxonomy (NCBI): domain Eukaryota; kingdom Viridiplantae; phylum Streptophyta; class Magnoliopsida; order Solanales; family Convolvulaceae; genus Ipomoea; species Ipomoea nil. The sequence goes on from NW_017619075.1 coordinate 439,476, forward strand.
GGTTGATATACAGACAGTGCACCCAAGTCCACCATGGGCATCAGGTCCACTTGTTCCTTATAAACCGGCTGAACCGCCACTAGATGTGGCCCCGTTGGCAGTTCAACCACCTATGGCTATTCAAGAACGGCCTCTAGCTGTTCAAAGTCAACCTGCACCACGGCGTGTAAGGAGGCGTGCCCCCCGGGCTCAGCCTCAGGATCGGGCGCATGTTATGCGTCTTCGTCATATGACGAAGGGAACGGGTGAACCGTTACAGGCCTTAACAGTCTCTGCTGACCCTACTTGCTATACACAGGCAGTGGGGCATCCAGAATGGAGAGATGCCATGGACCAAGAGTTCAACGCTCTACTCCATAACAGCACCTGGTCACTCGTATCACCTAAGCCCGGCTTAAATGTGATTGGCTGCAAGTGGGTCTACCGCACTAAACGGAAGGCTGATGGGTCCGTTGAGCGGTACAAAGCCCGTTTGGTGGCCAAAGGGTTCAATCAGGTCGCAGGGGGGGACTTCTTTGAAACTTTTAGTCCAGTAGTTAAACCGACTACTGTCCGCATGTTACTATCCATGGCTGTGTCGCAAGGTTGGACTCTACGGCAGTTAGATGTTCACAACGCTTTCCGAAACGGGAATCTTGCTGAAACGGTATATATGCGTCAGCCACCCGGATACGAGGACCCAACACATCCTGATTATGTGTGTCTTTTACAGCGATCATTATACGGGCTTAAACAGGCACCACGGGCCTGGTTTAAGCGCCTACATGATTTCCTTCTTACTACTGGCTTTACAGCCTCTAAGACTGATGTCTCGCTCTTCTATTACACAGCTCAGGACTCACGTGTTTTTCTTCTGGTATATGTCGACGACATCATCATGATGGAAAATGACACCGCCTTACTGACCACTCTACTTAATCGCCTATCCGCAGCGTTTAAAATTCGGGACCTGGGTCAGCCGGGGTTCTTCCTTGGGATTCAAACTCTGTCAATTCAAGGTGGCCTACATTTGTCACAACGGCGTTATATGGAAGATATTTTGACTAGTGCTGGGATGTCTGATTGCAAGCCACTCGCTACCCCTGCTTCTCTGTCATATTCTGTTGCTCCCTCTTTTGAGTTATATGAGAATCCCACGTAGTATCGTCGGCTAGCTGGTGCCTTCCAGTACTTGACTATTACCCAGCCGGATTTATCATATGCAGTCAACCGGTTGTGTCAGTTTATGCATGCCCCGACGGATGATCAATGGGGTCTGCTTAAACGAGTTTTACGGTATGTTAAGGGAACTCTCACGCATGGTCTTCGTCTGCCTGTGTCTCCGTCTACGGCCATCAATGCTTATTCAGATTCAGACTGGGCCGGGTGTCCATTGACAGGAAATCAACTAGTGGATATGCGGTCTTCCTTGGTGCTAATCTGGTTTCCTGGGTTTCTCGCAAGCAGCGGACTGTGGCCTGATCATCGACAGAAGCAGAGTACAAGGGTCTTGTTGATGTTGCTGCTGAGGTCACTTGGGTGGTCTCTCTTTTACGCGAGCTTGGTCTTCATGATGGCACTCCAGCTTCATGATGGCACTCCAGCGACGCTGTGGTGTGACAATTTGGGAGCCACCTACTTGTGTGCGAACCCGGTCTTTCATGCTCGTACTAAGCATGTGGAGATCGACTATCATTTCGTTCGGGATAAGATGGCTTCTGGTGACTTCTTGGTTAATTTTGTTTCAACAAAAGATCAGCTAGCGGACATCTTCACCAAACCACTGGCAGCAGCACGGTTCGGCGTGTTACGAAGCAAGCTCAATGTTGTCTCTCACCCACCTTGTGCTTGAGGGGGAGTGTTAGTCAGTGTTACATTTGTATTATTATTGTAACATAATATTAGTTTGAGCTATAGTTGATTTAGTCCTTAACTACTTATCTGATGTAGAGGACTAGTTGGTTAGGCTTAGACTTCCAGGTCTATTGTATCTCTCAGTTGTGTTACGTTGATTGAATACATTGCACATTCATCATGTTGTCCCAACAGCGCTACATAAGTGAGCTACTACGAAAAGCTGGCATGGAATCCTGTAAGCCTCTCTCAACGCCAATGTCGCCTGTAACGACATTTTCAGATAACGCCACCCCCTGGATAACCCGACACCGTATCGTCAGTTGCTGGGCTCGCTGATGTATCTCCTCATCACCTGCCCAGACTTGTCTTTTGCGGTGAATCGACTGCGCTAGTTCATGCACAGTCCAAGAGAGGACCATTGGACAGCCTTAAAACGGGTCTTGCAGTACATTCAGGGAAGTCGCACTCTTGGCCTCCGGCTCGTCTCGTCCTCAGAACCGGTGCTACATGCCTTCTCCGACTCAGATTGGGCTGGGTGCACCACTGACCGGAAGTCAACTGCGGGATACGCTATTTTTCTTGGTCCTAATTTGGTCTCTTGGGTATCCAGGAAACAACGTACTGTAGCCCGCTCCTCAACCGAAGCCGAGTACAAGTCCCTAGCCAATGCCGTTGCAAAAGTAACTTCGGTTCAATCTCTACTTCATGAGCTTGGGTTGCATCTGCCTATGGTTCCTGTGTTGTGGTGCGATAACTTGGGCGCCACGTATCTCTGTGCCAACCCGGTATTTCACGCCAGGACTAAACACGTCAAGGTTGACTACCACTTCGTCCGTGACAAGGTTTCGCCCGGGGAAATGAAAGTCAACTTTGTCTCGACGCATGACCAGCTTGCAGACATATTTACCAAGCCGCTACCCTGGACACAGTTTTGTGATCTACGTTTCAAGCTTGGCGTGGTACTTTGTCCCTCGTCGACTTGAGGGGGGGTATTGAACTGTTAGAGTCTATAGGGCTGTTAGACTATCTACAAAGTAGTTTCCACTTTTCATGTTATTATCTCTGTATAAATAGCTGCTCAGTTCTTCATGAATAAATGTACAAAACCATTTTTTATATAAATCATCCTACTAATCTAATGAATATGAATATAAAGAAGATTTTGCAAAAATAATAATAATAATAATAATAATAATAATAATAATAATAATAATAATAATAATAATAATAATCGGTTATTAATAATTTAGATTAAAATTACATGGCATTATTTTACTATTAATCTAATGAATATAATGAAGATTTTGCCCAAAAAAAAGAAAAAAAAAAAAAACTCGGCTCTTAATTATCTATAGTTTATACTATATATTATTAAAAACAAAATCCTCCATTTTAACTTTCCTCCCAACCACTTAATAATAATAAGGTTAGCGGTAAAAAAAAAAAAAAATGAATCCGTAATTCGAGAAGTCATAATGTTCTAAAATTATTTCTACGCATTATTTTAGTATTAATCTAATGAATATGAATATAAGGAAGATTTTACATTAAAAAATGAAAAAAAAAATCAATTATTAATAATTTAGATTAAAATAACAGGGAATTATTTTACTATTAATCTAATCAATCAATACTATTATTAAAAACAAAATTCTCCTTTTAACTTTTCGCTCAAACACTTAATAATAATAAGGTTAACAGTAAAAATGAAAAATATAAAAGAATCCGTAATTCGAGAAGCCATAACGTTTTAAAATTATTTCTACACATTGTTTTACGATTAATCTAATAAATATAAATATAAGGAAGATTTTGTAAAAAAAACAAAAAAAAAATCAATTATTTATAATTTAGACTAAAATTACTGGGCATTAGTTTACTATTAATCTAATGATTATAAGGAAGATTTTGCAATATATATATATATATATATATATATATATATATATATATATATATATATATATAGAGAGAGAGAGAGAGAGAGAGAGAGAGAAAAGAATCGGTTATTCATAATCTATACTTCTCTACTATTATTAAAAACAAAATCTTTTTTTTTTTAAACTTTCCGTCCAAACACTTAATAATAATAAGGTTAGCAGTAAAAAAAAAAAGAAAAAATTGGAAAAGAATATGTAATTCGAGAAGTCATAATGTTTTAAAATTATTTCTACGCATTATTTTACTATTAATATAATGAATATGAATATAAGGAAGATTTTGCAATAAAAAAAATATAAAAAAATTATAAAAAAAAAAAAGAAAGAAAAGAATCGGTTATTAATAATTTAGATTAAAATTACAGGTCATTATTTTACTATTAATGTAATCAATCAATACATACATACTATTATTAAAAACAAAATTCTCGTTTTTAACTTTCCGCCCAATATAAAAAAAAAATAGTACTTGGCAACAATATATTTGTTATAATTACTGAATAACAATATATAAGTGTAGCTCAAGATTTTGCAATAATTAATCAAACAAATAATTAAATTAATGATATATAAATGGATCCAACAACATTAAACAATTGGTTTTAATTAAGGCAGATTATCTGCATATGGCATTTATAGACTTATTTTAGAATCATATATCGCAAGCTCAAGGATTTGTTTTAGAACTGAATTTTTGTGCATGTTCCCAATTTCTATATTTCATTTATATTCAATGCAATCATACCTCCTCCAAGTCTTTGGTATTAGTTGTTACATTATTTGTATGTTGCTTCCAGTTTGATAGATTATCACAGATATATATAAAAATTGCCAACATAAAGTTACTATCTTTTATTTCCAGTGAATTGAATTAAATGATTCACTAGGCTACTGCCATATTTATTCTAATTTTATATTTTTGGAAGTGTCAAAGTGAATATCTCTAAGTGAATATATATATATATATATATATATATATATATATATATATATATATATATATATATATATGGAAGGGATCAGGTGCAGGTGGGGCTTCCCGTGCGGTTGTGCGGGTGGACGCACGTTAAGCATTAATCTGACGCACTTAAAGTACAAAACACGCGCACATTAAGCAATAAGCACACAAACAAAACACCTTAAGAACACAACCCCACGCATGTTAAGCACAAGCCTCACGCACCTTAAGCACAGAACTCAGACACCTTTTAAGTTTCAACAACTATTCACATTAAACACAAACTCACGCACGTTAAGCACAAAACTCACGCACCTTAAGATCAAGAGTCACGCACCTTACGCACAAAACTCACGCACATTAAGCACAAAACTCATGCACCTTAAAGTTTCAACAACAACTCACATTTAGTACACACTCACGCACATTAAGCACAAAACTCACGCACCTTAAGCACAAGACTCACACACACTAAGTACAAAACTCACACACATTAAGAACAAAACTCAGTACACACTCACCCACATTAAGCACAAACCTCACACACCTTAAGCACAAGACTCACGCACCTTAAGTACAAAACTCACGCACATTAATCACCCGCACAACCGCACGGGAGACACTTACCCGCACTGGAACATAATTCTATATATATATATATATATATATATATATATATATAATAATAATAATAATAATAATAATAATAATAATAATAATAATAATCAAGTTAGAAGTGTATCGTTTGAGATATTTGTTTAGCTTAATTTGTGAAATTAATATTATGCATTTATAAGAACATCTCAGGGTGTTCAATACAGTAACCATTGAACAATTCATGGTGTTCAATAGTATTAATAATATATTCATGAAAATGTTGAGATTATTGGAATTTTTAGCTAAAAATGGCATTTTGAGTGACTATTTTGTGGTACAAATATATGTGGGATCCACTTCCGATTTGGGTCGGGTCAAAGTGGATTCGGCTTCTTCGTAGTGAGACAAAGAATTTGATATAATGTACGCTCAAAATGGGTAATAGGTGAATGAGAAATTGATTCTCAAGGTGAACCTATTTGAGAGAAGTCCAAATGACGAAAGGATAATTAAGCAAGTAGTTAATTAGTATTTTATGCTAATGAATCGTTAAGCACGAGATGTGCTTTTGTTAAGTTTTGAGCTTAAAACACGAAAGCTTAATTCAAGTAATGTGCTGCTAGCACATTACAAAGTGATAAGCTTTGAAAAAGCTTATTTTGAAGAATTGGGAGTGGAGCTCCTTTCGTGCTACACGAAAGTTGAGCAATTGAGCTTTGGTAGCTTAATTTGAGCATTGGAGAATTGGAGCTCCTTTCGTGTTCTTTAGTGAGCTCCTTTCGTGCTGCACCGTTTTGGTGCGTGTGGACCACTCGGGTGTGTACGGACTTCTCGGTCACTCAGATATTTTGAAACAAGTTCGTGACCGTTGGAATTATTACGATAATAATTACGACCGTTTCAAACGTTATTATCCAATTATTAAATTTTGAATTTATGTTGGATTAATGTGTCATTATAAGCTTTTAACTCCACTCTTCCCTACAAATACATGATGTTGGCAGATTGTTGTTTTAACTCCGTTTTGAAAAAGAAAAAGCCTTCTTTGTTTCAAAGAGAAAAAAATTTCTGCCAACATCTTCTGTAAAATATCGGAGTGTTCAGCTTGTGTTCTAGTTCGCCGGACTTTGGGTTGGAGTGCTCGAACGCCAAAGTCGTAGTCCGTTTTATCCTTGAGACTGACGCCACAACGATCCTAGCACCCTTGGGAGGTGGCGAATCGGTTTTAAGGAGAGTGTGTGTACACACGACTTGGGCTTCCTCTGCTTCTTCTTTCTTCACGTTGGGTTAAAACCTCAAGTTAGAAACCCGTTCTTGCTTTTATTTTGTTCTTGGTTTCGGACCAAGTGGTGGGATTAATCTAGGAAAGATTAAATCCTTGTACTAGTTTCGTACTAGTGGTGGTGGGATTATTTTGATAAAATAAATCCCTAGTTGGTTAATATATATACGGTGTATATATATGTAATTTTGGTTTTGAACCAAAATTGGTTGGAATTAATTTTCTACAAATTAAATTCCATTTTTTCGGGACAAATATTATATATATATATATATATATATATATATATATATATATATATATATATATATATATATATATAGGCGGGTTCAGGTGCGGCAGTGTCTTACGGTGCGGCAACACCAATAGTTCAACAAATATGCAACATCAACGTTAGAAAAATACACCACACAAAACAGAGTAAACAGAGCCCTGCATCACCAAACACACAGCATTAGGTGTGAGTAAAAACACCATACGCTGTTCGAAAATACACCATTGGGGGTGTTGAGTTATATGGTGTATTTTTTGAGTCTGTTGTGTATTTTGTGATGTTATATTACATTTCATTGTGGTGTGCTTTTATTACACTGTTGGTGCATATTGTTAACACTGTTGGTGTATTCTGGAATTCCGCCGCACGGGAAGACCCTGCAGCATTTGAACTTTATTATATATATATATATATATATATATATATATATATATATATATATATATATAGTTTGTGTATCGATTTATTCACCAATTTCCAACAACAAACCATTGGATCGGACATTTGCATTGTTTAACTTGTCCGGGTGAGAAATGTTAGACCTATTTGTCAACTAAGTTTATAAATTTTAATTGTATAAATCGAAATCAAACAAAGATAACATTAGAACACATAATCTATCCAATTCATTTCATCAATTGCACTATATAACATTCGTTGTTATAATTTATATAATTATATTATATATCGATCCAAATATTCTTAAAATATTATAACAAATCCATTTTGTGCAACGCACGGGTGAAGATACTAGTAGGAAATAATAAGAAAACAAAAGAAGAATACTTGAGAGTTACAGTAAATCTTTTTTTGTCACTACAATCTAACCCCATATAGTATCTGATCAACATGATTATGCCAACATGTAACAATGATACCATCATACCAGGAGATACTTAGCATAAACCTAATCTAATACAAAAACATATGTATGATTGAATGTAGAAGTATCCTTGCAGGTAAGATGTAAAATAAAAAGGGAAAATGACATTTTAAAAACATATAAGAAACGCTTAGTATCTTGTTACCATTCTAAACAGAAGGTTACAGGTTTGAGTCTCATCCTAGTTGAGGATTGGCGTATTATGGTGAACGACACATATGAGCTTAGAAACAAATAAAAAAATGTATCAATATGGGGATAACTCCAACCAATTAAGATGACTAAGGAAACAAACTTGTAAACATAAGGTCACGAGTTCAAATCACAGACCTCTTGGCTTGAGCGATCAGTGATTTACCTCCTTGTGGTCATTTAATTACCGGCTAGGGTCACAAGGCGGGATTTACTAAGTGTATACCCTCGGGTAGTGGCTGTGGGTTTCCCTCAACACCCAAAAAAAAAAAAAGTATCAATATAAACAAAAATTATAGGGTATGTTTGTAAATATTGGCCAATTACCAAAAAGTCCATTTAAAATAAAAATACAATGTCTAAACTCCAAAATATTTTTAAACTTTGACAATTAGACATTCTAAATTTCAAATTGTTTATATTTTCATTGATATCTTCATTTTAAAAACTTATAAATTCTAGATCAAACTCATCTAAATATAAGCTGGCAAATCGAAAGATGACAAAATCTTAAGTTAGTAAGAAATATTATAAAGTTTTAATTTTGAAATGAATGGTTCAAATGTTATTTTAAATAAAAAATATAAATTAGCATTATTGTATCAAATATTATTTCAAAAAAAAAAACTATAATTATTTTATATATAATAATAATAATAATAATAATAATAATAATAATAATAATAATAATAATAATAAGTTTGGGCCTTGGATTGCCCTGGACTGGCCCACGAAAGGCCCCAGCCTGGCACGAGACCGGCTAAAGTAATTCACGGTCGGTCCCAGTCCATGTTAACCTAGGCTCGGGATCGGCCCAAGCCCATACTTTGGCCATCTTTAGAATGTAGTCATTGTTTAAAAAAAGGTTTATGCACAAAGTGGCAAGCAATTTAACTACATGCATTATGGTAAAAAGACAATAGTGGGTACTCCAAGAAGGTTAATATCAATTCAATGAAAAAACACACACAAACAAGTATTCCATCATTCATAGTAATTCCAAAATTATGAACTTGAAAATAATCAGGTGCAAAATGGATGTGAAATTTGCTTATGAAACTAAACACATCCCATATTGCGATATTAGTATTTGGACTACCAGCAAAGATATTGTTATCATTATCCAGTCAACAAGTTATGGTAATATAATGGAACAACAGTTACTACTCATGAACTTTCTACAAAATAAATATTAATATTTTAATCAATACTTTCACATGAGAATTTACGATCATACATCTCACAACAAATGAAACATGTAAGGGACTAGACTCAGCTACTACCTCGCCATCGATTTGAACATGTGACCTCAATTTTGATATCAATTTTTGGATCCCAGCATTGCACTATGCTTACTTTTAAGTAGGTCACCTATCATATAAGTCAAGCACGCTTAACCACATAGTTCTTTAGTTATCTGGTTGTCATATCCTTCTTAAAACCAATTGGTGATAAGCCGGTGGACATTAACCATTTAACCACATCCCTCCATAGTAAATCACATCGTCATGTCTCGAATCGAGCATGGCTGAACTCGGCCAACTCTCAACATCAACAAACACTTGCAAGATCAAGATCGAGTTCATAATACAAATAATATAGTTTTTGTTCTAAATCAAGTTCCTCAACAAACATTCTGCAATTTATTGGGAAATTCTGTGAGTTTTTGTTCTAAACTCAGTTTCTTTATCTGCTATCAAGTTTGTAATACCTTGGTGTTAAATTTCATCATGATTTGTCTTAAAGACTTTACTGACATTACCCTTCCTATGGGTTATTGTAGATTTGATTATCTACTTGCGATGTGTAAGCGAGAGAGATTACTACTTGAGAAAGAGGAGCAAGTTAAGCAAGAAAAGAAAGGATACTACAATGATGAACGAACTATTTAGGTGGGGATGATCTCAATGAGAGTTTGATCGAGCCTTAAAACCATATAGTGCCTCCTGATAAGGAGGGATGGAGGAAAAAATGATTGGTTCATTTTATGGCTGCTTATCCTAGTAGAACATTGTGAAGTCAGTGGTGCAAAGTACAACACGAAGCAACACCCTAGAGTCTGTTAGTTCACATTCCAGTGATGATGGCAGAATTTTTTTAAAGAGAATAGAGAGGAGATAAAAGTATCATGAGGTTGGGGGGTGAAACTGAAGCTGAGAGAATCAATTCAAAGAAGTGAAATAGGGGAAGTAGGGTGCCAACAACGGTCTAGAACCGCCATCAGAACTACCAGTTGAATTTAGAAATTTAATTCTCCAATTGGCTGTTAAGCGGGCAATATGTGTCGAGAAATTGGTAACTCAAAAAGATCTTACCGAAACATATGTAAATAGCACCCATAATAGGCTGTCAATTCCAGTAAGGCTTGTGAGGGAGGTGTTCCTTACGGAAGAATGAAGATCATCTTTTACTTTGTCAGCACAATGGGAAGAATGTGTGTTCTATAAATGAAATACAAGTGATCACACCAATGATGGAAGTCGCAACGGTGAGCTTGAGGAAACAAACAAGTTACCTTTGAACTATGCTCTAGTTTTCTCTATCTTCTGCAACTTCACCCACCATTATATTCCCAAAAACTTTGAAAAACTAATTCTTTGAATTTTGAAACAAGCATATTGCATAAAAATTCGGTTAGTTGATTGTTAGAAATTGGGTCATAATGGTAATTTCTCATCCTTCATCCCATTTTGGATGATTCATTCTTCTTCCCCTTATTAAGCTCCACATAGAAATGGAGATCTTCATCCCCAAATCAACTTCAATCCTAAATAAATAAATAAATAAGGGGAAGAAAAAAGGAATCATTTACATTTCTATGGGGAAGAAGAATGAATCACCCCAAATGAGATGAAGGATGAGAAATTACCATTAGGACCCCTATTTCTAGCGGTAAACTAACAGAAATTTTAACAAAGAACTAAATTGTGTAAAATCATCAAAGTCGATGACTAAATTGAGCACAAAAAGTCATTTAGGACTAAATAGAGTAAAACCACTATAGTCGAGCACTATATTGGGTATTAACTCTTCATATCATCATGTATACGTACCTACAACACATACATATACCTGTAAAATTAAAACATCAAAACCAAATTCTGGTGATGATTTTGACAACGTACAATATAATGAGTTTTATCTATATTTAGTTTTTTTTTTCTTTAATCTTTGGTATGTGCATGTTTCTGAATAATGATTTATATCTAGATTAGAGCTGTCGAAACAGTCGGCGGAGTGGGGCCTGCCAAAGCGCACCATATGACAGGGACTAAGTTAAAAAGTCCTCCAAAATACGTGCATAAATAGGCCGGCCTGCGGGCCTTGGCGGGGGCTCGCCAAATTTAAAAAGTTTTAAATTTAAATAAAAATTAGGAGAAAATTTCAATTTTGGTCCACTAACTATTGCACTTGTGTTAATTGCAACACTTGACTTTCAAAAATGTTAATTTAGTACCTTGACAATGTAATCTTTATCAATTTTAGTCACGCCGGCCAAATATGACCGGAAAATTTTAAGTCAACAATTTAACTTAAATGGGAGGGCAAAATCGACATTTCATGTTCACTCCAATTTGGGTAAGACTAAAGTCACGCTCCTCCCGCATCTTCGAACACGAAAGCGATCCAGATCAGAACAGAAATGGAGAACACGAACTGCTGTTAAGGTACAAGAATTCCTTAAACACCTCAATGATATGATGCGCCTCTTTGTACTCATCGCAATCGTCGTCTTCCTTCACCCTAAACTTGAACCGCTTCCCGGCGACGATCTTCATGATCAAATTCAACGTTAACTACCGGAACCACTCGTTCATGTCGACTGTTTTGGCCGAAGAAGAGCCACTAATCATTCGCTAAAATCTGTCTCTGAGCACCAAGGAAATGAGATTGAGAAAGTAAGGAAAAGTCTAAAGAAGACCTCCAACTCCATATTGGAAAATTCTGGACAGTTAGAGATTGGTGGTGAAGCAGTTATTCACGGCTTCCCAGCTACAAACCACCAGGATCCGCCATCGCCGCCATCCGGCCAAGAGGAATATCACCGCCAGTTTCCGGCCGAGAGGAATATCTCCGCTACCGAGTGTGGTGGAATGGAGTCAAATGCAAACACAGAAGAAGCATGTATGGTGGAATTACAGTGATGCAAACACAGAAGAAGCAAGTATGATGGAATTACAGTGATTAGACCGCGATCGATCCAGAAGGTCGTTGTGCATGCAGGCGCCTTTGCCGTCGCGGACGTAGCTTTCCCAAAAGGGACTCCTCAAGAATGTAAAGGGGGACGGCAAGTTCAGGCCAAGAACATACACACACTTACAAGAGCTATTATTTTTCTTCTATTTTTGAAAGGTGAATCCACCAAGGTTGTGTTGGACCTCCCTGAACCCAAAAACCCTAAAACCAACACACGGTGTACAAAGTTCATGTAAAACTAAAAGTCTACAAAGAATGAAGAGATATTGTCATACTATATAGAATTCTTCTAATAATATCAAAATGCATGTATTTATTTACAACAGAATAAATTTTTTTGACAGATTAGTACTGTATTATTGGTATACATTGGAAAGTAGCATTTCAGCATTATAAAATCAACAAATAAAGAAATTAATTTTTGTTATTCAAATGAAAAATAAATTGTATTATTAAACATTGCCAAAAAAAAATCTCCAAGTGAGAAAATAAGGAAAAATAATTTTATACTAGTGTATAATTCTAAATATATTAGAAAATTTATGATAATAGTGTTAAATTATATGATGATGTAGATGCTTAGTTGTCAAATAATAGTCCAACTCAACAATTTTGGGTTGGGTCATCCTAATAGTGAGTTCAATAGTAAAATTGGACAAAATTACTTCAAAATGTAAATATTTCATATTAAGTTGTCAAATTTTTAACCAGTTTAGTTAGTGTGAGTGGCCGTGCACTCTTATCACTTAAGTGATGTTGGGAATTCAAATCCCCTCTCTAATAAAAAATCAATCTGACAGCACTTTTCTCTTTTTTTAGGATAATCCCGTGCGAACAGTGATTAGTATGAGTATGATACGAGCTTAAAAATGTCTCCTAATTAGGACATTTTCAAGACATCTCGTGGTCTAACCAAATTAAAAGTTGTCAAATTTTAAAGGTCTAAATATAATTGCAATGAATCGTAAATGTTTGCATTTTTCTACAAATAAAACTTTTTTTTTTTTTGAAGAAACCACATTCTACTAATAAAACTTTAAAAAGTGCAACTAAGCAATTTTTACCTTCTTTTTTTTTTTTAATGTAAAATATTGATTATCATTGATTTGAATGTCATGCCATATCATTTCATACTTTTATAATATATTAAAAGAGTTAATACCCAAAATCGTCCTCGACTATAGTGGTTTTTCTCAATTTCGTCCTAAACGACTTTGGTGACCTAATATTGTCCCAGACTTTTGTGTTTCGCTCAATTTAGTCCCAGACTTTTGTGTTTTTGCTCAATTTAGTCCCTCATTTGTTATTCTGTCCATTTGGTGTTAAATAAATGAGTTAATACCCAAAATCGTCCTCGACTATAGTGGTTTTTCTCAATTTTGTCCTAAACGACTTTGGTGACCTAATATCGTCCCAGACTTTTGTGTTTCGCTCAATTTAGTCCTTCATTTGTTATTCCGTCAAATTGGTGTTAAATTAAGGGACAATTCAGTAATGTCAATATTGATATCTCTTTACTTTCAACTTGTGAAGTATGAAATTCCTCTTTCTTGTACGAATTACACCCAGAATTACTCCCGGACCTGCAAATCAAATTTTATATTCGCAGTTTTAGGAGTAATTCTGGGAGTAATTCGTAAAAAAAAAAAGGGATTTCGCAGTTCACATGTCTATGAGTAAAGAGATGCCAATATTAAAATTACTGAAATGTTTATTTATTTAACACCAAATGGACAGAATAACAAATGAGGGACTAAATTGAGCAAAAACACAAAAATCTGGGACTAAATTGAGCGAAACACAAAAGTCTGGGACGATATTAGGTCACCAAAGTCGTTTAGGACGAAATTGAGAAAAACCACTATAGTCGAGGACGATTTTGGGTATTAACTCTTAAATAAATAGACAATTCAGTAATTTTAATATTGGCATATCTTTACTCATAGACATGTGAACTGCGAAATCCCTTTTCTTTTTTACGAATTACTCCCAGAATTACTCCTAAAACTGCGAATATAAATTTTGATTTGCAGGTTTGGGAGTAATTCTGGGTGTAATTCGTACAAGAAAGAGGAATTTCGCACTTCACAAGTTGAAAGTAAAGAGAGATCAATATTGACATTACTGAATTGTCCCTTTATTTAACACCAATTTGATGGAATAACAAATGGAGGACTAAATTGAGCGAAACACAAAAGTCTGGGACGATATTAGGTCACCAAAGTCGTTTAGGACGAAATTGAGAAAAACCACTATAGTCGAAGACGATTTTGGGTATTAACTCTATATTAAAAGGTATGTGACAAATACTATATTAAAAGGTATGTGACAAATACTATTATTATAAACCAAGTAATTGAGGCGAGGCAATTAATCAAGCTGACAACAATAGAGGGGGAATGATGAGAGAGAAGAATGCCATTTACCATCTACTAGAGATTAGAGAAATAGAAAACCTTATTTGGTAAATGATTTAAAAAAAAAAAAAAAAAAAAAAACTTTTTGGTCCATTTTAGCTATTTGATTTCATCACAAAGGTAATGTAAATATATGGTAAATAATTTTTAGGATGGACCCTTGGAAATTTGACAAATTAAAATTAAATATTTATATTTTGTAACGATTATATTTTTTAATTGAGTTAATTCTGAATTTAGTACTTTGATTATCACTCATTTCTTATTTTAGTCATTGATTTTTAAAGGTACCACATTGAGTATTAAATTATTTTCAATTCTAATCCATAATTAGCTTTTCCATGTGTGAATTGTTAATATTGAAGGTAAATTTGAAAAGTCATGACCGCGCCAATTTTTTCTCACACACAGAGAATAAAGTCTTAATTTTCTTATTCTAGTAACCCTAATTTCACCCTCAATTTTAATAGATCGCACAAGGAAAAAGCTTACAATGTATTACAATTGAAAAAGATTCAATACTCAAGAACTAAATTTGATAGCTTTAAAAGTTAAATGACTAAAATTAAAAGTGAATGATAATCAGAGAATAAATCTAAAATTAACTCTTTTTTAAAAGATGAACTTAATGTATTAAATCATGATAAAGACAGTCCACAAGGAAACTAGGAGGGACATAAAACCACTCCCCACAACCTGACTCAGAACAAGCCTCCCTAGCAACTGTATGGGCAGCAATTTTCGCAGATCGTTTAACAAAACGGAATTGAACATCATCAATCATTGATGTCAAATCCTTTACATCATCAACTAGTAGTCCAAAGGAAGAGTAAAAAGAAGGAGATGAAAGTGCATAAAAAACTGTTTTTGAGTCCATCTCTACATCAACACACCCCATGCCTGTGTCCTTCAACCAGCTTAATGCTTCTCGTACACAAATTACCTCTGCTTCATTAACAGTACGCAGATGTCATTCAACCAGATATTCTTTGCTGCCAAAAACACGCCCTGGTGATCCCTCAGAACCCAGCCTAGACCCATTGAGTTTGTTGTAGTGTTCAGGGATGCATCCGTATTCAGCTTCAAACGCCTAAAGGTGGCGGCCTCCATTGCTCACACAACCCAGCCGTGTGCCCTGCATGGTCTTTGAGATTAACAGAGATCCAATTATTCCAGAAACTAATTGCACGACGCAACATCTTATTAGCATCAAATATAACCCCCTTCCAAACACTGTCATTCCGACTTTGCCACAACCCCCAGCATGCCATAACAAACTGGTGTAAAACATCCCCACTCAAAGAAGTAATGAATGCAAAAAATCAGTCAATGACATTACCATGAGCCACCCCCATCGTTGGCAGTCCAATCTATCCCCAAACATTAGCAACTTCTGTACATTGGACAAACAGGTGGTAAGCACTCTCAGACTCCCTCCTGCACATGTGACAAATTAAATTGCAATGAATATTTTTCGCTTGTAACGCATCTCTAGTTGGCAGATAGGAAGAAGCTAGTTGCCAATAGAATTGTTTAACTTTTGGAGGTACATCTAGATTCCAAATTCGTGCCCATGGTCAGGTACCATTGAACTCACCTTTCAGCCGGCGGTAACACGATTTAACAGTGTAGTCCCCTTTCAGTTCCCACACCCAGTACCACGAGTCCTGCGGCTTTCTTACCGAAATAGGAATGTTCATAATTAAAGCGGCATCCCGGACATAAAAAATACTCCGAACTCGATCCTCATCCCAACCTGCCTGTTACACCTTTGCTAAAATTAACTCTTTTTAATCCTTCAACATACCTGACTTTCTTAAGTTGATGCATAAATTATTTTTAAGAGTACAATATAACATTATTTTTAAAAAATTATATAAAAATGTCTATTTCATTAACCCTCTGGACATAGTTCACTTGATTAACTAACTCATAAATAAGTTAATAGGCTTTGCTTTACTGACTGTCGCACAATGCAGAGTTTTAGTTTTGTTGTAGGTAATACGATGAGATGTCCTACCTCAAACTTAAGACAACATTTTACATTTTTGCATACATTTTTTTTTTGAAAACATTTTTGCATACATAAAAGGAAAGCAACAAAAATAAAATAAAATAAAAAGATAAAATCATGTTCAAACATCATAGTCACCCATTAATACTTAAATCTGGAGAATCAAATTATTTTTAAAATTAAATATATATATTTTAAAAAAGAACTATAATTAAATATAATCATCTCAAAAAATAACATTTAAATATTAAATTAACAAAATATAAAGATTTGGATATAGAGTCTGTTTGACAAAGTTTATTTAAGAGCTTATAGTTTATTTTAAGTTACTAATAAGTTATAAACTCTATTTGGTAATGTTCCCAAAATAAGCTCTTAATTTAAAATAATAGTTTCTTTTGGAACGTTACCTAAAGTAGCGATGTAGCGTTTCAAAATAAACTAGTAGTTTGCTAACTTTTTTTTTCTTATTTTAAAGAAATGATATTTCTACCCTTCACAGTTAAAACTATTTTCTCTCCTCCCTTATCCGCAACTTTCACCGCAAATATTATTATTATTATTATATGAAGGAGATTCGCGCCAATATTGCTACTTCATTATGAGATGCTAAATCATGATTATGCTAATAGTTTTATTTCAAAATGTTAATTTTCTTAAAAACAAAATGTTAAATTTTAATAGGTAAACAAACTAATTTAAATTTTATGAGGATATCTTTTTTTGTCTTTTTACATTTATCAGCTTATCAAAAAGCTAATTTTAACAAACACTTTCAAGCATAATAGCTCTTCAGTTTTCAACTCCTAACTTATATCTTTTCTGCTTTTAGCTCCTTTTCAGCTTGCAGCTACCTTTTCAACTAGATTTGCTAAACATAGCCATAATATGACCTTAAAGCCAATTCTTTTTTTTTTTTTACTCCGTATTTTTTAACATTTCACAAGACGGAGTTGAAGCAGTGACGTGCGAGTTCACCGTTAAGAAACCTACGGCGCAAGCACCAGAGCTCAAACCGCCACGGCATTCTTAATATTTTCTCTTCTTCCGCTCTGTGGGCGCTTTCCACTCTCCCACAATAATAATAAATCCAGGTTCTTTCTCCTCTTTGATCTCGATTCTCACTCACATATGTGATCTTTACTCATTCAAATCTTTTATCGTTGCTTATCCTCACTCATCCCTTTTTTTTTAGATTATCGTCTTTTTGCGTTTCTGTTGTGGAAATTAAATTGTTGAAGATTTGGCGTCGATTCGTGCTCTTATGTAAGTGGATTAGTAATTATTCTGATGTATGTTAACGATCCGTTCTTGGATTTTCGTCACGTATCGAATAGAATTTTTTTTAATTGTTTGTTTATATTAATTTGTTAATTTGTTAGTTCATCGCATTTTGAGTTCTATTTCTTAGTTGATAGTTGATACTGGTGGGTATATTTTTGTTCTTCATTTCTAGAAAGACAGGCTTTTAGGGTGATGATTCTTTTGGTTGCTTAAAGAAAGCGAGATTGAAGATTGGATGAATAGTTTGGAAACCCTATGGGATGTGAAATGAGATTTGTCTTTGGCATTAGTGCTGTACTCAATTTAGAAATTGCTCGCCAATTTGAATGAGAAATGGAAAGTGTTTGTCTATTGAGCCTTGGTAAAACTTACTAGTTTCAAATGCAGTGTATTGCCTATAGTTTAAATGGTGTATGGCTGTATTCCTGATTGGAACATTTTATGTTTCTCTCTTGGTTAAGCTATTTTCAAGAATCTCAACTAGTAGAGCTAACAAGAGATTCCCATGAGGGAGATAATTGGTCCACTTACTGATACGTATCTGAGTGTTGTGCCCAATTTACAACATTGCTTATGAAAGGTTAGAGCTTCTCTTCATTGGTTCAGTAGAGGGTTGACTTTGGAGATATGTGTATCTGGGTAAAAATATTGCTAAGCACCTCATCAAGAAGTGAATGCCATTGGTACCCTTTTACTTTTTTCTTTGCCCACAGATTTGAATGATTGCTTGAATAATATTGCAGCAAAAAGGTGTTTGCTCAATAGTGATTGATATGGGAAATTGAATCTTAAATGCTGTAGGTGTATACTGTATTTATCACATAGTATGTTGGAATGTTGATAGGTTGTTATACGCTATGTAGTTATTAGATTACTGCATATTGGCTACAGTATAAGCAATGGTCATTAAAATCTTGTCAATACATTTCTGTTTGAGGAAAGTTTAGCACTTTTGATAACATAAACTGCTCGTTTACAATATACTTGTATTTAAGATCTCACTAAGGAAATAATGTGTGGAGTGTTTGTTGCTTCTAGATAGAGAACAAACAGTATGGTCAGAGCGTATTCACAAGAGCACACTTATAAGCATCCATGGGAGCGAGTGACTACTGCATCGTGGCGAAAGTTTGCTGATCCTGAAAACAAACGCGTTCTATCACACATCCGTGCGGTTGACACTTTGAACCACAAGCTTGACTCCAGTTCAGGGAAGCTTTACACTACTCGTGCTGTCACCATCCATGCTCCAGGACCATGGTTCATTTCCAAAATCACCGGTCAGGACTCCTGCCATTGTGTTGAATCAACTGTTGTGGATGCCCAATCTCGCTCAATGCAGATATCCACTCGTAACATCAGTCTTGAGAAGTTCATTGAAGTGGAAGAGAAGATCCGATACGATCCTCATCCAGAGAATCCTAATGGATGGACAATTTGTAGGCAGGAAACTAGTATTAGGATAAAGCCCCTGTCAGCGTTGGCATCAATGGCGGAGAAGATAGAGCAGAAATGTGCTGATAGGTTCCAGCAAAACAGTGCTAAAGGCAGGGAAGTGATGGAAAGGATGTGCAAGTATCTTGAGACTGAATCAGGTGGCATTTCAATGTGATCTGTTTGCTTAACTTTGAATGAACTTCTTCAATGCTAATTCTTAGGGGCTCCGACCTGTTGGAGGTGAGTTTTTGTTTTTGTGAAACAAAAAGAGAGTAGGCTCTTCCTTTAGCTTTGTAGAACTGGATGTAAAATCATAGTTCATGCAGGGGCAGTCATGTGATGCAGATAGCCAAATGCATCTCTGTGGAATAATAATGACTTTCAGAGATGAGAGTGTTGTATCCATTGATTTCTCTTTTCATTTTGTTGCTCAAGACTCCCTTCCATTTTCAGTAATGATCTTGTTCCCATTCACTCTTTCTCCAATTTTGTATGATGATTTTCACCTGTCATACTTGTCCCCCCATTTAACATTGTGACAATTACTTTCAGTACAAGGTTAAGAACCATTTTAATGATTTACTTGAAGCCATGTTCAGGAGAGTGGTTAGATTTTAGAATGCCATAATGTTTTGATATATACATCAGGTTCTTTTTAAGGTTTATCACTTTAACCTGAAATTATAGACATCAGTTAGCCGCCAATGACCTTGTGGTCTAGTGACATGAAGTGGCTCTCCCACATGGGTTTAGCCCCAGTGAGGGCGGTATTGACTCTTTGTGCTTCAGTAGGTTGAGAAAGTAACTATGAACAGATACTACATTGTAACAGAGTCAGTAGTACTCAAGAACTGGAAGCATAATTCACACACCTGACCACAATAATGTCCATGGATGTTTTCCACATGGATTTGCACATACAATTTAGATAGGGTTCCATGTGAATTTAACCCAGAAAATCAATACATACAGACTTGAAACTCAAGCAAACCAATTACAAAGAATAAGAGATCATTCCACCTTTTTCTTTGACTGACTGCCTTGTCTTCCAGGATCTGAAGCTATGTAGCCAATCTGAAGAAGCCCCTCTCAGATTAATTTAAGACCCAAATTCCAGCAGACAAGTGTCCTTATATCTTATCCAGCTTTTTAGCCTTGATGACAGGATTGGCCTGAGCTATTGCATCCCGAGCACAAGTGTGGTAGTCAAATGGACAGTCATGTTTACCTTAGTAGCAGTGTGAACCACAGAAAAGGTTACCACATCTGCATTTGAATCCAGTTAAGCCAACCCGTTTCTTGCAGGTTGTGCATCGGCTAGGGCCCTCCTTGACCTTAAGCTCAACAGACCCCAGAAGAGCTTGAAGCTCGGGATGGCAGCAGCCCTAAAGCCTACCGGAAAAAGGTCCCATCTCATTGCTACTCATTTTCTGTTAACAAGGTTTCCAATTGCAGATGTAGCAAGCTTAGCTTGTTCATGTTTCAATAGCATGTTCTTATAGCACTTGGAGCACATGTTCATGTTTGCTGCACTTCAGGAGGGGGGTGGCATCCGGTCTCGATCATCATGCTCCATATTGTCTCTACTTCTGCATTGAACTTCATTTTGAGAAATGCTGACACTGATAGAGTGCTAGAATCCAAAGGCATTCCTCTCCAACGAGGAAAGAGGAAAACATGATCAATTGGACAAAAGGAATATCCTTTACTAATTCTATTTGGTACAAAATAGACAAACATTTATATCTATGCGCATGTGTAGACACAGAGGAATGAAGCATGCTAAAAAAGCATTCTACACATTAAGAATTTGATGCTACTTCTGACTAGAAATAAACAAAGTTCACATGAGTCACATACAAACAGGCAGGAAAATGTTATTTCAAAATAGAAATAATACTATAATAGTCACTTTTCTTTGATAAAATAATAATAATAATAATAATAATAATAATAATAATAATAATAATAATAATAATAATAATAATAATAATAGTGATTTTTCCTTGTTCTCCCTCTTGTTAGACACTAGTAATCATCAAACTAGTCACAATGCCCAATTTGTTTTGGAGCTTAAGTGGTTGGACCCAAACACTAAAAATATAAAAAGGGCTTTCGTGGTAGACAGAGTAGAAACCATTGAAAAACCAATTTTGCAAGAAGCTCCAAACTGAAGCTTTCAAACAAAATTTTGATTTTTGATGGATACCTAACTCAAGGTACCCAGTAGGCACCGTGAGGCAGTCAAGATTGGAAGGTGGTCAACTTGACGACCAGTAGCGAAGCGGAAGTCCAAATTGACATTCTAGAGATATTGGAAGATATGCTACCATATCCCCCAGTTTCCATTCTCAATTTGTAAACCTTTTTATTTCCTTTCTTTGGGCCAGCCACCCATGTATAAATACCCCTGGACTCATATTGTAAGGAGTTCGACTTCTATTTTCTGGCAATAAAATCATTCGCGCACTATTTTAGCATTAATTACGATAGTGTTGACCTGCCGATCGGCTACCAGTAGTCGTGAAATTAACATTGGTGCCGTTTGTGGGGACTTGAAGAAAAGTCATGTTCTTGAAGCAATCTACTAATTTGAAATCATGGTTTGCACCGAAAGGAATCATTGCACCACTTCCAATGCTCGAATCAATGCTAGCCGAGGTGTTGCTAGCCGCGACTTGTGTGAGCTACTCAGCCGCCCAAACTCATAGTATCTATCCCTGGATTCGCATCGTCGTTCCATCCAATTGCCTAACGGATCGGAGACCAGGGGTTGGGTGATACCTCCATGAGCGACATTCCTCTGCCTTCTGCTGCGCTATGCGCACTAACCATGGCTAAGGTAATGACTCGCATGCTTGATATGTATGAGAGGGAGAAGGAGGAGTGGGCTGCCTTCGTTGGCCAATAGCTACCCCTCCGCCAAGGTCTCCTAGAGAAGTAGCGCACCCCAGGAAAGCGCGACCCGCTGAGCAAGTGGCTCGGTTGGAGGCTCATTCTTGTTCCAAATGAGTTCTAGGTCTTTCCATCCCTTCGCGGTTAGGGTCGGGGCCGCGTGCCCTTTCGGCCTTTGATAGGCTTAGTAGTCAGGTTGTTTGTCAAATGCCTAACCGTCTGACTAGGCAGTCTAAGAAGAATTGGGAGTCTACACTAGAGCCTAGAAATAGGCGAAGCATAAAGAGGAGGCCATGCGCCAAAGGTGGGAGGCGGAAGCTTACTTAGAGAGCAAGAGACCCAGACTCACCGCGCGAGGGTTTAGAAGAATTGGAAGAGGTCGGTCCTCTCAACACCCTTAGGGAATTGATGTTGTCAAATAGATTCAGGCCCCCTTAAGAAATAGTAAAACTCATGGAAAATGTTACTAGGTTAGATTTCACGATTCAAACTTGAGGAGGGTATTTGGGGTGGACCCCCGAACACCCTTTGACTTGACTGACGACCTCGAGGTCGTCTTTGAGGTCAACTTCCTCATTTTAACCATGGGATCGGGCCTCTAAGGTCGACCTTTGGGCACATTTTGACTTGGGTAATGACCTTGGAGTTATCTTGAGGATGGCTTATTTGGCTCGTTTACTAGATTGGGCTTATTCCTAGTTCGGCCTCTAGGTGTATATTGATTTATGTGACACCAATAGTCCTTCTTGTGTTAGACTTCCCTCGGGATGTCGAGTTTGTCACCGATCTCAGTCCAAAGAACTCACATACTGGTATTTGAGTACCCAACAGCTCCCAAGTGGACTTAGCTTGGGTCGAGTGGTTGGCCTCTTGCTCATGACAACTTCAACTTATGTATCCCCATCATGTCACTTCGACTTCCTAGGTGAGTTGGATTCAACCTCTACTTGGCTATCTGTCGCTAAGCGAGGTCGATTTGATGGCACCGCATTTGGCCCTAGCGGGAACTAAGTTGTGGTTAGTGTCTCGCTTAGCCCTCTCCTCTCGGGGTTTGCAGGAGCAAGAAGCACTAGGTCCCGAATCTAGCAGTTACCCCGGCTCAAACGTCCTAGGTCGGCTGGATTGGGTCAACAACGGTGAAGTCGAGGTTTACTCCCCACCTTGGTAGTAGTTCCAGTTGTATCTTAAGTCCCTCATCTGACCCAAAGGTAAGGTTTGCCAACTTACATTTCCATTGGGGTGGTAGCCACCCAGAGTGACGCTAGTGAGGTGAGAGTTATGGGAGTTATGTGAACTCGATCTCGCCATGGTTAAAGTAGTGGTTTCGTTGGATGGAAGATGATAATAAATATGGAGCACGCTCAAGCTTCTATTTTAAGCTCTCAATGAAAGTACCAATGATGGAATAAATTAAAACATGGTTCGTATTAAGTATTAATCGATTCCAAATAATGAAACAAAAATGAAATGATGGAAAATAGTGTAAAGAAAGGACAAGAGTGCTCGTATAACAGCTTATGTAATACAAGAATGATGTTATAATAGGACAAAAAAGCCTCCCTCAACAAGACAATGATTCCACTATTTAAACTAGTTTCCCTAATACTCCGCAAGACTCAGTCTTTGCCCAACCGACATGTCGGCTTACCTTAGAGGTCAACCCCATGAGCCGACCATGGAGGCAGACTCTAGAAGTTTTCCTCGCCGCCCGAGCATATTCACGGCTTCCTCTTTCTATGTTGTGGACAGGCCCCGGTGGCCGAGCCCAAGTAATGGCCGACCCCAGGACCTTGAGTCGATACGACCTCCACTTCCTTAGGTAGCCTTCGATAATCCTGGGTACATCTTTTGAGCTCATTCCTAGTCCGGCTAGTCAACATGACTTCCCAACGCGAGCACCCCCAAGATCGGCCCTCAATCTGCATGCTTCGCCAGAGGTTTACATCACACCTCTCGGGCTTAAAAGTTTGGACCGGGTCTATTATATCCATCAACATTAGCAGTTTATTTACCAATTTTTATGTACTACGTACTAAGTTAATAAAACTTGTAATTTTTTTTTTAGATGACAAGAGAAATGCATAGTTACTACCTAAGAGTTTGTAATGGGTAAACAATGCTCTTGTGAGGTATTATTATATTTAAAGGTACGTAACTATTATTCTTTGATTAATAACTAAGGCATCAATGCGTCACCAAGAAATTGCCTAAAAATTTATGCATAGATGTGTAGTTCTCAACTTCTCATAAACCTCAGGGGTGCCAATGAAATTAAACGTGTAAGAAATACTTTATAAACATTAGTTACTATGACATACAATATATCATGTTAATAAGTACACACAATATGTGATCTGTATCATGATATCACTATGATACACAATATATCATGTTAATAAGTACACACAATATGTGATCTGTATCATGACATCGTGGATTTCATTTCGTGCGAGGCTTAATTTTAGAGACCAACTTGAAAATAATTACAATATTATTATGCGGAGTAATATACTTTGTTATGTTATAATATCATTCAGTTTGTCACATCATTATATATCTCTATAAAAAATGTTTTTTTTGTTAAAGTTTTACTGACTATATTATAATGTAATATCTGTCTATACATATTTTCTCAACCTAATGAAACATAAAGAGTCAATGTCCCCACTGAGTTCGAACATGTGAGATGCCATTAAGCTACAAAAAAAAATGTTATTATAAGAATTAAACCATCATTACTTAAATAAATAATCAATAAAAGTGAATCATTATGGGGTGTTTGGTAAATGACTGTTAGCTGATTGGTTAGTGAGTTTGACAAGTTGATAGTATTAGTTGATTGTAGTAAAGTGTTTCGTAAATTAGTTGTTAGTTGTTAGCTGATTATATACAAAATGACTTTCTCAAAAAACTGATCTAAAAAGCTACTTTGAGAAGCTTTTTGAATTTTAGCATTTTGGAGCAATAAGTTGTTACAAAAAGCTAATTAATCAAACATTCATATTCATTGTTTAACCAAGTCAGACAGCTAATAGTAGTCAAATAAGCCAAAATTGACTGATAGGCTAACTATTTTACCAAAAGCAAACTACCTACTTCACCCACCATATTACCCCTACTACCTACCGGTATAATACCACAGACGCAAGTACCACTTGCATTAGTGGTTAATTTCAACAAAAAAAATTATTTCCATCAAACGCAAATGGGTCATGCATTTCTGACAAGAAACGCATGTCCCAAACGATCTTTTCCTAAGATATTCCACTTTTCAAAAGTTTCTCAATTTTTGTCAACAAGTTGTAATTCATTCTCATTTCAGTCTTTGACCCGGTAGGTAGTAGGGGTAATATGGTGGGTGAAGTAGATAAATAAATGAGGTAAAAGTTCACAAGTAATGAAAATTATAATTATAGATGAAATTATGTGTGCTTTTGTATTTGAAAATTGAAAAATGCTTCTTACTATTACAATTACCACTCCCTATTAGAGTGTTTTTTTTTTTTTTTTTTTTTTTTTTGGATTACGTAAATAAGTTGGTTCTACCATCACTTAATAACGAATCTATGTATCTAATTTTTTTAAAACAAAATATATATATATGTGTGTGTATGTGTGTGTGGCCGGAGAGTAATTAATATTGAATAGTAATTGTAGAGATCTCTAGCATGTTTCTAATTATTGATAACAAGAAAAAGTGTAGTAGACAAAGGTGATTGTGGGATAGATAAATGGTGGTAGCAGTAAATAGATAAGTAAATAAGTTGTAAGGGTGAGCGAAGTAGATAACGTTCGTAAGTAACAAAAGTAGTGATTATATATAAAATTATGCGTGTGTCTAATAAGTTGTAAGGGTGAGCGAAGTAGATAACGTTCGTAAGTAACAAAAGTAGTGATTATATATAAAATTATGCGTGTGTCTAACATTTAAAAATTTTGAAAAAAAAAAAGGATATATTTTTAAATTTTCAAAATGAAAACTATGCAAATAAACATATTTATTGTTTTCTAATCTTTAGTTTTTCAAAGAAATAGAATTCCTACTTATTGTTTTCCTTTCTATAAATTAATAAATGTACCTCCAGGGCATTGGTCTAATATATAACAAATCCTTTATATAATAAAGCTATATGGTTTGGGAAATAATTAATGTTACAATTAATGCCACAACATTCTTTATTAAAAAAAAAAACAACATTTAAAAAATAAAATAGCTATATATTATATAATCATATAAAAAATATACTTTTGAAAAATAAAATAGCTATATATTATATAATTATATAAAAAATGTGTTCAATTAGAGTTTAAATTTACACATACAAAATTTGAAATTTACTTTCCAAATGTAATTATCTTAGTTATTATTCGTATTGTGAAAATTATAATATAGATGAAATACAATTAAGAATAAAAATGAACATCGACGAGTCAAAACGAAGATCCTCGAACTACAATTCCACCGATCTGCAGACCTCACCTAGGGTTTCAGTACACAACCATGATCTGATGAAATCGGTCATTATCAGCTGTCCGAGACATCAAGATCTTGGTGAAATACAAACTGACTCATATTTTTAAGCTATAGTCTACGATCGGACAACAGAGATAATTATGACAGTGTTTAGAGAGAAGGTAAGAACAGATGAGAGAATGCTAGCTGATCGACAAAGGGGAGGTCTGGCTGTGATGACACATTAGATTAATATGCGTGATCCATACAATTATGTGGACCATCGTTCCTCACAATAATTTACCAGTAGAAATTGAAATATAAATAAATAATATATATATATATATATATATATATATATATATATATATATATTTATTTATTTATTAGAAACTGTCCGTGTAAATTATTATCATTATAATAATTAATGCAATTATTATTATTATTATTATTATTATTATTATTATTATTGTTATTATAATTAACAATATTATTATGGTTTTGTGAAAATTAAATGTTGATTATCAAAATTTAATTTTCACAATAACAATATTATTATGGTCTTGTGAAAATTAAATGTTGATTATTACCATTTAATTTTCACAAGACCATATGACTTTATTATATATAGGATTGTAATTTTATATTCTATAAAAATAATAAATACTTGACCAATGGAAGCCCAAAAATATTATTATATTAAATAATTTAAAATATTTTATTTTTTTATTTTTTATTTATATTTATAATAGCATAATTTTTTTCCGTGCATCGCGCGGGTGAATTACTAGTCTCATTTAAAACTTGATAGTAAACAAAGTGGTGGTTATCCAATAATAATAATAATAATAATAATAATAATAATAATACCAGGACTATGTGGTTTAATGGTACCCAGGTTGGACTTCCATTTGGAAGATTATAAGTTCGAGCCTCAGTGGAGGCGTTATTGGTTCTTTGTGTTTCAGTAGGTTGAGAAAGTATATGAACAGATACTACAATGTAATAGAGCCTTTCAAAATAATAAAAATAATAATAATAAAACCCGCATGGGTAGCTCAACTGGTCACAGAAGTGAAACTTCGAAAGAATGACCAAGGATCGAGTCTGGCAGTGAGGGGGGTTCCTTGTGCGCAGTGACCACCGATGTAGCCTCTGTGGTTCATGTTCAGCCATGATTTACATCCTCCCAAATGCTCTGTGGGGTTGGGGTTCAGCCTTTTTCGGGAGAATAATAATAAATATTATTATTTATTATCTAATGGCCCTGTTTGGTAAATGGCTTGATGGGGTAAGGACCCCGGCCCAAGAGATAGGGGCCCAAAGGAAATGGTTCGAGACAGGAGAAGTGGGCCAGCGTCCGAGGAGCCCGAAGAGCAATTGGGCCGAGTCCTGGAGTCGGCCCAAGCCCAGGCACGGGGCCTGGTTCAGAACTGCTAAAGAGGAGCCCAGTAGGAACTTAGGCTGAGACGAGGAGTCGACCAAGGCCCAAGCCCAGGGAAAGACTCGGTTCGAGGAGCCGTTGAGAGCATTGAAGAGGCTCGTTTAAAAGGGAGCCGTTGGGGCATTAAAGGCAGGACTCGGTCAAGCTGTTACAAGCCTGGAAGAGCCGTTGGCCGACCGAGTAATGGCGTCCAACGGCTCCATATCTTGATTAGTCTTGAAGTCGGCCATTAAGGGCCTTCAAGTCGGTAGAGGAGGAGCCGCTATTTAAAGGCTCCTCCACTCTTGTAAAGACAGACGATTGAATACCCGGAGAGGGGAGAATACCAGAGAGATTCCGAGTACTAGCATTGTTTCCGAGATAGGCATACATTTTTATTGAAAGGTGTATCCTCCAGCCATAGGTTGTGTTGGACCTCCTTGGGCCCGAAAACCCAAAAACCATCATTGGCGCCGTCCGTGGGGATCGAACTAAGAGTCACGTGTCCTCCTGAGTGAGGTGAGTCCAAGAAACGACAACGAGAGTGTCAGTCGAATTAGAAAAGCTTCCGACATGGCGGGAAGTGAGGAACAATCAAGCCGTCGCGACAATGGACGGGAGGCAGACCTAAGAAGCCAGCTGAATCGAAGAAACACCCGGAGCCGGGAAAATGAGACAACACCGCCGCCGACACCACCGATAAACCAACAGTTGCCCCAAGTGCTACTCACCCCAGAGCAGCTACGTGCAATCGGGCGTGCCTGCGCCGAAGCAAGCATGGGAGTGAGAGAACAGTCCGTCACTCGCCAGCCACAATGCGATTCACAGCCGCCCCATAGGCCCGATAACCGGCAACAGAACCGACGGGCCGAAAGCCAACTGGTACAGTCCATTCATTCTCGGCTGGGTCCCAGCGTCGGGCGGCGGTCGGCAAGAGAACGATTGGGTCGGAAGGAACCCAGTCGTGCCCCGTTAGCTGCTCGCGATCGGCAGGCTGCACGAGAGAGGAACCGTACCAAAAGAACCAGGACTGAGACTCGCCGCGTGGAGCAACCCCCCGCAACCACGACCAACCGGCCGAGTCTGAAGTCGGTGAGAGCACGGAATCCACGGGAAATCGCACCCGGGAGAGGGTCGAAGTGGCGAATTTAGTCCAAGAAGTGCGAAATCTGAAAGAACGGATAGAGGGGAAAGCCAAATCCCCAAGACGTACGTTATTGACCGCCTTACCCTTCTCGGACGAGGTTATGGCTTTTAAGATACCGGGTGATTTCAAGTTCCCGGAGCAGGCCACGTTCGATGGAACCGGCGATCCCCGAGAGCATTTGCTGAGCTATCAGGCTAAGATGCAGGTTTTGGGGGTACGAGATCCAGTCATGTGCCGCGCTTTCTTACCCACGTTGAAAGGATCAGCACAAAGGTGGCTAGTGGCGCAGCCCTCGGGGTCGATTCACAGCTTTGAAGAGCTGGCAGACTGCTTCATGAGCCACTATGCCGCTAATATCAAACCACAAAAGGACCTAACACACTTGGGCGACATTCATCAGGATGAAGGCGAGTCCTTGAAAACCTATTTGGCCCGCTGGCAGAAAGAAATCCAATCCATAGAGGAGGTCGAGGACCAGACGGCGCTCACCTTCTTCATCGAGTCCTTGCGGTCCGGCCAGCTATACCGAGACCTGAGGGACAATCGCCCGGCCACCTACGCAGAAGCCATTCATATGGCCAACAAGAGGGCCAACACAGAGCAGGCTATGAAGCATAAGCGGCAGCGCGAAGTCGGCGGATCCGCCAGCGGGAAGAGGACGCGAGCTGAAACCAAGGAAAGGCGCCCGGACGTAACTCGGCGACCCGAGGTCAGACGACCGTACGACAGACCCGTCGTCCACGCCTATCGGCCGGCTCCCTAACGGCCGGTACACGAGATACAAGCGGTTGCCCTGCCTCCGCCTCCGCCGACCGACGATCGCGCGACGAACGAAGAGACGGGTAAGACCTCTAAGTACTGTCGTTATCATAAATCTTATACTCACAGCACGGAGGAATGCTTCTACCTGAAGAAGATCATGGAGGGTATCATTCAGCAAGGAACCCCGCCTCCTAATCAGTGGAGGCGGAGATCGGTCAATCGAGGGATGACGATCCCGCCGTCGTTGCCGAAAACAGTCGAGGCAAGCAGCTGGCTCCCGAAGAGGAGGAGGCTCAGTGGCGCCAGAAGCCGGTTATCAACATGATAGTCGGCGGGCCGGAAGGTGGTGACTCAGCGAACACCAGAAAAGCTTGGGCCCGCCAGCTGTACGTCGGGACGGTGTACGGACGCGAGGAGAACCCTAAAAAGGTGTGCCGAGAGCCCATCGTGTTCACCGACAGAGATTTACCAGCCGGAGAAATACCGCATCGAGATGCGTTGGTTATAGCCATGGACATCAATGGCGTTGTCGTTCGACGAATCCTGGTAGACACCGGAAGCAGCGTCAATGTGCTATACCTAGAAACCTTCATCAAAATGGGAATGACTCGAGAAAAGCTGAGCCCTGTCAAAACTCCCCTCGCCGGTTTCACAGGGGACTCGGTGGAGGCGGAAGGATCAATCACACTTCCAGTTGAGATTGGCAGTTACCCAGATGTACAGAAACTCAGCATGAAGTTCATTGTGGTGAACCTGGCCTGTTCGCATAACGCTATACTCGGCCGACCGGGTCTCGAGGATCTAGGAGCTCTGATTTCAATCGAGCATCTTTGTTTAAAATTCCGCACGCCAAAGGAAATAGGTACAGTGCGCTGTGACCGAAAAGTCGCCCGCGACTGCTATCTGCAAGCATGCAGAGGGATGGGCAAACGCGAGATACAGGTCCATGAGATCACCAAGAGGCCCCCAAAAAAGACGATAATACCTCGTCCGGAGCCTACCGTCGAGTTGGAGGAAGTCGAGATCGACTCCACACAGCCGGACCGACGGGTCCGAATTGGAGTCGGCCTCCCCGAGAAAGTAAAGGAAGAGATTATAAAGGTGCTCCGGGAACACCGGATGGTTTTCGCTTGGGGCCCGGAGGACATGCCTGGCGTCGACCGATCGATCATATCGCACAGACTCGCCGTGGATCCCGAGCATCGACCGGTCATACAAAAGAAGCGATACCTGGCCAACGACCAAAGAGAATTTGTGAAGAAGGAAGTGAGCACGCTACTAGCAGCCGGGCACGTCCGCGAGGTTAAGTACCCGGAGTGGTTGGCGAATGTGGTCCTTGTACCCAAGCCCCCGGCGTGGCGGATGTGCGTGGACTACACCGACCTTAATAAGGCCTGCCCAAAAGACCCGTTTCCCTTACCTCGGATCGATCAACTGGTCGACGAGACGGCGGGGTCGGCACTGTTGAGCTTTATGGACGCCTTTAGGGGGGTACCATCAGATATTCATGCACCCGGCGGACGAAGAAAAGACCGCGTTTTTAACGCCGGACGGGGTTTATTGTTACCGAGTCATGCCCTTCGGGCTCAAGAACGCCAGAGCCACATATACCCGAATGGTAGCCCGACTATTCCAGCACCTGTTGGGAAAATCGATGGCCGCGTACGTCGATGACATGCTCGTCAAGAGCCGAGATGAGAGCAAGCACGCCGAAGATCTGGCCGATTGCTTTAAGGTGATGATAAAGTACAACCTCCGGTTGAACCCTAAGAAATGCGCGTTCGCCGTGCAAGGGGAAAGTTCCTGGGCTACATGGTCACCAAGTGAGGTATCGAGCCTAATCCTGAGAAAGTACAGGCCATCGTTGACATGCAGCCTCCCAGCACCGTAAAAGACCTGCAACGGTTGACCGGCCGACTGGCCGCCCTTAGCCGCTTCCTGAGCAAGGCGGCGGATAAGACCGTGCCTTTCTTCGAAGCCATGAAGAAGAAGGAAGGATTCGCTTGGACCCCTGAGTGCCAGCAGTTGTTTGAGGAATTGAAACAATACCTCTCGAAACCCCCGGTATTGTCTACCCCCCAGGCGGGCGAGCCCTTATTTCTGTACTTAGCCGCCTCCTGCAAGGCGGTGAGTTCGGTGTTGGTCCGAGAGGAAGAACGAGTCCAACACCCGGTTTATTACGTGAACCGCTCCCTGAAGGCTGCCGAGTCAAGGTATACCGCCTTGGAAAAGATTGTATATGCGTTGGTGGTCACCGTGCGCAAGTTGGCACCCTACTTCCAAGCCCACACTGTCCGAGTGCTGACAGACCAACCGCTCGGAAGCGTTTTGCGAAACCCATCGTCGTCCGGCCGCATGGTAAAATGGGTCGTAGAGCTAACCCAGTATGGGATTGAGTACCAGCCCCGGCCTTCCATAAAAGGTCAAGCCTTGGCCGACTTCTTGGTCGAATGCACGGCGAGTGAGGAAGAGAAGGAACGCGCCACGGAGAACTGCTTAGGCGAGTGGTGGGAAATGCACGCGGACGGAGCATCAAGTCGACAGCACTGTGGAGGTGGTGTCGTACTTATCACTCCTGAAGGATTCCAACTGTATTATGCCTTGAGCTACCTGTTCCAAGCCTCCAACAACGAGGCCGAGTACGAAGCTGTGTTAAATGGCCTCCGACCCGCCAGGGCCTTAGGGGTCGAAAGGTTATGAGTCAAGACCGACTCTAGATTAGTAGTCGGGCAGATCTCGGGCACATGTGAGGCCAAGAATGCTCGGATGAATCTATATAGAGAGCGCGCAGTCGAGATGTTAAAAGAGTTCGGAGCCTACGAAATAGAGTATATATCCCGAACGGATAACGTAGAAGCTGGCATATTGTCCAAGATTGCATTGGAAGGAGTACCGGACCACCTGGTAAAAATCTGTCAGAAGGAGGAGCTAAGTCAACCAAGCATTGAAGAAACACCGCTAAGGATCCAGCAAGTGACTGGCGAGGAATGGACCGAGAGAAAAACCCCGAGATGTTCTGGATAGAGGACATCCGGCGATTCATAGAAAAAGGCGAGTTACCGGTAGACCCGGGAGTCGCCGCAAGGGTTCGACGAAAGGCCCCCTCTTTCCAAATCATTGATGGGCAACTATATAAACGGTCGTTCGGAGGACCTTTGTTAAAATGTTTGCTAAGGACCGAGGCCGAGAAAATAATGGACGAAGCCCATAGAGGCATTTGTGCCGCGCACCAAGGCGCCCACACGCTCGCTCGGAAGTTAGTCGTCCAAGGATATTATTGGCCAACCATGATGCGGGACTGTATTGAATGGATATCCAAATGCGACGTTTGCCAGGCATTCGCCAAGAAAGACACCCGGCCAGCTACCTTTTACACGCCGGTCACCACCGCCATCCCATTTTCCAAGTGGGGGATCGATTTGCTGGGGCCATTACCAGTCGCCCCTGGAGGCTTGAAGTTCTATGTCGTAGCCATCGACTACTTCACCAAGTGGGTCGAGGCGGAACCACTGGCTACCATAACCGAGTACCAATGCCGACACTTTTTGTGGAAAAGGGTGATTTGCCGCTTCGGCCTGCCCGAGCACATTGTCAGCGACAACGGGCGACAGTTCGATTGTCAGGCATTCGCCGACTTCTGCCGCCGACACGATATCCGCCACACTAAGGTGTCGGTGGCATACCCACAGGCCAACGGACAAGTCGAGAACGTGAACCGAACGCTAGTGGATGGGATTCGGAAGAAATTGGAAGATATTCGAGGGAATTGGGCGGATGAGCTTGACCGAGTCTTATTATGGGCTTATCGCACTACCCAGCGGCGAGCAACGGGAGAGAGTCCATTCTCACTCGCGTACGGCTTTGAGGCCAAGGTTCCAATTGAGGTGGTCGAGCCCACTCACCGGGTCCGTACCTATTCAGACACGGAGAACGAAGAGAGTCTTCGAATTGAGAAAAATTTCTTAGAGGAAAAAAGGGAAGCCGCGAGTGCGCGAATGGCTGAATACCAACAGGCGGTAAAAAGATATTGCGATCGGAGGATTCGTCCGCGAGCCTTCCAGGTCGGCGACCTCGTACTACGGGATCGACAGGCCAGTCAGCCCACAGAGGGGGGCAAGCTTGCGATTAAGTGGGAAGGACCATACCGCATTGCTGCGGTTGTCCAAGCTGGAACCTACAAATTGGAAACCATGGAGGGCAAGCCCGTGGACCGGATTTGGAACGTCATCCACCTAAAGAAGTTCTACCAATAGAAAGGCACAGAACATGTATGGGCCCGAGGGTCCTGAGAGACTTGAATAAAAGTACAAGTTACGGTTAATCACTCCCCAGACTCGGCGAGAAAGAGTTAGGAAACAAGGGCCCAGACCCTTAGTCGTTTCCGTGAAAAAGCCAAGAGGAGTCGCCTCGACTGAGGGACTCGGCGAGTATTTAAAGAAACAACGGGGCACTGACCCTAAACGTTTCTGAGAAAGAAAAAGCCTAAGGAGTCGCCTCGACTGAGGGACTCGGCAAGAAAGAGTTAGGAAACAAGGGCCCAGACCCTTAGTCGTTTCCGTGAAAAAGCCAGGAGGAGTCACCTCAACTGAGGGACTCGGTGAGTATTTAAAGAAACAACGGGGCACTGACCCTAAACGTTTCTGAGAAAGGAAAAACCTAAAGAGTCGCCTCGACTGAGGGGACTCGGCGAGAGAGAGTTAGCAGGGCCCGATGCCTTAAGAATACTTCTTCGATTTACAGAACCATTGAAGATTAAAGAAAAAGCGTCGGGCACAAGATAATACGAAAAGGGAGAGAAAATGGGAATTTTATTAAAATTTATCCTAAAAGAATAGTCCTAAACTACTGGGGAGGGGGTGTCGACATCAATCCCTTCAACTTGAGCCCCAGCCATTGGTCTAGCCAGGGGAACAGAAGAAGGGTCCTCAGCCTGAAGAGAGGACTCGGCGAGCTCAGGAGGTGTTGCTGTAGGAAGAGTCGCCGGATTAGCAGCCGCCGGAAGAGCTGTCGGGTCAACAGTCGTCGACGGTCCTTCAGTCGCCGGAAGAGCGTCTATCACGGGCTTGAGGCCCCAGCCCTCGGGAGTGAAAGAGGAGTCGCGGACCAGCAAGGCAGAGTGGATTTTTGTCTGCGCCTCGCGAAAGCCAAGGCGATAGTCACGCTCGCCCAAATCCAGGAGGAACTCGTCACCATCCGGCGTCGACAGCCACTCCTTGGCAATTTCCTTTTGGCGAGCCTCTATCGCCGCCTTCACATCCGCCACGAAGACGGCCGACTTCTTGTAAGCCTCAACGGAGGTCGCAGCGATCGTCACCACCTTGTCCCGCTCCTCCTCCCACTGACGAGTGACCCTCAGCATCTCGGAGTTGTGCACTTCCACCACCTTGAGGTGCTTCGCCTGCTCTTCCAGAAAGGCCTCCTCCGTCTGGCGTAACTTGAGGGCCATAGACCGCACCTCGGTCCTGTAGTTCTGCAACCGCTTGCTCATCTCCATCTGGAAGGTGAGGTTCTGCGAAACGGCCACGAGTCAGATAATAAAAGGAAAGAACGAATGAGAGGAATTAAGTCGGGAACACTTACGCGGTACGACTGGCGCAGCGAGGCCTCGATGATGTACTCATCCCCCAGAGCATGAGTCGCCGCCACGTCCTTAGGCAGGAGGACGTTAGCACACTACTTGCGGACGGAGGAGGCGCCCATCCAGATCTGGGCATCCTCTTCTACCTCATTGCACAGCCGGATCCTTTTCGGAGTCGGCTCATCAGTTTGACCGGCCGGACGCTTAGAGCTTGGACTCTCTGTCTGAGGAGGAGGCGGCTGTCGAGTGGGCGACACAACTGGCGACGGAGTCAAATCCACCACATTACGAGGTGGTGGGGGAGTCGACCTTGGGGCCGGGGACGGTTGGGAGGAAGAGGCAGCAGCAGTGCCGGAAGTGCGCTGGGACAACCGACACCTCATCTTTTCGGCTCTGTCCGTCATCTCTGGGGTCGGTTCAGCGGCCTCGTCGGAACTGGAGGAGTCGGAGTCGTACGGACCTGCGAAAGGAGGGAAAATCATAAGTATTCCGAGTCGGAATGTGACAGAATAAAAAGAAGAGGAACGAGAGGCAACGAAGACTACCTACGGTGGCCGCACCCTCCGGCAGCAAGCCACGCTTAGCCATGGCCCGGACTCAGGACCAGTACTTGACGGAGTACGGCCCAAAGCCCTTCAAGAACTCGCCGCCCAGGACCGCATCATCGGAAGGGATGGCACGCCGAGAGCAAGGCTTGAATAGAGCGGCCGGCCACAAGGTCGGAAAGGTGAAGGAAGAGAAAGCAGGGCGAACGAAGAAGTAGAGGAGTTTCCAGTCCTTAATGGAATCGGACAACCCCTCGAAAAGTTGTCGCCCTGGGCGAGCGGCAACTTGAACAAAGCCCGGCGAGTGCGAGCCGACCTTGTTCACGGTGAAAAGATACCGGAACAGGTCTAGATCCAGCTCGCACAACCACTAGTGGCAGAGGTTGACGAAGTAGGTGAGGAGTCGGTGAGAATTGGGCACTAATTGGCCCGGAACTAAGTTGTAATGACGATAAAAAAGGGAAAGGAAAGGACACGGAGGAACTCGGAAGCCAAAGGCAACCGAGTGCAGGTGAATGCCGACACAACCCTCGGGGGGGTCGTAAATTTGCCGGCCTTCCGGGGCGAGGACTACGGCTGAAAGCCCAAGAAGGTATTGGGCCATTTCCAGGACCACCGCATTAACAATGGACGGTGGCCCGGAAGGACGGACGATGGAATCAAACTTGCCTCGCGGCCGTCCGATGCCACCCGGCAGAGCCGCCACCGTCGTTAAAGGAGCGGGGCTTAGCGGAGTAACCGCCCCGAAGAAGAGGGGGTCGGAGGAAGAGAAGACGTCGATGGAACGTCCGCCGGAAGTTCCATACGACGAAGAGAAGACGTCGATGGAACGTCAGCCGGAAGTTCCATACGACGGGGAGGAGAAAAAGAAGACGAAGAAGGAGAAGACGAAGAGGGGGAGGTCGCCACCGGGTTATCGACCGAGTGACGACGGGAAGAAGAAGAATGTGAAGAGGAAGACATTACCTAAGTTAGGTGGGAGATCGGAGGAAACGCAGAATGGCCGGAGAAGCT
Source organism: Ipomoea nil (assembly GCF_001879475.1). NCBI lineage: Eukaryota > Viridiplantae > Streptophyta > Magnoliopsida > Solanales > Convolvulaceae > Ipomoea > Ipomoea nil. The sequence continues at coordinate 476,604 of NW_017619075.1, forward strand.
CGAGTTGAGAATGAAGAGAGACTGGAGAAGAGAGTGGAAAAGAGACGAAATAGCTATTTAAAGGGGGAGGAATTTCAAAGGACGGCCACGTGCCATCTTCTCGTTGGAGGAAGTGGAGGTGACGGGATGTGAAGGGACGCCGCATTTAATGCCTCAAAAGGCGAGGCGACGGTTCAGGCCTAGGGTTAGCCTACAGACCGCGCATCTGCCCTAGGCTAGGGTCGGACGTCAGTGACCCGGCCTGCTAAGCCGGAAGCCCATCGTAGGCCATGGCCTCTGGGCCCACGAAGTACGAGCTAGAAACTTCTAGAACGACCCGGCAGAACCCGGCCCATCAGATGATATCAGCCAAGTTCACGAAGAGACTCCGGTCGCCAGGTCGGCAATCAGACTCGGCGACTCCCTCGCCAGGAGGGTCTCGCCGTAGCATGACTAGGAATCAGTCCCGTAGACCAGAGGCCGGGCGACAAAATAATAAGAAAATGTAGGGTCGGACAGAAAAGCACACAGTTTATTGAATTAGCACGAAGATTACAAAGCCCAGAACTCGGCCGATGCAATTTACAAGAGAAAAACGGGTCAAGGCTTGGCTTCTTTCTCTGTCGACGGGCGAGCAGTCGGAGGGCCTTCCAGGAGGTACTGAGAGCGGAAAGGCAGAGGACTCGGCTCAGGCTCAGGCATTTCGTCCAGATATACGGCGGGCTTCCCGTCATCGATCATTTGCAAAGGCCTCTCCAGAGCACTCGGCGACATGGCAACACCAAAGAGGGGAGGAGCCTCCCACTTCTCTTCCACCATTGGTTCTGGATCCTCCACCACAGGCTCCATCTCCACGTCGATAGGCTCCCTACACATCAGGTCCAGCATGTCTGGAGGCACCACAATGGGGTCTGAAGCCGAGTCGCCCACCAAACGACCTCCGTTAGCCAGCCTCCTCTGCCTTAACTGCTCCAGTCGAGCATGCTTCTTGTTACGAATGGACCAGCGACGATCACCATCCCTGTAACTCATAGCGCCGTACCTTCGCAAAGTGGAGAGTGTTGCGATTTGCATCAACTATGAGGGGCCTTTTTATAGCCCAGTAAAGGCGAATATCTAGGCGATAATCACGGAGGAGATTATAACTGACATAACTGAGCCGGATTAGACGGATGACGCGAATCTCTGTCAGATATTAGTTCCATCAGATCCGCCCGGGAAGAGCAAGATTCGCACGCCAACGCAGAGAAGATTGGATTCGCCCAAGATACGGGGAATCTTGCAGGTGTCAGACTGAAAAGAGTCTGATGATGTGACCGACTCTTTGACCAGTCGTCCGGGTGGATGCGCAACGGAACACGACAAAACATAAGGCAAGGCGAAAGTAGCATTTTTTATTATTATTGTAAATAAGGAGGGTACAAGTAGCAAGGAGCTTATTACAATAAGGAATATGAAAATGCTCCTAAAAAAAATCCCCCCGAACTATGGCCGACTCCGGTACATATGATCACTCGCCGGGCGAGGAGGAGTCGCCCCCAAAGAATCCCCCCGATGGTCCAGGTGGGGATGGACAGAACGAGTCCCAGAAAGCTGGCATGAGCGGTGGCGCAATTGGCTCCTCATCATCCGGATACGCCTCCAGGTAGCGGGCGTAATCCTCATCATTCATCAGGCCCGTAACCGGCCCGTCCAGGTCGTCCAGCGGAATTGAGAAGGTCATTCTGAAAGTAAGTTGCTCTGGAACCGCCACCTCAACAAAGGACCCGTCTTGAGAAGTCACTCGGGCAGTTGTGGGAGTAGGCGGATGGCGTGAAGGCGGAGCGACCTCACGTCGAGGAGGAGTCGGCGGCTGAGAAGCTGAAGACGTAGCGCCGGCAGGAGACCTCTGAGAAGCCGGGCGAGGAGTCTTCTTTTTGTGTTCCCTTTCAGGCCGAGTCCGCTTGGAGGGCAGCAAACGCCAAGGAGACCCGAAGTCAATTCGTTTTCCTTTCAGGGGAGAACGACCCATGATGGACTTGTGAAGGTAAGAAAGAAGGGAGGAGGCCATTTATAGGTGCCAAGTTTAGACAGAAGAATCCAAACGGCCCCGCGAGATCCGGAGAGGATGGCTGAGGATCCGGACGTTACAAAAGGCTATTCAAGGCGTGGATACGGTGATTGAAGGAGATGGACAGTTACTACTTTTCCAAACCTAGGCTAGCATACCGGGTATGAAAAAGTGAGGGACTAGTTGATGGGGTAAGGACCCCGGCCCAAGAGATAGGGGCCCAAAGGAAATGGTTCGAGACAGGAGAAGTGGGCCAGCGTCCGAGGAGCCCGAAGAGCAATTGGGCCGAGTCCTGGAGTCGGCCCAGGCCCAGGCACGGGGCCCGGTTCAGAACTGCTAAAGAGGAGCCCAGTAGGAACTTAGGCTGAGACGAGGAGTCGACCAAGGCCCAAGCCCAGGGAAAGACTCGGTTCGAGGAGCCGTTGAGAGCATTGAAGAGGCTCGTTTAAAAGGGAGCCGTTGGGGCATTAAAGGCAGGACTCGGTCAAGCTGTTACAAGCCTGGAAGAGCCGTTGGCCGACCGAGTAATGGCGTCCAACGGCTCCATATCTTGATTAGTCTTGAAGTCGGCCATTAAGGGCCTTCAAGTCGGTAGAGGAGGAACCGCTATTTAAAGGCTCCTCCACTCTTGTAAAGACAGACGATTGAATACCCGGAGAGGGGAGAATACCAGAGAGATTCCGAGTACTAGCATTGTTTCCGAGATAGGCATACATTTTTATTGAAAGGTGTATCCTCCAGCCATAGGTTGTGTTGGACCTCCTTGGGCCCGAAAACCCAAAAACCATCATGGCGGTTAGCTGATAATAATAAATATTATTATTTATTATCTAATGGCCCTGTTTGGTAAATGACTGTTAGTTGATTGTGTTAATTAGAAGGTATAACTAGTTGATAATATCAGCTGATTGTAAAAAAAATGTTTGGTAAATTAGTTGATAGCTATTTGGTATAATTTCTTTTCTTAAAAAACTAATTGAAAAAGTTGTTTGGAATAGATTTTTGAATTTTAACATTTTGAAATTACAAAAAAAAAAAAAAAAAAAAAAAAAAAAAAAAAAAACTAATTAATCAAACACTTGTATTGATATTTTAACTAAATCAAACAATTAATAGTGCTTAAATAAGCCCAAAATTGCCTATAGATAACTCTTAAGTTTTTAACTTTTTATCCTGGCTGAGATTCATCTTGTGGAGAGATTTATTAAGATATGTCTGATGTGGTCGCGTGGATAACACTTGAGTACTTGTACTGATTTTACCACTGCACTGAGGTCTCCATGACAATGCATCGAAAGCGTCATCCTGGCTAAAGTTAGGACTCAAGATTGCAACCGAGCACCAATTTGAAGCATAGTTTCCATACCTTGTAATTATGATCGGGACCGAACACAACTCAACTAATTGACCGATTCAAGTTAAGATTGATAACTTGTATAGTCAATAGTCACAATGTATAAAACACTTTGAAAATTTTGAAATTTTATATAATTGAGACATATCCCGTGATTTAGTGGTAGTATTCAGGTTTGAAGCGCGAATGTTTTATGATTGGGAAAATTTACCCCAACACAATTCAATTAATTGACCAATTCAGACTAATAGTCTATTTAGTCAATAATCACAATGTACAAAGCACTTTGAAAATTTTCAGATAGTTGAGACATATCCCGTGATTTATTCAACAATCTGGTCTTAGATAAGTGGTAGTGTTCAAGTTTGAAGCGTGAATGTTTTACGACACAATTCAACTAATTGACCAAATTCAGACTAATAGCCCATTTAGCCAATAGTGACAATGTACAAAGTACTTTGAGGAATTTCAGATAGTTGAGACATATCCCGTGATTTATTCAACAACCCAACAGTCTTAAATAGGTGGTAGTGTTCAGGTTTGAAGCGTGAATGTTTTATGATTGGGAGAATTCGTCCCGAACAACTAATTGACCAGTTCAAATTAATAGTCACTATGTGCAAACCAGTTTGAGAAATTTCAGAAGATTAAGACACATCTCGTGATTTATTCAACAACCAAGTCTTAGATAGGTGGGGGTGTTGGGGTTTGAAGTGGAAATCTTTTATGATTTGGAGAATTTGGTTGGTAGAGAGGGGGATGGAATACTAGAGCTCACAGTGTTGATTGTTCTCATCCAAAATGTATCTCCAGGCTCCAGCTGTTGAGAAGTCAAGGACAATGGTAGAGAGTAGACATATTCAGTTGAGGGACAGTGACCTACCACCCCACACATTAATAATACAATGGATCCAAGGAATCTCTCAATACAAGCAAAGTTTGCCTTTTCTAGTTTAAATTTAGCAATGTGCCAATCTGTCACAAGAACCCCTTTTCCTTTCTTTACTACTTTGCTTTGGTCCCAAATCTTCCCTCCTTTTCCACTTAAAATCCCATACACACTTCTCTAACCCCATCCCATCATCATGACACCTAAAATCTTTTCCTAATTCAAAGAAATATTGTTTTTATTAGCATTGCTTTTCTGGGTAAATCAAAACTTGATTCTTTAGTTAGTTCTTGTATTGTAGCACCAGTATTCAATGCTCTTCACTCCCTTATGGTTTCTTGATTAATTGCACTGCAATTGGCTCCACCAGACTCTTTCTGTGATCTCATTTCCTCCCCTCTGCCCTGTGGGGGTTTCTGAATCTGCTATAAATTAAATTACATTCAATGATGTTTGTGTCAATGTCTGAGTGAAGTATTATTCTCCCTTTTATGTGTAGCTTGGATCACTATTGCCTCTTTTATGCCCCCCCACAAACACCTCTTCTGAATTGTGGTTCATGGAGGTCACCACCACCAGTAGTGAAGTTCAGTCAAAGATGGAAGATTATCAAGTGTTGGAGCAGATTGGTAGGGGTGCTTTTGGAGCTGCATTTCTTGTTCATCACAAGCCTGAGAAAAAAAAGTATCATTTTCTTCTCATTCTTCTTTCTTTTTTCCCTTTTTTTTTGGCAATGAGCGAAACCAGCAGCCATTACCTGGTTGCCCATAACTGACTGGCTCAAATCAAGAAAGCGAATTTGTAACCTTTTGGTTACCAAGTCAACAGTCTGACTAACTTGGCTGGGGCCTAATTCTTGAATGGAACATTGAAAATTTGAATGTGCAGGTATGTGCTGAAGAAAATTCGCCTAACGAAACAGACAGAGAAGTTCAAGATCACAGCACACCAGGAGGTTAATCTTGCAAATTAAAACAAGTTTTCTTTAAAGAAAAAAAAAAAAAAAAAAAAAAAGGTTGGTTGTGATATTTTGAATTTGCAGATGAATTTGATAGCAAAGCTGGATAACCCTTACATTGTGGGATACAAGGATGGGTGGGTGGAAAAGGTAGAGAACTATAAAGCAGACATACTTTATCAGTTCATATGACATATTAGCAAACTAATTTATCAGACTGAGTTTTCTGAAAAATCCAGGAATCCTTTGTGTGCATTGTCACAAGTTACTGTGAAGGGGGTGACATGTGAGTTGCAAGAAACTCTTTCTTAAACCCATTTTTCATGGAAGACAAAGGTTATGTTTTTATATTTGTGTACTTAAAATATGCAGGGCTGAGATGATTAGGAAAGCAAGAGGAATGTTTTTCTCAGAAGAGGTAAGAAACCTTAGCTTAATGATCTGCATATAAAAAAAACAAATGAATGGTTAGCAGTTAGCAGTAGATGTTTAATGTTGTTTCTGCAGAGACTTTGCAAATGGCTGGCTCAGTTGCTGCTAGCCCTCGACTACCTTCACTCAAATCGCGTTCTTCACCGGGATCTTAAGGTAATGTTTAATTTTCTCTTGACATATTACGCGAAATGGACTAGTGTAGTTCCTGTTTTTTGACATTTCTGCGTTTTTGTTGGCTCCAGTGTTCCAACATTTTTCTCACCAAAGATGATGAAATCAGACTAGGTAAGGATAAGTTATCCACAACTGAACAGGCTTTAGAATAAATGGTTTTATGAGCTGATAAGGTATGGCCAACAGGTGATTTTGGACTGGCAAAGTTGCTCAACCAGGATGATCTTGCATCTTCTGTATGAATTTCTTCGACTTCTTTAAGAACTTGAAGCTTGTTTCTGTACTGATTATCCAAGTCTTATATGATTTAGATTGTGGGAACTCCGAATTACATGTGCCCGGAGCTTCTAGCCGATATACCTTATGGCTACAAATCAGATATATGGTCTCTAGGTAACCAACCATAATCTGGATTACCAGTTTCTTTAGAACAGCAAAAGATAACTTAAACAAAACTTTTGCAGGGTGTTGTATGTTTGAGATTGCTGCTCATCAGCCAGCGTTTCGAGCTCCGGTAAGTTTTGTTAGATTTTTCGGTTCCTGATTGTGTAAAATTAAACCAGGTTACAGATTGGGTTCTCTGGTGAATAAACAGGATATGATTGGACTAATCAACAAGATCAACAGATCCACCATTTCTCCACTCCCCACTGTATACTCCTCAGCACTGTAAGTTTTCTGCAAATTTTCTGCAGATTTTCTGCACAGGATTAACAGAAGTAAAATCACTATTGCATGTAACGTTTGCAGGAAGCGTTTGATCAAAAGCATGCTAAGGAAGAGCCCGGAACACAGACCCACGGTTAGTCCCCGGGGCTTCGTTTCCATTTCTTATCCACCATAGCAATTCAATGGACTAATCTGGTTGAAATTTAGGCTGCAGAGCTCTTAAGGCACCCACATTTGCAGCCATATCTGGCGCAGTGCCGCAATCTGCCTCCTGCGTTCGTTCCATTAAACCCCGAGAGCTCAAAGGCGAAACTGCCGCCTCTCAAACCTAACACCCACAAAACTGTGAAGGAAAGACAGGTAAAAGCCCTTGCAGAAAGAGTTCCCATTGTCACTGCTAATAAGAAGGTTGGTGAGCTGAAAAGGATTGCAGAAAGAAGAAGTTCTTCCCCGAATCCCAGGATCCAACGTTTTAATCCCGAACATAACAAGGAATCTGGTAAACAAATCTCCAAGAAGACGGATGAAAACTCGAGAATTGACAGTAAACCAGGTGGGAAAAATGGAAGCATGAATTCCAGAAGCTCAACAACAAGTACAGTGACTGATCATCAACCCGAAGCAGACGGAGAACTACAAGAGAAGAACTCCAAGCAAGTAGAAACCAAGAAAATGGAAAAGCTTAAACCCGGGATTCCAACTCCAAAAGAACCAGAAAAACAAGAGGCTCATCATAAGAGGACAGTAAGCGACATTTCAGTAACGAGTACTCTGAATTTTCTTCAGGGGAATAACATCAGAATAAAATGGAGTAACTTGAGCAATGAAAGAGCAGAAGCTCTGGAATCGCTTCTTGAACTGTGTGCAGACCTTCTTAAGCGTGAAAAGCTGGAGGAACTTGCAGGGGTGTTGAAACCATTCGGGGAAGATGCTGTTTCTTCCAGAGAAACAGCCATTTGGTTGACAAAGGGATTAATGAATCTTCAGAAAGATGGCGAGGGGGAAGATTGAATTGAAAGGCTTTTTAAGCTAAGATTTGTGCAGTTCGATCTGTGTATACTATGAGCGCTGCTTGTGCTAGTAACTTATTTTAATTCTTGTAAATAACATTGCCTGCATAATCAGCGTTTTAAACCCCCACTGCTATGTTGGCAAAAAAAAAAAAAAAAAAAAAAAAAGATTTGACTCAAGACTCGAGTATTTGTAGTCCAACTTGAGTATGTTCGTAGAAATTCATCATCCAACTAGTGAACTAACACACAATTGTACTCTGTATAACATTGCCCGCACAGACTTAGCTCAATAATTCAGTAGGTAATATTTGGGAGAAGACACTAAAATTCGAATCTCGGATTCATTAAGAAGCTAATTCATGTACATACAGGAGTCTATAAGTGGTGATAATGGTTTGAACGATCCCTATGTTTTCAACCATTGTCCATATGGTATTAGGTTGTTTTTTGCAACCAATATTATTGGAGTGGTTATGTCACGATTCATTTTAAGTTTTATTTTTCTCGTGTTATTTATTTTCATTGTGTGTATATATACACATATAAAACAATTTATTTAAAAAATAATTTAAATAATATTTTGTGTTAAATTTTTTAAAGTCAAATTTAATAATAACACGAATTCAAATTAAGTTAATCTCAAATAAGTTATAACTAAAATGATTTCATATATACCATCCTGGTAGATACACAATAAATACTAACAATAAATTACACAACCCATCACTTTTTTTTTTTTTTTTTGAAAGTCCACAACCCATCACTTTCATTAAAAAGAAATATAAATATTTATACCCGGACTTAACTCAATAATTTAGTAGGCATTATTTGAAAAAAGAAATCAAAAGTTCGAACCTACATTAATGGTTACATGCTCACACGTGACACGCTCAAGTTCAAACCTACATTAATGGTTACATGCTCACACGTGACACGCTCCCTCACGTGTGCAGTGGGTCGCCTACAAGTGCATGCTCACACGTGACACGCTCAAGTTCGAACCTACATTAATGGTTACATGCTCACACGTGACACGCTCCCTCACGTGTGCGGTGGGTCGCCTACAAGTGACGCTGGGATTCGAACCCATGACCTTAGGTCTGGCTCTGATACCAAATTGAAGTATGTGTTCCATCTCAACTAAAAGCCTAAGCTAATAGTTGGATTGCACATTAATGGTTATATGCTCACATCGACCACCGCATGGGGAGGCATCCTCATCGGTACAAAATGCTCAACCCGGGCAGCAACCCCAAGGTCCCCTGCCCGCACCTTCCATAACGGAAGTCAGCGGTAGTGTAGGAATTATGTCCAAAGTGGGCAGATGAGTCACCGTGTATGGACATGGGAGATTAATAATATGAAAATAAAGTGGTAATTTAAATCCCGATTTGCGGTTTGCCCCGGTGGGCAGATGAGTCGCCGTGTATGGTCATGGGAGATTAATAATATGAAAATAAAGTGATAATTTAAATCATGTTTTGCGGTTTGCACGAATAGAATTACTAGAAATTTCAATGCTTAACGAAAGTAATAAAACAGATAAGAGAGTTATATGAAAATAAAGTGATAATTTAAGAATTTGGCCTACTGGTTGACGTTTTGTGTTGAGAGTAGAAGAAGAATACAAAATATAATAGAAAAAGAGAGGTCAAACATCAATTTTAGGTTAAAAAAGTTAGTGATAATTTTGTCTCAAAGTTATTTTTTTTTTTTTTTTCTTCCTAAAAGAGTAAAATCCATGAAATTGAAATACCAATGGGGGCATGGGATTCTAATTCCATGAAAATGATGGAATTTTAATTCCACGGAATTGTAATTCCCTCAAACCAAATGCCTCGTTAATTGTTGTATTATACGGAATATATTTGTAAGGATTGACGGAATAAATAGTTCTCTTGGATTTTCCCCGTCTCTACACTCTATTCTCTATATTTACATTTTTGTATTTATTCTATCTCCAAAATATCATCTGCAAGTTCACCTCTTAGGAGTTAACAGACCAACGAGCACAATAAACTATAACAATATTGACTTTCTTGTGCGCAGTGTGTAAATGTCTAGCATCTATGGTTCATGTTCAGTTGAGTTACCATGATTTACATTCTCCCAAATGCTCTGTCGGGTCGGGGTGTGGGGGGCCCTTAGGGTTGGGGTTCTACCTTTTGGAAGAATATTGACTTTATTGTACTTGAAAGTTGAAACTCATCAATTCAATTATTGTTGAAATTTTTAGCTAAAAATGGCATTTTGAGTGATTATTTTGTGGTACAAATATATGTGGGATCCACTTCCGATTTGGGTCGGGTCAAAGTGGATTCGGGTTCTTCGTAGTGAGACGAAGAATTTGATATAATGTACGCTCAAAATGGGTAATAGGTGAATGAGAAATTGATTCTCAAAGTGAACCTATTTGAGAGAAGTCAAAAACTTAAGTTTAAATGCTAATTGGAAATTAGCATTTTAATAACTTTCGTTTGCACGAAAGTTGGTTGGAAGCTTAATTGAATTGGGATGCATTCGTGCTGTGATGATGCATGGACGAATGTATTAAGCCTTGGTAGGCTTAATTAGTGAAATGGAGTTTAGCTCCTCTCGTGTGAGCTCTCGTGCAGCACCAATTTGGTGCTTCTAGCACGAGTCAATGCTATATGCATTGATTCGTGCTACACCATTTCGGTGCTTGCGGACCACTCGAGCTTCCTCTGCTTCTTCTTTCTTCTCGTTGGGTTAAAACCTCAGGTTAGAAACCCGTATCTTGCTTTTATTTTTGTTCTTGGTTTCGGACCAAGTGGTAGGATTAATCTCGGATAGATTAAATCCTTGTACTAGTTTCGTACTAGTTGTGGTGGGATTAATTTCGTGGAAATTAAGTCCCGTATACTAGTTTCGTACTAGTTGTGGTGGGATTATTTTGATAAAATAAATCCCTATTTGGTTAATATATTTACGTTGTATATATATGTAATTTTGGTTTCGTACCAAAATTGGTTGGAATTAATTTTCTATAAATTAAATTCCATTTTTTTGGGACAAATATATTTTATATATATTTTGTGTATCAATTTATTCACCAATTTCCAACAATCTTAAAACCGACTAATTTCTTGGTGATTAAATCGATGGATTCCACGAGGGGTGGAACCGTGAATGTTGCTCGTGGTGCACATTCAATTGGTCGGATCGGCAACGTAGTTGCACTTTCCGGAACCCCGGTGAACTTTGGTTCGGAGACCGGTGGTGGCATCAAAGGGTATATCCCTACGATGAAGGTACATGGGACGGTACCTTGTGGATTGGTCGAAAGACCATGGAAATTCAAGATGTTGAATTTCGAAGGGTTGCAACTTAAAACGTTGTACAACCTTGTAATTCTCGGCATGTCATTGTTTTTGACCGAGATGGTTCCTAGTGAAAAGGAACACGAGTCTAACGCTCAAACCGTTAGCATAGTGAGAATTTGGAAATATTTGGTTTTCCTATGCCTAAACTATGTTTTGAATGGTTTGTGTGACTCGTTGTGGGAATCTTTAGACCTAAAGTATAAGAGTGATGACGCTAAGGCAAAAATGTTTGTCGTTAGCCGATTACTTGAATACAAGATGGTGGATTCCGGGATCGTCCTAAGTCAAGTTGACGAAGGAATGATCGTGAGTGAAGCCTTTCAAGTGGAACCTAGTATCCATTTGTTGCCTTTGGGCAGAAGGGACTTCAAGAAGCAATTCTACGGAAGATGCTTCAATTGTGGCATTATGGGCCACAAGTGGGCTGATTGTAAAGCACTTAAGAGGAAGAATTGTAATTCTGAATCTAACGTGGTGCGGTTCAATCAGAATGAGTCCGAAATCATCCTCTCAGCAATGGTGACCGAGGTAAACCTGGTTGGTTCGAACCAAACGGAATGGTTCATTGATACGGGTGCGACCCGACATATGTGTTCCAACCGTAAGTTGTTTACTACCTTCGAGACGACTAATTGTGGGAAGGTATGGATGGGAAACTCTGCTCAGTCTACTGTGGTAGGCATGGGCAAAGTAATTCTCAGAATGACCTCTGGGAAAGAGCTGACTCTGAACAACGTCTTGTACGTACCGGAGCTACGAAAGAACTTAGTTTCTGGTTCATTGTGGAACAAGAATGCCTTCCGGTTAGTGTTTGAGTCAGAGAAGGTTGTTTTGTCGAAATCAGGAACGTACGTAGGCAAGGGTTATGTGCTAGAAGGGCTTTTTAAGCTCGATGCAATAACTGCGATTAATAAGAGTATTATTAATTCAGCCTATTTACTTGAGTCTTCGTGTTTGTGGCACGGTAGACTGGGTCACGTTAATTTGAATTTTATACGTAGATTAATTAACTTGGACCATATTCCTGCATTTCAAGTTGATAAGCACAAATGTGAGATTTGTGTTGAGGCAAAACAAACGAGAATTCCTTTTAAATCGATTGAAAGGAAAACGGAACAACTTGAGTTGGTTCATAGCGATGTATGTGATTTTAGATCAATACAATCGCGCGGTGGTAATAAATATTTTATCACGTTTATCGACGATAGTACACGATACTGCTATGTGTTTTTGCTTAAGAGCAAAGATGAAGCCGTTGATAAATTCATTCTTTATAAGAATGAAGTGGAAAACCAACTTAATCGGAGGATTAAGAAGGTTAGAAGCGATCGAGGTGGTGAGTACGAAACACCTATTGGTGACCTCTGTGCAAGTGTAGGTATCATACACGAGCATACGGCACCTTACGCACCTCAATCGAACGGTGTTGCCGAACGTAAAAATCGCACATTGAAAGAAATGATGAATGCGATGTTGATAAGTTCGGGCCTACCTCAAAGTATGTGGGGTGAGGCGATTTTGACAAGTAACTACCTTTTAAATAAGGTTCCCCGCAAGAAGCTCGATAAGACTCCTTATGAGTTGTGGAACGGTAGGAAACCTTCCTACCAGTACCTGAAAGTGTGGGGGTGTCTTACCAAAGTTTTGGTGCCAACACCTAAAAAAATAAAGATAGGTCCTAAGAAGGTGGACTGTATCTTTATTGGTTATGCACATAACAGTAGTGCGTATCGGTTCTTAGTACACGAGTCCCATAATCCGGACGTACATAAGAACACGATAATTGAATCGAGGAATGCATCGTTCTTTGAAGATGTATTTCCGTGTAGGTCCAGTGAGGGACCTAGTACGTCGAAACGAACATTCGACGAGGCTGTGGATAACGGCAGTGGAGGGTCTGAAATAGAACCCGAGCTCGAAGCTAGACGTAGCAAGTGAGTTAGGATTGAAAAATCCTTTGGTCCAGATTTTCTGATGTACATGTTAGAATATGATACGCATATTCTAACTTGTTTACTAGAAAATGAACCGGATTTTCTGACATGTTTGTTAGAAAACGAGCATCAAACGTATGTAGAAGCTGTGACTTCTACGGAAGGAACAATGTGGAAAGAGGCTATAAAGAGTGAAGTGGATTCTATCCTACAGAATCACACTTGGGAACTGGTTGATCTTCCTCCGGGTAGTAAGCCCTTGGGATCCAAGTGGGTCTTTAGACGGAAGTTAAAACCTTATGGTTCCATTGAGAAGTATAAGGCTAGGCTTGTAATTAAGGGTTACAGGCAACGCGAGGGCCTTGATTACTTTGACACGTATTCTCCCGTAACGAGAATAAATTCCATAAGGATGATACTTGCCATAGCCGCACTGCGAAATTTGGAAGTACATCAAATGGATGTGAAAACAACTTTCTTGAATGGTGAGTTAGATGAAGAAATCTATATGGAACAACCTGAGGGTTTTGCGGTTCCAGGCCAAGAAAAGAAAGTCTGTAAATTGGTTAAATCGTTATATGGTTTAAAACAAGCGCCTAAGCAGTGGCACGAGAAGTTTGACCATGCGATGTTAACCAATGGGTTCAATATAAACGAAAGTGACAAGTGTGTCTACGTTAAGGAAACGATAGACGGTTATGTCATTCTTTGTTTATATGTGGATGATATACTCATCGTGGGTAGTAACGATCGAATGATCAAATCTACCAAGGACATGTTAAATTCGAGATTTGACATGAAGGATATGGGTTTGGCAGATTTAATCCTTGGGATTAGAATCGTGAGAAGACCTGATGGTCTCGTGTTAAGCCAATCTCATTATGTTGATAAAATCCTTGCAAAGTTTAACAAGGACGATTATCAAGTGGCTAGGACTCCATTAGATACTAGCGTTCATCTATCCAAAAATCGCGGAAAGTGTATCTCTTAAGTAGAATACGCTAGGATTATTGGAAGTTTGATGTATCTAATGAGCTGTACCAAGCCTGATATTGCCTTTGCGGTTAGCAAACTCAGTAGATATACGAGTAACCCTAGTGATGCGCACTGGAAGGCAATAATGAGAGTTATGAGATACTTTAGGTATACTCGTGACTGGGGACTGCACTATACACGATATCCTGCTGTACTTGAAGGGTATAGCGACGCTAACTGGATATCGGATATGAAGGACTCTAAGTCCACGAGTGGCTACGTGTTTACGTTAGCCGGTGCAGCCGTTTCTTGGAAATCCTCGAAACAAACCTTGATAGCTAGATCCACGATGGAATCTGAGCTGATAGCCTTAGACAAATGTTGTGAAGAGGCTGAATGGCTACGCCATTTGTGGAGGACATTCCTTGTTGGGATAGACCTGTACCTCCAATTAGTGTGCATTGTGATAATCAAGCAACAATTGGGAGAGTACAAAGTCATATGTATAATGGTAAGTCTAGACATATACGTCGAAGACATAATACCATTAAACAACTACTCACAACAGGTGTTGTCTCTGTTGACTATGTGAAGTCAAAGGACAATATAGCGGATCCGCTAACCAAAGGGTTGAGCAAAGATGTTGTTGAGAAGTTGGCACGAGGAATGGGTTTGAAGCCCATGGAATAAAAGTTCTATAGTGGACACCCAACCTAGCTGGCACTTAGGTTCAATGGGACAACTAAATTATGGAACGAAGCGTGTCACTGTGGGGGTCTCGGACCCCCTACCATTCCTCGTTAGAACAGTGACTCCCGCACGAGGCTAGCATGTTGATGCTTTAATGATTCGAATGTCGGTTGACATGTGTGAGTATGCGGGATACTCGATAAAGAATCACCTATGTTAGAGAGATGTGGGGTCGCTTCAAAGGAGAATTGATGGGCTCAATTCTTTAGCAACTCTCGCAGAACCAGGAAAGTGACCCATGACCAAAACGGGCACACCCATGAGAACAGGACAAAGGTTGGAAGGTTCCTGTGTGGGATATGTCATCGTCTACACAAACGGCAGTTGGTTCAAAGACATCAAGTTCTACCATACAGCCAGTAGAGTAAACATATTTTCACAAGGCAAGGTTCAAAGGGTAACACCTACCTATGCTATGCAGGGATCGACCGTTGAGCACGTTCGTGTCGATTTTTCCTCGTCCCGAAAATCAATTTTCATTCATGTGGGGGACTGTTGGAATTTTTAGCTAAAAATGGCATTTTGAGTGATTATTTTGTGGTACAAATATATGTGGGATCCACTTCCGATTTGGGTCGGGTCAAAGTGGATTCGGGTTCTTCGTAGTGAGACGAAGAATTTGATATAATGTACGCTCAAAATGGGTAATAGGTGAATGAGAAATTGATTCTCAAAGTGAACCTATTTGAGAGAAGTCAAAAACTTAAGTTTAAATGTTAATTGGAAATTAGCATTTTAATAACTTTCGTTTGCACGAAAGTTGGTTGGAAGCTTAAGTGTAATTAAGCTTGAAAAGCTTAATTGAATTGGGATGCATTCGTGCTGTGATGATGCATGGACGAATGTATTAAGCCTTGGTAGGCTTAATTAGTGAAATGGAGTTTAGCTCCTCTCGTGTGAGCTCTCGTGCAGCACCAATTTGGTGCTTCTAGCACGAGTCAATGCTATATGCATTGATTCGTGCTACACCATTTCGGTGCTTGCGGACCACTCGGGCTTCCTCTGCTTCTTCTTTCTTCTCGTTGGGTTAAAACCTCAGGTTAGAAACCTGTATCTTGCTTTTATTTTTGTTCTTGGTTTCGGACCAAGTGGTAGGATTAATCTTGGATAGATTAAATCCTTGTACTAGTTTCGTACTAGTTGTGGTGGGATTAATTTCGTGGAAATTAAGTCCCGTATACTAGTTTCGTACTAGTTGTGGTGGGATTATTTTGATAAAATAAATCCCTATTTGGTTAATATATTTACGTTGTATATATATGTAATTTTGGTTTCGTACCAAAATTGGTTGGAATTAATTTTCTATAAATTAAATTCCATTTTTTTGGGACAAATATATTTTATATATATTTTGTGTATCGATTTATTCACCAATTTCCAACAATTATTACTAACATCATCTCAATTGAACACATTGCACAAGATCTTTATAGTATAATTTATCTCTCATGTGTGATTTACAAATTATTACACATGAACATGGTTTACTCGATGCATATTTTAAAATAATAATTACATATTTTCTTGGTTCAGAAAAATATTTCTTGTTTACAAAGGCTAATAATTTCTAAATATTATGAAAAATAAAAAGAAAACCTTACAAAATGTTTGGTTTACGAAATATGTCCGAAATGAAATGACTTTTTAGAAATAGATTTATTCCGTTGTTTGTTAATACTTTTTGTTCTCGGAAAGAGATATTCCCTTAAAAAGGAAATAGCTATTCCAAAACCCTTGGTATTAGGTTATTTATGAGTTTTCAGGAATAGCCTTGTATATGTCTTTTAAAAACATATTATATTTATATTTTTTAAAATCAACCAAATACTAAAACAACATTGCAAAAGTCTATTCCTTCAACAAACCAAATAATATATACAATTCATGTCCTATTCCACTGTACTAAAAATACAAAAAAAAAAAAAAAAAAAATCAAATAGGCCCTTCAACTTTATAAGAACGTGCAATTAGGTCTCTAAACTTTTGAAAAATGTAATTAAACACTCTAACTTATTAAAATAGATCAAATAAGCCATTTTATTGGTAACCCACAAGATGTCGTTGACCGTCATTAGCCATCGTTGGGAAAAAATCAACAATGGGCGACTGATGAATGACTGCCGATCGCATTCTTCAAAGAAGGTGACAATTGTCGCCTTCTTTGGCGAAGAAGATGAATAGTTGGTCGCTTTCTCTGTGGAGAAGGCAACCCATATGATCACATTCTCCGGCGAACACTAGTCACCTTCTTAGAAGGCTAGCAAGTGGTGGCCAGAGAAGGCGACAACCGTCACCTTCTCAACTTGAGAAGGCTAAATCGCTTTGCCTTCTCTGTGGAGAAGGCGGACAAGTAGTCATCGGAAAAGACAACCTAGTGATCACACTCTCACATTGAGAAGGTTGGATCGTCTTCTCACCACCGAAGAAGGCAAGTGACTGGCCACTGTTCAAAGTTGCTGGTATTAATCTTCGGAGCATCACTAGAGTAGGTTTATGTGTCATCGGACAGTCACACAACTTTAATGACCTACTATTACAGGTTACTAATAGATTTTTAGGTTTCAATGCATCAAAATAGTATGTTTATAGATTTAATTA
Source organism: Ipomoea nil (assembly GCF_001879475.1). Taxonomy (NCBI): domain Eukaryota; kingdom Viridiplantae; phylum Streptophyta; class Magnoliopsida; order Solanales; family Convolvulaceae; genus Ipomoea; species Ipomoea nil. The sequence continues at coordinate 493,726 of NW_017619075.1, forward strand.
CACTTTTTAAAAGTTTAAGAATATAATTAATTTTTTAAATAAAATTTAGAGGCTTATTTGACTATTTTCTCACCCAAATATTTGTGTTTTTTTTAAAAATGGCGTTGGACAAGGAAGCTTTGAACAAAAACAAAAGTCTCCGCCGCCGGGAGAGCAAATTTTGACCGCTTGTTATTCACCCACCGTCACGGACAGAACCTGACCGGCCAACCCCAACCCTAACCTTCGACACCTTTCTCGAACTCTCTCCCTACATTTTTATACCCAAAAACACAAAACTCAAAACTCAAATCTCAATTCACAAATCGCCATCGACAATCGAGATGGCCTCCCGACTCATCTCCCGCTTCGCCTCTAGTCTCACCCGCTCCGCAGCCACCACTAACGCCGCCGTCATCCCCTGTACCATCCACCACTTCAGCGCCACCTCCACCGCCGCCTCTAGTTTAATCAAATCTCATCCCTTAATCTCCCTCCTCCAATTTCAATCCCATCCCCCCATCCCCCCCTCCCGTCTACTCCCCTATAGCACCCTAACTCTCCGATCCTTCTCCACCGTAACCCGCCCTAGCCGTCCCCACCGCTCAGCCCGGCCGGACATCGGCGCCCGCGCCAGGCAGATGCAGACGCGGCGTCTCTGGACCTACGCTCTAACCTTCAGCTGCGTTGCGGGATTCATTATCATCGTGCTCAACCAGTTCCAAGACCAGCTCGTCTTCTACGTCACCCCGAGCGATGCGATTTCGAAATACACTGAGAATCCCACCAAGGCCAAGTTTAGGCTCGGCGGGCTGGTCTTGGAGGGCAGTGTAGCGCAGATGGCTTCGTCGCCGGAGATGGAGTTCGTGATCACCGACTTAATCACGGACATGTTGGTCAAATTCGAGGGTTCGTTGCCGGATCTTTTCCGGGAAGGCCACTCCGTGGTGGTGGAGGGGTTTATAAAGCCGTTCACGGAGGAGATGAAGAAGACGAATGAGGTGATTTTGAAGGAGAACAACAAGTTTATGATCACAGAGAAGGCCAGACGTGGAGAGTGCTATTTTGAAGCTACAGAAGTTCTGGCTAAGCACGACGAGAAGTATATGCCTCAAGAAGTCGCCGCTGCGCTGGAGAAGAACAAGAAGATCCTGGAACAGCAACGAATTGAGGAAAGCGGCAATGAAACTGCCATAGCCAAGCCATAGGTCTGATCTTTTTCTTAACATATGAATTCTTTTGAAATTGATGGAACACGCATACGTTTTAGCTTGATTGATTATACAATTCTTTCGGATTAGATTGAGTTAACTCAGGAAAGAGATATAGGCAAATTTGATGAGCCAACTTAGATTTGTTGTTGTGCCATTTTTATCTTTATTCTATTGCCCCAAGGTTGTGGGTTCCAAACTGATTTTGGCATAGTAGTTAATAAATGTTATAAATGAATTATCATTCTGGGTAGTGCTTATTATTCTTGATGAAATGGATGTACTAGTGGCTATAATCATCCTCCAAAGAGTTGAACAAAAAATATAAACTTTTTAGCACTTGACGATATTAAGGAAGGAGATTGATGGTGAATCTTCTATGAGGCTTTTTCCAGATTGATCTTGAAGATCACTTTGTTTGTGCAGGGTGTCAGTTAAATAGTCTGTAAGGGTGTCAGTAGTATTAGCATTGCTACTGGTAGAGTGGTAGAAATGTACATGCTATAAAAGAAACCTTGTACTGGTTTTTGAGATGCACTTTGCAGGTGTAGATGGTAGTAGCCAGTAGGCCTGTTTATACAGGATGCGACTTTAGAAGATAGTGATGTTGCTTTACTCGTATTTATGAAGAAAAATGTGTGCGTGTGCAAATGATCCATGACAATCGTTGTCTTCGGAATCTTAGAGGATAAGGTTGTGTCTTGCTGGAAGATGAACCCCTTTCATTTTTATGTGGCAGGGTTTAATTTGTTTATGGTGCTCATGGTTGAAAATACAGGAAAATAGAAGGAAGCAAGAAATCGGTAGGCATTGCATTCTACAAGAATATAGTATAGACCAAATAGAGACAAGGCAGAAGCAACAAAAGGGGTGGGTGTTTTCTGAATTGTGAGGCAACAAGTTAATAGCTGAGCCGCTGAGGTATATCCATTTTTGAACCCAAATTCTCCATTTTTATGCGGTGATATAGTTAGTGGAAGAAGTTGCTGTGTCAAGTTTCGTGTTGGGGAAACTGTTTTGATTGTAATTGGACACATACATGATAGAACCAGGAAGGAGTAATAAACTTTTCTACTTGAGACCTAGTTACAAAATTCAGAGTTTTTGTCACCGCAGTTCACTTTAGTTAGCCCAAATTTGGGTGGGGTTAAGGGAAGAATCCGAATGGGGTAAGGTTGATACCCTTGTTTAAGAATCTTGGCCGGTGATGAAATGGTGTAGCCATTTATCACTTTGCTTTGCAGTACTAAATAATAGTCAGGGATATAGTTGTTCAGGAGAAGATGAAAGGAGAAAAAGCATAGGATAGGTGAAGGTTGAAGAGTGAGGTAAAGACCTGTGAGGTTTAGGTGAATCAAGAGAGAATGGAATTGATGTTGTTGGCAAAGGCTTAAACTGTGATAAAAAGAGAAGATGAATGGCAAAGGCTTATATTCATCTTTGTTTAAACGAGGAACCCCACAACCCTTTTGAACAATAGGCAGGTTGTTTTGCATAATTTTATGTTTTATTGCAGAGTGAAGGATCTCTAAGCTAATGCCATGTTTGGCACCAGAAAATAGTCTTTTGAAAGAATTTTCTGAGGAAAAATAGATTTTATATTTTAGAAGAAAGAAAACTTTATTTTATTGATCTTATTAAATTAAATTTTTATCGTGTTAAAACTTTTTGATCTTAATTAAATTTTTTTAACAAAGTGCTAGGTCATTAGACTTATTAGGTTGGATTTATCAAGATGGTTTTTTTATTAGAGATTTTTTTTTTTTTACTTCAATTCACTAATTTTTCAGTCTTCTTTGAATATAACTAGTTACAACACGTGTATTGTGCGAATTGTAATGTTCAATGTGTATTTTTAAATTAGTGTTTAGAACTTTATAAGTATCATTCATTTATTCGGTATCTTGATATATATCAATGCAAGATTATCAAATTTTTATAAAAGTAAATATTTCAAGAATGCATAACTATAACCTGTGACATAATTTTTTATAAAATTAACAAGTGCAATACCAGTTTTAGATGGAAATGCCCTCGTTAGATATTTCCTAAGCATAATTTTTACAATACAAAACCTTATTAGTTGGTGTGATTTATGCTTTCTCGCGTTGGCGCACTGTACTTTCAAAAACAAAATCAAATCTTTCTTTCACAAAAAAATAATGATAATAGGCATGGTTTTGTTCATGTTAAATTTTCTATCATAGTTTTTTAATATACTTTAACATATTCATAGTATATGTTTAACAATTATGTCAATTTTGATTGGTACGGTGTTTGAATATAAGACTTTTCTTATAAAAAATTAATTATGTCAATTTTGATTGGTACAGTGTTTGAATCTAAGTTTTTTTATGAAAAATCAATTATGTCAATTTTGATTGGTACGGTGTTTGAATCTAAGACTTTTCTTATGAAAAATTAATGAGTAAGTTAAGAATAATAAACATAATAATATAATAGAGGTAAAGTATGAAAATTAATTTTTAAAAAATACTAAAATTAAAATAATATGAAATATTCATTTCAAACAGTTACACCAATATTTAATATATTAGAGAGTAAAGTATGAAAATTAATAAAAAAGAAATATTAAAATTAAAATTAAAATAATATTACTATTATTTTAACAAACAATACATCAATATTTAATATTTTTTAATTCGCGTGGGCCTAAGTTTGTAAATTTTTCGAGCGTAACAGTTTGAATTCCTTGCTATTTTGGATTGTCACTTTTAAGTTTTTAAGTGGACAAATCAACATACATATAATACCCTAAGTTGAAACAAACCCAATTATTGAGGACATGGCCATAATTTGTTTTCAACTCTATTGAGAATATTGATCTTGAAACTAAACTTCACAAGTTTAAAACAAATTTCTTGTGGGAATTTCTGCAACTCTAAACATTCCAGTTGTTATATTATAGACCGCGGTGCATAATTGATTATGCACCGCGGCCCATATACGGCGCCGTTTCTTTAAGTAAAGAAACGGCCCGCCGTTAGAGTTAACGGAGTTCGTTTGTTTGGTGTATTAAATACCAATTGACACTACAGTATATCTAAATCGACACTGCAGTTATATCAAAATGATACTGTAGTTATAGTGAAATGAAACTGCATTGTATATAAACTGAAACTGAATAACATTTCACATATTTGAGTGTATATTGTACAATGAAGCTATAATTATATCAAAATGATCATGTAGTTGTGTTTTAATAAAACTATAGTGTATATAAAATAAAATTAAATAACATTTTCACATATTTGAGTCTATAAATATCGAATGAAACTATAGTTATATCGAAATGAAACTGTAGTTGTGTTCAACTGAAACTGCAGTGTATACAAAATGATACTGAATAACAGAGTTACTTTTTGCAAAAGGGTGCGAAACGGCGGAAATAAACACTGTTAATTTTCATTTAAAAAAAAAGACGCGCAGTGCATAATCGATTATGTACCGCAGTGCATAATATAATTTGCCCTAAACATTCCCAACAAAATAATTAATCAACGCAGCATTCACAGTAATCGGTCAAACTGGGCAATAAACATAAGAGGCCCAATTACATAAGCCCAAACTTTGGCAATAAAATTGGTGGAGGCCGCGCGAACGCAGGCCCCCTCTACCACAAATTATGACGTAGGCTCCACCTATAAGATAGACCTTAGGTTAACACCCTTCCAATGTGCAATGAAAGTCATCAACCTAGGCCATGAGCCTTGATGATCGCCCATTGACCCCGTCCAGGTAAATATGGAACCAATTGCACTTGGCCCATTTTTATACCCACTGCTCCTCTCCCCCTTTTGTTCTTCTGGCGATGTGGGAAACTGGGAACCTCTTCAATATGCACACTGCTCCTTCTTCTTAAAGCAGTTTTTCTCTTTTCTTCTTGTTCAATGTTCATATGTTCTTTTCTTTTGCTTTTTTCTTCTTACAAAATCTAAATTCCTGGTCTTGCAAATTACATATAAACATTAACAGCTTAATCCTTGTATTCTCAGAAAGATGGATTCTGCTAGCAATAGTTATGTAAACTAAACATCAAGCCCCATCATTTACACCAGAGATGCCTATTCTCAGTATTATGTGTATGTCACTTATTCCACTAATAAATTCTTAAATTCCAGTTAAGGATTCATGTTAAAATAAACGTCAAAAGGTAAAATTGAAAAGAAAGTGTAAAGAAACAATACAAATAACACAAAAATTAAACACTATACAACTTATATTGTCAACACAATTTTCATTACAGTTAACATTATGGCTCTTATTATATTTTAGAGAAAATGGTCAAATAGACCCCTAAACATTACCCTAAAGGTTAATTAGCCCCCTAAACTTTAAAAAAGGTCAATTAAACACTCAAACATGCAAAATTTGGTCAATGAAGCCCAAAAACCGATAAATGACCTGTTTTTACCGGTCATTTTAATTCCGGCCACCGGTGACGGATTCCGGTAACCGACGAATTTTTCCGGCGATCGAAGAATTTTCCGGCCGTCCGGTCGTCTTCTCCGGTGGAAGACGACCGGACGGCCGGAAAATTAATTCGCCGGCCGCCGGAAAAATTCGCCGGTGGCCGGATTTCGTCGCCGGAATTAAAATGACCGGTAAAAACAGGTCATTTATCGATTTTTGGGTTTCATTGACCAAATTTAGCATGTTTGAGTGTTTAATTGACCTTTTTTAAAGTTTAGGGGGCTAATTGACCTTTAGGGTAATGTTTAGGGGTCTATTTGACCCTTTTCTCTATATTTTATTATACTAGCTACTACACGCGCATTACCCAAATAGTTTGATGCTCAATGTTTATTTTTAAATTAGTGTTTCAGAACTTATCAAAGTATATCAATCGGTATCCTAGCGTATATCAATGCAAGATTATCAACTTTTTCATAAAAGTAAATATTTCAAGAATGCATAACTATGACATGTGGTAGAAATGTTAGATTAACTAATGCAATAGCAATTTTAGAGAGAAACACCCTCACTTGATAGTATCCTAAGTAAAAATTTTAGATGGAAGCACCCCTGCTTGATAGTACCCTAAACATAGTTTTTGCAACACAACGTTCTATTAACCGGCGTGATCTATGATTCCTCTTGTTGCCATTTTTGCCATAAATGAATTCTTGATATGATTTGATAGTCCCCTGGTGTGCTTCACTGAAATTTTAGTGCCTGGCCAATGCACCTTCAAAAACATAACCAAATCATTATTTTCCAAAAAGACAATGATAATATGCATAATTTCTCATATGTGTTAAATATATATTGTAAATTAGGTGTACCGTTTCATCAATGGCTAATGCGTGATTCTAATTAATTGACCAAAGTTCATGTTAACACTTATATTGTATTCTTTAAGAGAAAATTGTCAAATAGGCCCTCAAACTTTTTAAAGTTGCAATTAGGTACATAAACATGTCAATTTAGTTAATCAAGGCCCAACTACCTGTTAGTGACTGCAATACCAGGTTACTCAAATTTCGACGATTGTCCGGCAATAAAAATGGACAGAAATGACTGCCGGAATAAAAAATGGACGAAAAAATGGTAGCGCCATCTCCTAGGGATGGTCGGACGGAGAATGTGACCATTTTAGTAAGAATAAAGGGGCGTTTGGTTCACGGAATCTTGGATTACCCCAGGTAATAGGATTACCTCCAGGAAGGTAATGTGAGATGTTGGGAATGTAAGATTACCTTGTGTGTTTGGTTTGGATAGTGTAATATAATATTACCTTGTTTGGTTCAAGGTTATATTTTAGGTTATATGGATCAATTTACAATAATGTCCTCAATAATATATATATATATATATATATATATATATATATATATATATATATATATATATATATATATAATTTGTGTATTTATTTATATGTATGAATGTATATCGATGCTTAAATATTAAAAAAATTAAATATATAAATATACACATATATATTTGATTATATAAACATATATTAATTTCATTATTATTATTATTATTGTTATTATTATTTTTATTATTATTATTATTATTATTATTATTATTATTATTATTATTATATAAGGATTAGTTAACAAGGGCAAAGTTGGAATAATTCAAGGTAATTTAAGATTACCTAAAAAATTGGGGGTAATCACATTACCTTGAAATATTACCGTCACATCAGCTTTCAGGTAATATAACATTACCAGGTAATCTTATAACTTGAACCAAACAAGGTAATATAACATTACCAAACTCAGATTACCTAGGTAATCTAATATGACCTGAACCAAACGCCCCCTAAATAGATAACGGAATATTCCGTTACTAAAGTTTACACTAACGGAATACATGGATATTTAGGAAAAGTAAATGATATAACATAGGGTAAAATAAGAAAAAATAATAATAAAAAATACTAAAATCAAAATAATATGAACCATTTATTTCAACACACAATTACACTGATTTTTTAGTTTCCGTTAGGGATCTAACATTATTGACTCTTATTAAGTTTGTATTATTATATGTATTTGTATTTGTATGTATATGTATATTTATATTGTATGTAAATGTAGATTGAGTAAATACCCAAATTGGTCCCTCAACTATAGCTAAATTCACAAATTGGTCCCCGACTTTCAATTTTAACAAATTAAGTCCTTAACTTTGTAATTTTAACACGATTTGGTCCTCCGTCTATTTGACCGTTTGTTGACCGTGATCTCTGAGGATATATATGTAATTTCACTGCCGCCCGCCCTCATCCGTTGCCATGACATAGTCTATCGCCCATCTAACACCCCACTTTTCTTAACTCTTTGCTCTGGTACGAACTCAACTACATTGAATCCAAAGAGAGGATGAAGAAAGGCGACAGGATTTGGCAGATTGCTTTTAGCAGTGGATTCAAATGTAACAGTGCGGTCTGGAAATGCAATCGGAACCTTAAAAATCCGACGATGGACATGAAATTACATATATATTCTCAATAATCACAGTTAACAAACGGTCAAATAGACGGAGGACCAAATCGGGTTAAAATTGCAAAGTTAAGGACTTAATTGGTTAAAGAGTAAATACCCAAAATGGTCCCTCAACTATAACTAAATTCACAAATTGGTCATCGACTTTCAATTTTGACCAATTAAGTCCTAAACTTTGCAATTTTAACACGATTTGATCATCTGTATATTTGACCGTTTGTTGACTGTGATCTCTGAGGATATATAGTTATTCGGTGACCGTGGTTTTGAACTCTCCATATTCGATAAAATAACCGAATAACCGTATAATCGAAAAATTTTTTCGTGTAACTGATAACTGACCGAAAACCAAAATTTTCGATCGGTTTGGTTATCGGTTTTATCGATTTTTCGGTATTTATGCTCACCCCTATCCCCAAGCAGCAAGTGGATAAGCACTTCCCCCTTCGAAATGACGTCGTCACCTCCAAGATCTTGAGCTTTGCACATGAAATTATATATATATCCTCAAAGATCACGATCAACAAATGGTTAAATAGACGGAGGACTAAATCGTGTTAAAATTGCACAATTAAGGACTTAATTGGTTGAAATTGAAAGTTGATGACCAATTTGTGAATTTAGCTATAGTCGAGGACCATTTTGAGTATTTACTCATGTAGATTCCTTAGTTATGCTAAGCAATCTGCCAATATATTGATGGATTAAAAATAATTGAGATAATTTTTTTACTTTTTTTCATTCAATAAAATTAAAATATATAACGAAATTATACATTTAAAATTTCATTTTAAAATGTCGCTAAAAGCTGACAGAGTTACAGGGCATGTTCCTTGCAATCCCTGGTCTGGTCTGGGCAACAGAAAAACCACTATAAAAACAATTTATCTAATCTCCAAATAATAAACAGCACGGGGACACGAATGGAATGTTTAAACACGTAATCTCAATTAATCTATGAATTAATGAAAACACCACTTTCATGACCCCCCACTGCATAACTACAATCGTTATATCCTACACCACGGCGCACATAGCACTGTGCGCCGCGCGCCTCCCAAAACGACGTCGTTTTAGGGTAGTGTTGGGAGGCGCAGTAGGAAGTTGCTGAGATTATGTGTATTTGTTCACAACGTTATGTGTATTTGTTCACAACGTTATGTGTATTGGTTCATACAGTTATGTGTATTTTTTATACAATTATGTACATTCTTTTTATACAATTATGTACATCCGAATCAGAAAATTTGTGTGTATTATGTTAAGAGTTGATGTGTATTATGTTAAAAGTTTATGTTTATTGTGTATTATGTTAGATTATGTGTATTATCTTTTAAAAAGAGTATGTATATTTTGTTATATAATTATGTACATTCATGTATAACATTATGTGTATTCTAATATAACATTATGTACATTCTTGAACAGCGGTTTTTTTTTTAAAGAAAAAACTACTGCCATTCACTAGGACGGGAAATTTAAAAAAAAAAAATAATTAAAACGACGCCGTTTTGCATCTGGGCGCATAGTGCAACGCGCGCCGTGGTGTAGGATATAAATTGCCAAATTAATGCAACCACACATTTCTATCCACCAACACTCCAGGGCATGGATCATGGAATTCTTACCATCTATTTGATTTGTGAAAAAAGAATTGAATTTAAATTATATATAATAAAATTTACTTAAAATATTGATTTCATTATTTGATTGGTAAGAAATAAAGAGGAAATTGTGAATTAGACCCTTAAATTTTACACAAAAGAGCAATAAAGCATATTACTTTTTAAAATGTACAATTAAACATTTAAATTTGTCAAAATGAGTTAAATAAGTTCTGTTACCAGTAAAATTACTGATGTTGACCACTATTGATCACTGTTAACCACTACTGACCGCCGTTATCATCGACATTAAAGATTTTTATTCTTATTTTTATTTTTACCAATGGTTGCCTTTGTTAGGAACCAGTCTCGTCATCTTCTCCAATGTGAGAAGGCAACCGACTTCTTCAATTTTAGTGGCAGTTTTGTCGGAACTCTACTAAAAGTGAGTAATAAATTTATTTTATAAAAAAATATTTTCATGTGAACCAAACAACTATTAAGATAACCAAGGTTATATTTGCTTGGTAATGTAAGATTATCATATTTGGTTCAGGTTATGTAACTTTCACAAGGAATTTCAGATAACATCCGCATTAAGTTTTTAGCTATTGGAAGGGAATGTGAGATACCCTCCAATTTCTTAGGTAATCTCACATTCTCTTGTCTTATTACTAATGTTGGGCTTTGGATGTTTTAATCAATTTATCTTATTACCGTTGTCTTATTTACATATCTTAGTTTTAAACCAAACACATGAATTTAACATTCCCAATAATTTAACATTTCCAGCAATCTAATATTCCCTAAGGTAATCTAACATTCCGTGAACCAAACGCCCCTTAGAGTTAGAATGCAATCCTTTATAAAAGGGATATGGATAAAATATCTCATGAGTAATGAGTTTATCACTTTTGGTATATAATTTTAAAATTTTTCAATTTTGGTGCATCATTTTGTTATTTTTATTAATTTTAATCATTCCGACTAAATTAACAGCAGATTGTTGTCGAATTTTATATTTTAGTAGCAAAATCGTCATTTCAAAAAAAGATCTCCAATATCTAAACAAAAGAAAAATCATATTAAGAGAAAAAAAAAAGAGTTTGTCAATCATCGACGCTATATGTCTCATAGATTTGTGTCTAGTTTCTGCCCGGCTTTCACATTATTCTTATCCATCAAATACCTATAAATATGATTTTACAGTGATTTTGTTTAGATATAGAAGTTGTTTTCTTGAGATGACGATTTTATCCCTAAAAATATAAAATTCGATAACATTTTGCCGTTAATTTGACTGGAAAGATCAAAACTGATAAAAATAACAAAGTTAGACACCAAAATTAAAAATTTTTAAAATTACGTACCAAAAGTGATAGAAACTCAATAATCGTGGGACGAAAAGTGAAATTAATTCATATTCAATAAACAAAAACTGTTCATAAGATACCATTGCCATTTGGTTCAAGGTATACTTCTGCAAGTTCTTTCTTGGTCCCCTCTATTAAAACTATCTCTTTCTTTTAGTCTACACATTCCTGTGTTTTTCTCTTTCCTTATTCCAGCACTGTCTTAATCTACTAATTTTGCCTATATATATATATACATCGCCATCTATCCATGTAATAATCTTACAAGTTTCAAAAATCCTCCCAATTTGTGCGGTTTCTAGGCTCTGCAAATTGATATAGTAATTGGGCTAACCCAAATTTCCAAAGCCCGGAATCTTGATTCTTTGCCCTTTGATTCCTTTCATCAGGGTATTTCAAGGAAGGAAAAGCAAGAGACAGAGAAGGACCCCGAGGATTTATCTGGGGTTTTCTCCGTCTTCCTAATTTTCTGAAGGAGCGAGCAGACACAGTTTCATGGATTCCCAGGTTTTGGTCGCTCTGGGTCTCTCAATGTTGGGTGGCCTAAGTACCTCTTTAGGTGAGTGACTGTTGGAAATGAGGATTTAGTTCAATGCTCAGTTGTTGAGAGTCTTTGATATTCAAGAATTGGGGATTAACTTTGATGGTTCAAGACTGTTCCTTTTTCCTCATCGTTTTCTAATTGTACGCGTAACGTTCTTCCTTGATTGTTATAATATGCTGTTTCATGTTGATTTTCACACCCAGAGGTTATTATTTGTTAATCTTCATTTTCATAATTGTATCTGTTAATTGCAGGGGGAGAAGTATTTGTTTGCTTAAATTCCTAGAGCATCTGTATTTGCTTGTTTTAAATGATTGCAAGCTTTAATTTTAAGTTTTGGTTGCACAATAAAAGCAGTTTCTAACCTGTGGGCATTGGCTCAATAGGTGCTCTATTTGTGATCATCAATCAGACCCCCAACTTGAAGATGCTTGGTCTTTTGCAGGTGATTCTTGACTTTCTCTGTCTATGCTTCTGAAATGAACAGCTACTTTTCAGTTTAACTTAATAGGTGTAGAAGCTACAAAGAGTAGCTTATATGCATTTAAGAATTGATTGTGTAAGCATATAGATTGACTTGTTACTTATCGGAATACAAATTATAATAATATGATGAATTGCTTGCTTTAGAACTTTTTATGGCATCAAAGATCTAATTCCATATTTTCATTTCATGCAGGGTTTTGCTGCTGGTCTTATGCTGAGTATATCATTCTTAGACTTGGCTCATAATGCATTGAACTCCATTGGATTCTTAAGAGGAAACCTCTGGGTGAGCTATTATTTCGAACATTTTGGCCCTGTTTGGTAAATGGCTATTAGCTGTTAGCTGATTGGGTTAATTAAATGGTATAACTAGTTGATAACATTAGCTGATTGTAGAAATGTGTTTGGTATATTAGCTGGTAGCTGTTTGGTATAATTTCTTTTCTAAAAAAGCTAATTGAAAAAGTTGCTTTGAGCAGCTTTTTGAATTTTAGCATTTTGGAGTTACAAAAAACTAATTAACCAAACACTTATATTGATTCTTTAACCAAGTCAAACAGCTAATAGTGGTCAAATAAGCCAAATTTGGCCTATAGGCTAATATTTTACCAAACAGGGCCTATATCAACTTTACCAATTGTTTACATTGTATTATTGACTGTTTTTCTTTAAAGAACAATCAACTATTGCCTCGCAGTTCTTTGCAGGTGTCATTTTCTTTGCTCTCGTTTCAAGCTTCATCCCAGAACCTACACTTTCTCCTACTCCAAATTTACAGAACAAAAAGGTTGTAATACTCTTATCTATTTCTCTCTATGAGTTGGGTTTTGCTTCTTAAACTGCTTATACTCATGAATCGTGACTTCATCTGGAAAATTTGCTCTTAAAATGTGAAATTGTGGTTGAGGGCAGAAAGGTGAGGATGATGGTGGCAAAGATATCATGAAAAAACACCGCCGACAAGTCTTCTATAGTGGGATTGTTACGGCAATAGGTTTGTCTTACACTTTTTGGCCAATGAATGACTTGATGAAATGTTCTATTTATGCTTATACCACTCCATGCAAGTAGGCATCATGTGTAGTCTGTCTAATCAATGCTTTGAAATCTTAGGAAGTAAGAGAGGAACCTTCTCTTCTAAATTTCATATTCTTGCGTGGCGTTTGAGACTTCTATGATAAATCATCAAAATCTATTACTGACTGAGGTTGAAAATATGTGTACATTTCTTGATTGAAAGAAAAGGAGTAAATGGCTTTTGAGATCTTTTTTTCTTTCTTTTTTGCTGTAACAGGAATAAGCTTGCACAACTTTCCAGAGGGAATGGCTGTGTTCCTTGGATCAATCAAGGTACCTATAACCTATCCTTGCTAGCAATTCATGATTTAATTTATGAACGGTGAGACCTAGACCACAGCCAAAACAAGCTTTTAAATGAACTATTTATACCATTTAAAGGGGGAAAATAGCGGGGTGCTTAATGTGGTGAAGCCTTTCATAAATATTCCTTGTCACTACCTTAGTCTCTAACTTAATATTTTATTTCTTGAAAATTTTTGAAAGCTGTTTGCCTATTTGATTTACAAAATGACCCTGTAGGAAAAATTGCTTATGATTATTTGTCTTTAGGCAAATTGCTCTGCAGTTTTGTGCCAGAATACAGTCTAATTCTATGATTGTATGTGAAAAGAATCATTTGATAGTTAATTATCTGAACATGGTTCCTCATGTAATGTAATTGGGGAAAAGTATTGTGATTGAATTTGACATATAATACTGATGGATTTAATTAACCCGGGGTAGCCTGAATTACTAAACCCGATTAAGAACGTAAATAGGAAATGGATAGGTGAAACAATGTCGTAAGGTCGCGGGGACCGTATATCGTATTAAATAGGGATAATCGAGCTATTACAAGTTGAATGTAAAGCTATTACAGCGATTGATTAGGACAAAGTAGATAGAATCTTGTAAGAAAAGTGTAATGTGTCCTAATGGGACAAAGCGTGGGGTTTTTATACAAAATAAACCCCCAACCGCCCCACCTAAACCGGGGGGTGGTTGCATCTCCCGTGTTGACCGCGTCCAGGGCTGGGCTTGACTGGGTCCGCAGGTTAGGCGTGCCGAGCTCAACATGGCTGAGCTCAACCATGGTCGAGCTCACCATGGCCGAGCTCACCATGGCCGAGCCCACAATGGCCGAGCTCACAATGGCTGAGCTCACCATGGCCGAGCTCACATGGCCGAGCTCATTATGGCCGAGGCGCCTTGGGCCGAGCACGGGGCCCCGGGTCGGTTTGCTCCTATCATAATATATCCATCAAATACTTTCTTACTTTGTAAAGGGTAATAATAAGTATGCCCTTGAACACTCAAATGGATTATTTAATTGATACCTTTCAAATGTCTTGTCACGTCTTTGCACACTTAGTGATCTTTTTATTTTATTTATCTTCTTTTGTAGGGTCTTCGAGTTGGTATCAATTTGGCCCTTGCCATTTCGTTGCACAACATCCCAGAGGTACATATTCAAAGTAATTGTTATAATTTCCATTTACATACTTCTATTATGCTTTTGCATACTTAAATGTGGTACAGATTTAAAGCTCTGTATAATCAAAACTGTAATCTCATACCTGTAAGCTCTGTAACTTTTTTTGGTGCGTCGGAGTAGTTGGGGATTGAACCTGTAATCTCCTACCTAAAGTCACAGGCTGGTGCAATTAGATTATAAGGTCTTTGACATGATCTAACTTGTAATTATAGTATAGTACTCATAATATTGTATAGGTAGATAGCTTGTAGTTAGAAAATTAAATAATGGGGCTAAAGTTGTTATATTAGGTTTCTATCATTAATAAACAAACTCACATAGCAAGTATCTAATGTGTTTGTGGCTTTGTGCATATTAAAGTATTCCTTACATAGGAAATTCAAAGTTCAGTTGGTAGGAAATCCCCCAAATTTGAGCATATGTTTCACACACACACATATAAAGTTCACACGTATTCTGCACTTTACCCAATAAAGTTGATTGGAATTTAATTACAAATTACAAATTTTAGTTTTAGAACATTTCATAATTGTACTTCAATACTCAAGACTAGTAGGGTTCAGTGTGATATTGGACTCTTTAATTTCTTATTCACAGGGTGTTGCGGTTGCACTTCCAGTTTATTTTGCAACTCAGAGGTAATGATTCTCCAAATTTCTGTTCTTTGTTTTCTGTTTAGAGAACTTGTTTACTAACACTCGTTTTTTCAAATTTATTTTTTCTAGACTAACTTTATAAAATTAACACAAGTGTTTCGAGTGAATTTTAGACATTATATTTAATTTTTTTTTTTTTGGGATATGTTTGGTTTAAATGGAATAAATATAATTTTTACTAACTCTAATATATGTAAGATTTTTACATTTGATATCTGAACCAAATATATATCCGTATATAACATAACTATAAATATATATGAACCAATAACCTATTAAATTCACCTAAATTTAGTTTAGATAATATTAATATTTTTTTGAACTAATAGTAAAAATATTTTTGGATGTATTCATTTTTGAATGAAATGTATGTATATATAATTTTTATTTTGAAATCTAATATATGTGAAATTTCAATATTAGATATCCGGACCAAACTTGTATTACGATATAACATAACTAAAAATATTTGAACCAATAATCTATTGAGTTCAATCAAAATCTAAAATTTTGTTTGGAATTCAAATTTTAATTGTGATAATATGAATAATGTTTAACTTTAAGCATAAACAAATAAATTATGTTTATATAAGTAAATGCAAGTAGAAAAGATAGAAGATGGTAATAAGTAAAAGAATATAATAATGAATGTAATCATATTAATGAATAAATATGTTAATAGATAATGGTGAGAATGTGGTTATAGTGATATATAGCCAAATAGAGGATAGATGATTTAGTTTTCTATTTAGAAAAAAGTTTTTAAAAGTTCTTCAGTTTTCTAGAAAATTAAAAAATGTTTCCACTTTTCAAAATGAAAAACTGTATTAGTAAACATGTTTTCTGTTTTTTATTCTCCAATTCTCCAGTTAGTAAATGGGCTCATAGTTTTTGTACTCTTTTTTTTTTTGGCCCTTCTTAAGAGTTTGGCGGATACATGTTTTCTGTTTTACCTTATCTAATTCAACCTTCTTTTATTTCAAACAACATTATTGTTCCATAAGGCATGGATTCCAATTAGGAATTTCTACAAATCTGATGTGGAGTACAATTTCGAAAACATATGAATGTGAGCTGTGGCCTGAAATGGCTTGTATGCTACTTGTTGAAACTTGGCCATTGTTAAGAGTCCACACCTATAAAATAAGAGAGAACATATGGGTTTATAAGGCCATGGTTAGACTAGCTAAATGGTTGGATTCAATCTTTTAGTGTGGTTTAGCCTATGTGCATTATAGCCCAGTTGAGTGACCATGGCCCAATCTTAAATTATAACAGCCATAAAAGCCTTTTTATATTATTTTTCATCCAACTGCTTAACAAAACTTTCTTCCAGTTGTGTTTAAAAAAAATTATTTCCTATACATTTAAACAATTCCACATCACTCTTTTTAAAATTATTCCATAATTTTGTTTGTATTTATGCATATCTTCAGCAAATGGCAGGCTTTCAAGATTGCTACACTTTCCGGCTTGGCAGAGCCCTTGGGTGTGATTATTGTAGGTGCGTTCCCAGCTGTTTACTTTATGTATATAAACATAATGGTGAAGATATACTTTTTTGCGAAGCGGCCATATGAGTTCAGATTAATTTACCCGTTATTCAAATCTCAGCCTATCTATTTCCAAGCAGCTTAAGTCCTGAAGTTCTGGAGGGCCTCCTTGGATCGGGTTTGTGATACTTTTGTTTTCTTTCGTTTTCGTTACTGCTGTAAGGATTAACTCATAATTCGACTGTTAATGGTTAACGATTCTTGTGGCTTCCAGTTGGTGGGGTGATGGCTTTCCTAACCCTGCACGAAATGCTGCCACTGGCATTTGACTATGCGGGCCAAAAGAACGCAGTCAAGGCTGTGTTTCTTGGAATGGCTTTCATGTCTGCTAGGTATTACACACATTGCTTTATCTTTTACTCTGTATATTTGAGCTATGCTTATATTTTTCTATGATTCTATTAATGTTGATGATAAATGTGGCCTCTATGCTACACGGAAACTTTGATGTAGTGGGACCCACATGGAAAAAGTAACTTATCAAAGCCGCCACATCAGGGAGTAAAATTGAGGGAGTACATGTAGTAAAACTCGTATAATAATTATCATTCTCCAGATCATTCAATTTCATTAGCCACGTTCCCCCCTCCCTGACCCTGGTTGTGTTTGATGGACCCTACTTGTGGTTATAACTTAATATTTGATGTAAATGAGAAAAAAGAGTTAGGAACATAGGACCACACATACCTTTCATCCCTAGCCTATGGGTCTATGCCTAAACTATCCAATGTCATTGTCTCTATTAGCAAAAACCGATAGCCTATCTCTTTAAGTTAAACCCGAGATTTTTAGATGTTATTTGTTATGACGGCCATCACTAGCCCCATGAATGGAAAGAGTGCAAGAGCGTTTGCAATTCTTTTGCTGTTCCAGGAATTACGTTTAAATAAAAAATCATATCGGAGTATATTGAAATATTCTTCCAAAAGTTCTCTTTTCATAAGTTCATTTTTCATGATCAGGTGCTTCATTGATTGTCTCTAATTTCCTTCTCTTTCTGATTATGCAGCCTGTATTTCCTACAGACCAGCTTACCGGAGGATATGAGCTTGTAGTTTCTGATCATACGACGCCAACCTGAGAGTCCAATAGTTCTTCTAACCATGTTTGGAAACCCCACCCCCACCCCCACTCTTCCTCCTTCTCCATGGATGAAGGGTCACAAGAAGAGAATAGTAGAAGACAGGAAAAGAATATTTGTAAAATGAGGGATATTGCAAATTCACTGTATATGTGACTGACTGACTATATACTCATCAGACAGTTGTATAAGTATATTCCCATGTGAAATAATAATAATGACAATTGATCCTCATTGAGATGTCAATTAAGCAACACAGTAAGATTCCTAAGTACACTTTAAGGTAAATGGAGGCCCTCCTATTATTATTATTATTATTATTATTATTATTATTATTATTATTATTATTATTATTATTATTATTTATTTAGGGGTACTATTGATTCTATTACAATGTAGTATCTGTTTATACATATTTTCTCAACTTATTGAAGCATACAGAGTCAATGCCCTCATTGGAGTTCAAACTTGTGACCTCCTATCTAGTAGAGTCAGAATTCTGCTGACCAGAAGGTTTTTGGCATTTGTTTGTTTATTTACTTGTACTAAAATGAAATGTAATGTTATAGGCTAGGCTAGGTAGCATACCGGACAGATATTACATTATAATAGAGTCAATGCCCTCACTGGAGTTCGAACTTGTGACCTATCTGGTAGAGCCAAAGTTCTGCTGACCAAAAAGTTTTTGGCACTTGTTTGTTTATTTACTTATACTAAAATGAAATGTAATGTTGTAGGGTAGGCTAGGTAGCATACCATGAGATGAAGTTGAGATTAGACATGGCTACATTATGCACCATACCATGTTTTCTGGATACAGAAACTAATAATCATTCACCCCTACCCAAAGCATATGAAAGACAATCACCTTAAAGGAAAGAAAAAATATAAAGTTTACCTAACAGAATCTCCTTCAAAAGTGATGCTGTCCCAACTTTAGTCCAAAGCAAAATTTTTTGTAAAGTTAAAGTTGTCCATCCTTCACCTCTTTCTCTTTGATTGGGGCTAATCAAGTGGTCCATTTTCTAATTTAATTTGCTCTTATCTACTTTGCTGTTCATTTTTGAACTAGAAAATTAAACTGTTTGTTGCACATGCCATGGTACTGAACATTAACAGTGCATTGCATTATGGACCTCTGGACTTTGTTGAGCTTTTATTAATAATTCAATTTGTCTGGTCTTTGCTGTAATGAACAAAAAGAATGAATGTCTTTGCAGGTTAGGAAAACAACCCAGGACTGCCATGCCCAACTATCATTTAGTCTGCCCTAATTTCTCATTTAGTCTTGGGTGGGTATAAATGATTGTACAATCCACCATACTTAATGAATATTATATTAAATGGGAGATGATGAACAACTATGCATTTGCTAATCTCAAAAGTCAAAATCAATATTGACAAATACAACTTTTCAATTACGAGGCGTTTGGTTCGGGTTATTTAATATAACAAAGGTTATATTTGGTTGGTTATTTAAGATTCCTATGTTTGGTTGAAATTATGTAACTTTTCTATGGAATAAAATTTAACCTTCACATCAGCTTTTTTCCTATTTTGGAGGGAATGTGATACCCTTGGCATCCTTAGGTATTATAAGATTTCCCTAATTTTTTTTTACGGAAAAAGGGTCAAATAAGCCCTTGAACTTTACCTAAGAAGTCAATTAGGCCCCTAAACTTTATAAAGTAACAATTAAACCCATTAAGATTGTATTTTGGTGCAATGAAGTTCAAAAACCGGTTAGTGATGACCTGCTATCACAGGCCACTAAGGTTCCAATCAACATTCCGGCAAAATCCGATGATATTTCCGACAATAAAGTGATCGGCGACCATAGAACGGTCGCCGGTCACTTATTGCCGAAAATATCGTTGGAGTTGGCCGGAACCCTAGTGACTTGTGATAGTAGGTCACTAACCGATTTTTGAACTTCATTGCACCAAAATACAATCTTGATAGGTTTAATTGCTATTTTAAAAAGTTTAGGGGCCTAATTGACTTTTTAAGTAAAGTTCGAGAGCTTATTTGATCATTTTCTCATTTTTTACTAACATTGCCCTTCACTTTCTATCGTGTTGCTTTGTTTTTGACCGAAAAGTTAAAAAACATAGAAACTAACCTTTCGGTCAAAGCAAGCAAATTTACTTTGCTTAACATAATCCAACATTCCATAACCAAATAGCTTTATATTACATATATCAATTTTAACCAAACACAGCAATCCAACATTATATTTCCTAAAATAATCTGACATTTCGTGAACTAACCAAACTCATAACCCGAATCATCACCCGTAATTCTTTGTCGTGGCACTATTAAACTAGATATCGGCCAAGAACCTTGTGGTTTAGTGGCACCAAGTTGTTCCCTTATATGGGAGGTTGTTAGTACTCTTTATGCTTCAGTTGATTGAGAAAGTATTTATGAACAGATAACCGTTACAGAGTCAATAGTACGAGTTTGGTGTAACCTAAAGACTATACGTCACATCAACATAACCCGGTAAGGCTGGGATTATCCCAGCCAATATTGGCTTTGCAAGCTGATGTGGCAAAGCCACATATACATTTTTTATTTTTTTTTAATGAAATGGGTTTGCAAATTTGCACTGCAAGCAAATTTGCAAACCTTGAAAAAGCTGCCGCGGCTGTACTGCCGCGGCAGCTTTTGTATATATTTTTTTTAAATTTTATTTGATTTTTGTACTTTTTAGTATTTTAATATTATTAATAATGTTATTTTAATATGTTGAGCTCACTTTTGAAGGTTGATTGGATTTGCAGGGTTGTAGTGTGAATAGTAGATGATTTACAAATGGGATGATGTGGAAATGGGACCTATTTTTGAGAGTGGGAGATGTTTGTAGGGATAAGGACAGCCTAACGAGTCAAATTTGGTCCGTATTTGATATTGATAAATTTTGGCAAGAGGTGTAGGGTGCAGGCAGGCAGGCAGGCAGGGGCATTTCATATCACACGTCCATTTCTGATGACAACATTCTGATTTCTGAATACTCCCAAACAGTACACTATCCATCCATCCATCCCCTTTCCCTCTCATCTGCACTTTCGACATCATATCTCACAAACTTCCCATCTTTCACTCCCATACATCCCGCCCATACACACGTTTTTTAATTCTCCATTTCATAATTAAACCATTCCGACTTTTATACAACTTTTGGTTGAAAAGAAGGAATACGAGAGAGATGAATTGTAATTCTATAGAAAAAAAATAAGGGAAAAATAAAATAAAAATTCAAATTTTATTGTTTGGTGAACAAGAGTAAAATCATTGAGAATTGAAAGAGAATAAATTATAAAAATTAAAATGTTTTTGTATAATAATAATAATAATAATAATAATAATGGCAAAGTTGTTATTTGCTGTGAAATTTCAATTTCAAGAAGGTCCTAGGAATTTCAATTCAATGGTGGGAGAGAATTAACCAAATTATGAATTGTACATTTGATAGAATTTGGTAGAATGGAATTGCAATTCAATCCTACCAAACGTCCTGTTATTACTCGAGCAAATGTCTTATGATAAAATATTGTATTTTATTTTACTAGTATTTTAAATTTGTTGTAATATATTACGAATATTTGGATCCATATATAATTATTTAAATTAGAACATCAAATACTCTGTATTATACTATTATATAATGCAATTGAAAATGTGGTTTGGATCATTTGTGTATTTTGAAGTTATCATTACTTGAATTTGGACAAATAATTGCTCAAATTAATAGATAATGTGTAGATGTATGCATACAATGCTGTAACTTTGGAGATTTTATTTAGCATTATTTAGTATTTTTTATAAATTAGACAAATGTGTTCGTTCTCTAGCAACTCAGTTAGGGCATCCTCAATAGTTGGAGATTTTACCCCTAATTTTTGTGGGCCCCAACCTCCACCTCATCATCCACTATCTCACTCAATCACAAAATCTCTTCTTCCCATTAGTTTTAAGTTTTTTAACAACTTTTTGTGGACCCACCATTTTATCTCCATATTTTAATTAATTATTTATTTATTTCATTTATAAATTTATAATTTTAGTGATAAACATAAATGATACCTAAAAATAATATGTAAATTAATATACGTAAAAATTGTAAATAAAAAATGTTAAAAATTGTGAAAAATGTGTTATTTATAGCAAATAAAATCATAATTATTAATTACAAAACTCATATGTAAAAATCATGATTATAACAAAAATCATATTATTAATATATAAAAATCATAAAAATAAAAACAAAAAAAAAAATTAATTGGCAACAAGGCCGTTGCCAATCCAAAATCAATTTAATCAATTGATTTCAGAGTGGCCGCCAGTTGGCGGCCACTCTGAAACGCCTTGGCGGGCGCGTGTGTTACACGCGCCCGCCAGGCTGAAGGGTGAGACGCACCTGCGCGTCTCACCCTTCTTTTTTCTTTTTTTTTTTTTTTTTTTTTTAAAAATTCTGACAATTTTTTTTTTTTTTTTTTTTTTTTTTTTTTTTTTTTTTTTTTTTTGCAGGAGAAAAATGTGGTATGTTTTTTTGCTTCCCATTTGTTAAAAAGTTAAACATGGAGATTTTATTGTTCCAAAATTAGGGAAAGAACTCCTATTGGGGATGTCCTTATAGGAATGAATTGCTATCTTAATTCATTTATATGGAAGATATATTTTTTTGTCTAGATATATAGCAATTTTGTCATTTAAAAAAACATAATATCAACGATTATATTTACACATTATTGAAACCTCTTTGTAGACGACATTGGTAGTAGCAACACAATCTCGTCCATCATCTCCTAGAGCTAACACCTTCAGTCCATCAAGATGGGTGACTCGCGTGAAATATATATAATGATAAAATATTAGTCAATTAACAATCCTTTTATATTTTAAGTCAATTAGTAATATCAGATTCATTTTCAGTCAATTATTCTTTTTTATTTTTAGTCAATTAGTCAATTATAATATAACAAGGTAGAAATGTTGACGTTGGATTAGGGTGCAGCCATGCACGTGGCGCCAGCCAAGTATCGAGTACCGCATTCTCCGTTGCAGTCGCCGTTTTCGTACCTTTTCGGTGACCTGGGCGCTATGGTGGGACTCGTCACTTGCGCAATCTTCATCCTTATGTGCTGTAACAGGTGCCTCTCCGGGCCGCGGGGTGGCGATGGGGCCGTGCGGGACCTTGAGGCCGGAGATGACAGGGACTTTGAGGCTGGAGAATAATTTGTTTCTTGATGAAATGGGTTGTATCGATTATATTTTCTAATGTTATCCTTGCTTGAATTCGAACAAATATTTGTCCAATTATTCGTGCAGTGCGCGTGCAGTGCACGTGCGATGCACGGATAACAATTTTTTCCACAAAAGGTCCCTTGTCTATATAAACTTGGGTTCGATTTTTATTGGTAACCATATTCCATAATCATATGAAATCATAATTTCAAGAGTTGTAAATCATATTAAATACTCTGAGGCATCTTTGCCACTCAAATAGTCGTTGCCAAGCATGCTCTCATTGGTTTATGCGACCATTGGTACAATATGAGAAAACCAACTTGACTGAAGGACATACAAACCCTTCAGATTTTCTCTTCTTTAAATTCTCTCTACCGTTCTCTTCTTCTCTACCTCTTTTCTACTGTTAGCCCTCACAATCTCTTGGCGCTACAAGGTAGAAATGTTGACGTTGGATTAGGGTGCGGACGTGTACGTGGCACCAGGCACGTATCCAGTATCGCATTCTCCGTTGCAGTCGCCGTTGCCGTACCTTTTCGGTGGCCTGGGCGCTTTGGTGGGACTCGTCACTTGCGCAATCTTCATCCTTATGTGCTGTAACTGGTGCCTCTCCAGGCTGCTCGGTGACAATGGGGTCGTGCGGGGCCTTGAGGCCGGAGATGACGGGGACCTTGATGCTGGAGAATAATTTGTTTCTTGATGAAATGAGTTGTATTGATTATAGTTTCTAATGTTATCCTTGCTTGAATTCGAGCAAATAATTGTCCAATTATTTGTGCAGTACGCGTGCAATGCACGTGCGATGCACAGATACAAGTTTTTTCCACATAAGGTCCGTTGTCTATATAAACTTGGGTTCGATTTTTATTGGTAACCATATTCCATAATCATATGAAATAATAATTTCAAGAGTTGTAAATCATATTAAATACTCTGAGGCATCTTTGCCACTCAAATAGTCGTTGCCAAACATGCTCTCATTGTTTTATGCGACCATTGGTACAATATGAGAAAACCAACTTGACTGAAGGACATACAAACCCTTCAAATTTTCTCTTCTTTAATTCCTCTCTACAGTTCTCTTCTTCTCTACCTCTTTTTTACTGTTAGCCCTCACAATCTCTTGGCGCTACAAGGTATAAATGTTGACGACGTTGGATTAGGGTGCAGACGTGCACGTGGCGCCAGCCACGTATCCAGTACCGCATTCTCCGCTGCAGTCGCCGTTGCCGTACCTTTTCGGTGGCCTGGGCGCTATGGTGGGACTCGTCACTTGCGCAATCTTCATCCTTATGTGCTGTAACAGGTGCCTCTCTCAGCTGCTGGGTAGCAATGGGGCCGTGCGGGACCTTGAGGCCGGAGATGACGGGGACCTTGAGGCTGGAGAATAATTTGTTTCTTGATGAAACGGGTTGTATCGGTTATATTTTCTGATGTTATCCTTGCTTGAATTCGAGCAAATAATTGTCCAATTATTCGTGCAGTGCGCGTGCAATACACGTGCGATGCACGGATAAAAGTTTTTTCCACATAAGGTCCGTTGTCTATATAAACTTGGGTTAGATTTTTTTTGGTAACCATATTCCATAATATGAAATCATAATTCTAGAGTTGTAAATCATATTAAATACTCTGAGGCATCTTTGCCACTCAAATAGTCGTTGCCAAGCATGCTCTCATTGTTTTATGCGACCATTGGTACAATATGAGAAAACCAACTTGACTGAAGGATATACAAACCCTTCAGATTTTCTCTTCTTTAATTTCTTCTACAATTCTCTTCTTCTTTACCTCTTTTCTACTGTTAGCCCTCACAATCTCTTGGCGCTACTAGGTAGAAATGTTGACGTTGGATGAGGGTGCGACCGTGCACGTGGCGCCAGCCAAGTATCCAGTACTGCATTCTCCGTTGCCGTACCTTTTCGGTGGCCTGGGCGCTATGATGGGACTCGTCACTTGCACTATCTTCAATAATTTTGACTAAAATAATTATGAGTTTGGTTTTACAAAAATGCCCTTAAATTTGGGCGGGAAAATGGTAAAAGGAAGATTTTAGTTTTAATTATATATAGATATAGATATAGATATAGATATAGATTTTATATGCAATTTCTCATTCTTACTTTATATACTTCGCATGGTTGAACCTTAAAGGGATGTTTATTTATTACTAGGAATATAATAATAAATATTTTGTTAAGAATTAAATAATATATTGACCTAAACAGTAAATTAAATTAAATTTGATGAAATAATTTAAACGTGAAGATAGATGCAATAATATACAGATTGTTTTTTTTTTTGGTAAGAAAAAGGGCCGAAGCCTCGGGGATTAATGAAATCTACTAAAAGTTACGCTGTTGGCATCACGAACCAAGAGCGGTTTGATGTCATCAGGAGGTTGATCGAGGATCGTTGTACCCCATGACGCGCCTTGCCCCAAATTAGCAAGATAATCAGCACACTGATTGCCTTCACGAAGAACATGCTTGAGTTCGAAGACGAGAAAGGACTGCATTAAGGTCTTGCAATCCGCAATGAGCGTATCGGCCTCCGGAGTGTTGCCTGAGCTGTTATGAAGAACCTGGGTGGTGGACAAGGAGTCTGTCTCAGCAATGAGCTTGTCGTAGCCCCTGTCTTTTGCTAGGCGGAGCCCTTCTCGGATACCCCAAAGCTCGGCGATGAAGCTGTTGGTGACCCCAATTTTAGTTATGAAGCCTGCCAGCCAATTTCCCTGGTGGTCTCTAAGGATGCCACCCGCACTGGCAAGGCCGGATAGAGCTTTCCTTGCGCCATCCGAATTGAGCTTAATGAAACCCGATTGGGGTGGGGACCAGTGAACCCAAATCTGTGACGCTGGTAAAGGACCCTTTCTGGAAGCGAGAGACTGGCTGGCCTCCGAGGCTTCTGAACAAGCACGTTTGATAATGACTGGAGAAGGTGTGATTTGGTTATTGAAGGTCACATTGTTCCTAGCCTTCCAAATGTTCCATAAGACGTAGGGGAAGAGAGACCGCCACTTCAAATCTGGAGAATACCCCACGCCGCCTGCACAGTTCTGCTCGATCCAGCGTCCAATGGGGAGGTGATTGCTAGCGTTGAAGTTCCGCGGTGGTGAAGTGATGCTCCAGCAGTTCCTCGAATCTTCACACTGCCGGAAGAGATGGTCAAGTGTTTCTTCCTCAGCGCCACACCTTGGACAAGAGCTGTCGATCGTCAAGCCCCGTCTTTTCCTCTCTGTGTTCACTAACAGACCATTTTTGACGATTTTCCAAACGAAGAGCTTGACTCTTTCGATTGCTTTGATCTTCCATATCCACTCGTGAGAGGCCGCTGAATCATCAGTACCTGAAAGAAAGGAAAAGGCAGAGCTAACAGTGACAAGCCCTGTGCCTGAGTGAGGCCAGTTGAGCTTGTCTTGTTGGCCATTAGTCAAGGGGACGGGAATAGCTCTAATACGGTCCACCATGTCTCCCGGAAGGAGGCTTTCGAGGGCCGCATAGTTCCACCCACCATTACTGATAATAAAATCCTTAACATGCATGTTACCACCACCATCCGGTACAACAATATTAGGGGAAGTGGCTAGACTTTTATTCCCTAGCCAGTTGTCATACCAAGAATTAACGGAAGAACCCGTCCCAATTTTCCAAGCAATACCTTCAGTGAGAATGTTTTTCCCTTTTAGGATGCTGCGCCAATTCCAGGAACAGTTGGTGTAGACATTGTTGTCAAGGAAATTTCTGTTTTTGACGTACTTTTCCCACATGACCTTAACCCACAGCTTACGTGGGTTGGTGAGGACCTCCCAGGCTAACTTGGTAAGGAAGGCTAAGTTGAAATCTCCTGCCTTACGAAGACCTAATCCGCCAAGATCTCGAGGCTTGCATATTTCTGACCAGTTTATCGTATGGATTTTCTTAGTATTCTCCGCGTGGCCCCAAAGAAAGTTCCTGCACACTTTGTCAATTTGTTTACAGGTACTTACCGGGAGGGCCATGGACTGCATAGTATAGGTCGGGATCGTAGCTAAAGAGGATTGCACTAGTACTCTACGACCCGCCATACTAAGGGAACTGGCTTTCCATGTCGCTAGTTTCCTGCGCATTTTGTCCACAACAGAGGTGAAAGAATCTTTGGAAACTCGTCTTTGGAGGATAGGTATACCAAGGTACGAGCCAAGGTTTTCCGTTATCGGGATACCCAACCTATTCTCAATAATATTTTTAACACCTGCAGTAGTGTTAGGAGAGCAGAAAATCTGAGATTTAGCAAGATTTACCTTAAGGCCAGAGGCTTTGCTGAAACGCTCGAGGCAGTTAAGAATAGTTCTGGCTTGGCGGTCCGAGGCTTCGTCGAAAAGCATAAGATCGTCGACGAAGAAGAGATGGGAAATCCCAATACCCCCACGAGAGATATGCACTGGTTTCCAGGAGCCTACAGCGACAAGGGATTGGATTTCATAGGCCAATCTTTCCATCACGAGGTTGAAGAGATAGGGTGCAAGCGGATCGCCCTGTCGAAGCCCTCTCCCAGGCACAAAAGAGGGTAACCGGCCTCCGTTCCAAAGGATCGAGATATCACTTTCTTTAAGTGAGAACATAATAAGATTGATCAACTTTCTCGGGAAGCCGAAACCAGCAAGAGTGTTGTCAAGAAACCCCCAATCCACACTGTCATACGCTTTGTGCAAATCGATTTTTATAACCATGATTCCTTTGCGGCCCCGTTTTTTATGCATGGTGTGGACCATTTCTTGGGTAAGAATCACGTTATCTTGCGTTGAGCGCCCAGGTAGGAAACTATTCTGATGGGGGCCAATAAGATCACACATCAGTGGCCTCATTCTATTCACAATAGTCTTAGAGATTACCTTAAAAGCTACGTTGAGTAGCGTGATTGGTCTAAAGTCTGCAGCCGATTCCGGATTATCTTTCTTTGGAATTAGAGTCATGAACGCATGGAGAAGGGACTTAGGAACCATACTAGAGTTAAGGGCCTGATTCACCAAGTGAGTTAGAGTTGGCCCCACATCTTCCCAGAAATGCTGGTAGAAGGCTGCTTGGATTCCATCCGGTCCCGGACTACCGAATTTTTTCATTCCAAAGGCAGCTTTTTTGACCTCCTCCACGGAAGCTCTCCTAAGCAGGTTGTTAGCCCTGACTGCCGAGATTTTGTGGGGTTGCCCGACTGGTACCAGCTCCGTGTTTCCCTCTAGATCAACTCTGCAAAAGAGAGAAGAAAAATAGCCGATGATATGAGTAGATAGGATATTTGGGTCATCGGTCCACTCCCCTTGAGGTTTAAGAAATCTAATGCGATTCCTGTTTCTTCGGATCATGGCAGAATTATGATAGAACCTTGTGTTTCTGTCACCATCTCTAATCCAGTCCATTCGAGACTTTTGAAACCAAAGAGCTTCTTCTTGGTCAAGGACCATGTTGAGCTCGTCAGCGAGCTCTCTTTCGAGGGACTGGAGAACACAAGAGGTGGCATAATTATTCGCCAATTGAATTCCCCGAATTCTAGCTTCCAGACGTTTTTTCCTATTAAAGATGTTCCCAAAGACTTTTTTATTCCAATGCAAGCTCTCCTTAGTAACTGAAGAAATAAGGGCCTCGATATTATGGTCACCAAGGGCCGCTGCATCCTTCCAGATCCTTTTGTAATCTTCTCTTGTCAGCCACGCCGCCTCAAAACGGATTGGTCGGTTACTAGGGTCCGGCGGCCTACCAGCTTGTTCTACAAACATAATCGGGTTGTGGTCTGAGTGAAGTCTCGGAAGGACCATAATTTTTCCTTCCGGGAAGGAGTGCTGGGCATTAAGATTCCAAAGCACTCGATCCAACCTGCGCAGCTGAACGACTCTGTTACCTGCAAAACAACACCAAGTGTAATTTTGACCCGAATACCCCGGATCTATTAGGCCACAAAGACTAAAAGCATCAATAAATCTTTGTAGCGAAATATTATTAACAGAAGTACTTCCCCATTGTTCCCCGATAGACGCGATGTCATTAAAGTCTCCAATGACGATCCAGGGACTGTGAATGGAGCTTCCAAAAATTTTACAATCCTCCCAAAACCTGTGCTTAGCCATCAAATTAGGCCTAACGTAGGCAAAGGTAATGTACACATCCTCCGGCCTCCGGTTCACCCTAACATGGATGGACTGAGAGGTGTGCCGGATGATCTCAAGGTCGATTTGACCTTGTTTCCAAAACAAAAGCAAACCTCCTGCGAAGCCCAGGGGTTCGACAATGAAATGATTCACATAGCCTAAAGAGTGGGCTAGCTTAATCATATTACTCGCCTTAGAAGAACGAATTTCAAGAAGGCAAAGAGCATCGGCTTTAGACGTATTCAGAAGCTGTTTAACGTGCCTCCGAACTCGTCCATTCACAATGCCTCTACAATTCCAAGAGATGATCTTCATTAAGAAGGGATGGCGGAAGGGGAAGTTTGGGAACCGCCTTCCCTAGGCGTGAAACAAACAGCAGCTCCATCCACCTCAAGGAGGGGAGCGCCCGTAGCCAAGTCCATGGTGGCAGTTTGCATGCCACCAAATTGGAACGTCAAGGCAGATCCAACATGATCGTGCCATAAGTCGGGAGGCCGGGAACTAGCGAGACCACCACGGCTAGCCCCCAGGTTACCCCCTCTACCTCTAGCGGTACCAGTGGGTATTTGTCGGAGATCGTCGTGCCTACCGGCCACTGTAGGCGAAGGGGACGAAACCTGGGGAACCTGTCTGTGAGGTTGCCGCCGGGGATGGGTGGCAGAAGACCTACCTTTGGAACTTTCTCCAAGTTCCCTAACTGGCTGCTGATACTGAGGCGGAGCCGGTTGGACGTTGTTGATCCCATTCTCCTCCAAGTCAGCCAAAGAACTAAACTGGTTTCCTTTCGAGTGCTGCTGTGGTGGAGTCGGTCGCCCTGTTGGTTTATTCCCCCTGGAATGACGACCCTGCTTCTTGGTGTGTTTCTCTCTCGTTTTCCTAGTCACAAGCATCCACGAGCCATGCCGTGGGTCATCAGGAGACGGGTAAGGAGAAACCTTACCATTAACAGTTGTGTGTTGGTCCTCTTTCTCGTACTCCATGACTGGTGAGGAGTTGAGGTCCATGTCATTAGACACCGGTTGTTTACCTTTATTTCGCGGGCAAGCTTGTTCCCGATGTCCAACCACGCCACAACCATAACAAACCACATGAAGCCCTTCAAACTCGATGATTTGAAGTTGGTCTTGTACCCAAACCTGTGTAACCAATGGTTTATCGAGGTCCACCTCAACCGCAGCTCGTGCAAAACTTCCTCTTGCCACCATGGTTGTGGTACGGTCAATTTTCAAGGGCTTGCCAACTCCCTCAAGAATGCTTTTAATGATATCATCTCTGTAAAATTCAACCCACAAGTTAGGTAGCCGGACCCAAACAGCAATTTTTGAAAGCTTCGCGGTGGACGGGTTAAACTCCGGTTCCCATCTCTGAACCACCAGATACTGGTCAAAAATTTTCCACGGGCCATCAAGGAGTACGTGGAGATAGTCTGTGCTATTGCTAAAGCGAGCCACAAAGCAGTTATATCCAAGATCAATGAAGTCCATCCTCCCTTGGATACCCCACAGGATCGGGAGTCTGCGACTCAGCACGTTATAGTTTGCATTCTTCCCCAAGAACTTGATGATCAGGGCCATCTTCCATTGTTGGCACAACTCCATCCGAACGCTTTTCGGGATCCAGACTCTAGGTCTACCATCATCCTCATATTGTTTATCTGGTGGAGGGTCGTCCGTCAGAACTGGATCTGCGAAGGCCCAATCCGTAGAATCTACACGCGGCGGTTCCCCACCATTAAAGGTGCTGAAGGAGGCTGTTGCATCTGCAAACGTTCTCTTCGCTGTTCTAGATTTTTTCTGCGATCCTTGAACCGGATCGTCGTCAAGCATCGGTTGCACCGTGTCGTCATCAAGCATCGGCTCCTCCAGGGGAGGATCCGATTCTTCCGCCGGCGGTTGCATGGCAGCCACCCACCGCACGCCGCCAGTAACGGCTAGGGTGAGCGGGAAAATTACCTTAAATAACTGTCAAGAAAGAGGGAAGAAAATCGCTTAGTAGAGAGAAAATATTCCCATCCCCTTTAGATCACAAGCATATTAGCCCTTATAATATACAGATTGTGAATTAATATACGTGATGTTTCACAACCCTTCATCACTAGCTAAGTCACTGTATGTGGAGTAATTTATTTTGTCCATCCACTTGCCCTTGTCCGCCTTTGTATTCATTATTTATTAGTACCCAAAAACTAATACTAAGCTTCTAGCTAGTCTACTCTCACCACAACAATTTTAATTTTTACCTAATCAAACACGTACTATACCTCTCACCCCTCTCATATGATAGGTTACGTTACAACTCTAAATTGTAAATATAATTACAATAGTTTAAAACAATCTCTTTAAATGCACATGTTCAACCTACTATACGATGCATTGATCCAACAGTTTAAAATAGTTACTCAGCGGATTATTGATACAATTTCGAAAAATTGGATGGTTAACTCTTGGGTGCACACGAAGAGGCGTTGTATAGAAAAAGAAATGCAACTTATGTTTTTAAAAGTACATATATTTTTATCACGTGATATGTATTGGTTGGATGTAAGAGAAAGTATTTTTTTTCTAAAAAAGAGAATGGGTTCCCCGGCTCATAAAACTAATAATTAGTCGATATGTTATTAGATAATAATAGATGTAGTAGATCAAACTCTTTGGATAAAAAGATACATACTACCCTATCATTTTATATATGTTTGATTTTCGAAAAACAGTAGATAACTAATTTAGTAAACATCTACAAAATATGAACTTAATAAGAGTCAATAAAGTTAGGTCCTAACATGAACTAAAAAATATTGGTGTAATTGTTTGGTAAAATTAATGGTTCATATTATTTTGATTTTAGTTTTTTTTTTCTACTTTACCCTCTATTATATAATTTTCTTCCCTTAAATATCCCTACATTCCGTTAATATAAACTTTAGTAACAGAATATTCCGTTAAATATTTTATTATTCTTAACTTACTCATTGATTTCTATAATAAAGTTTTTAGGTTCGAACCCCATCTCAATCAAAGTTTGCATAATTGTTGACCATATAATACACGAATATATCGTGTATTAAAAAATACAATATAAAATTTAACATGAACTTTAGTCAAATAAATAGCTTGGCTAAATACATAGTATTCAAAGTTGCGCATAAAAAAAGTACAAATAAGGAACATTGAAAATCATTTTCTTGCAATTTTTTTTTAAATTAGGTTAATTTTTTTTTTTTTAACTATATCATTATAACAATATCTATTGTAACCATATATTTCGAATTATTTATCTTCAATTCATCCTCTATTGACAACAATTGTTATTGACAAACTTCCAAAACAATTTGTCTCAACAACAAATGGAAATAAAAAAGAAAAAATCAACGATTTCATTGTTGTGGATAGAAAATAGGAAAAAGTATCCAATTGGCCCCCTAAGTCATTCGGATAGTGCAATTAGATCCGCTAAGTAAAAATGGCTCCATTTAGATCTCCTAAACTTATAAAATAGTTCAATTGAGTCAAAGTTAACCTGTATAGCAGGTTAATTCATCCCACGTTTGATACATGTCGCTTTTAAAATATTTTATTATTATTATTTTTATTATTTAAAAAACTTTTTATTTATTATTAAAAATAAAAAAACTAAAAAGAATTTCAGCCACCTTCGGACAGCCGGTGGCTGCCTCCTTCACGAACAGTCGTGGCTGTCCGGCGAGGACAACCACAGTTGTCAAACATGAGGTCCCGATCTAGACCTCAAACGGCCGGGAACGTGGGCAATGACCATGGTCGCCGCCCTCGTTCTAAACGACCATGGCCGTCCGGGCCGTCCCCAGATAGCCATGGCCGTTGAAAAAAAATTCAACTTTTTTAGACGTCCATGGCTGTCAAGGGACGGCCCCGGACATCCATGGTCATTTGGAACGAGGGCGGAGGCCATGGCTACCGCCCTCGTT
Organism: Ipomoea nil; assembly: GCF_001879475.1. Taxonomy (NCBI): domain Eukaryota; kingdom Viridiplantae; phylum Streptophyta; class Magnoliopsida; order Solanales; family Convolvulaceae; genus Ipomoea; species Ipomoea nil. The sequence goes on from NW_017619075.1 coordinate 527,064, forward strand.
CCGTCCGTTTGTCAAACATGAGGTCCAGATCTAGACCTCATGTTGACAACCGTGGTTGTCCTCGCCGGGCAGGCGATGACTGAAATTTATTTATTTATTTATATTTTTTATTTTTAATAATTTAGTAATAATTTTTTTTTAAAAGAATAAAAATAAAAAAATTTAAAACGACACATGTCAATCTTGGGATGAATTAACCTGCTATTCAAGTTAATTTAGACTCAATTGAACTAGTTTATAGGTTTAGGGGATCTGAATGGAGATTTTTTTACTTAGGGGACCTAATTGGACTATCCGAATGACTTAGGGGACCAATTTGACATTGTTTTCCTAAAAATAAGTACTCCACTCTATTAATCTTATTAAATTAAATAAATTAGTAGATATAATTTATTTAATTTAGAATTATATGTTTACAATGTCTTTATTCAAAAAATTAAAAAAGAAATATAATTTTATTAGTTATATTATTTTTATTTGCTACAATTCTAAGATTCTTTACCTTCAAATTTATTAATTAATTATATTAACTAGATTATCCATTGTCTTCTTTTTACACTATATCTTGTAATTAAATATCAAAGATATAATACAAAATAATGTTATATATTTATTTACCAAGTATTTTATTAATACCATAGAAAAATAAAAAACAATTTGAAGCCAATCATATTAACTACTTGGGGAGAATTTGTTGCTAAAGAGGGTATTCAAATAACTCAATGAATTGTAGTGGAAAACTTCCCCGTAATATCTCTGGACTACACCACATTTGTTCACTTTAACGGGACGTTTGGTTGGAGGGAGGGAATTAATGAATTGCAATTCCATGGGAGATAACCTACTATCAGGTGAAATTACATACATTTGGGACTACCTCGCATTTTCTTTTTATTTTTTTCATTTTTTATTAAAAATTATTTTAAATGCTAACTCACCATCCACATAAGCAGACAACCTGATAAATGGGTGATAATCTATTATCAGAAATTGCATACATTTGGAGTGTTCAATGATTTAATTGTATTTTTTTTCGTTCAATAGCCTAATTGCTCTTTTCGGTTATGTTCAAGGACTAATTTGAACATTATTCCCATTTATAAATATGTTGGATATGTGTTAATGAACCTATACTAGTACGTAGTAGGATATACATGCTAGCTAGCTAACCTGGGACAACGAGTCTATGATAATACCTGCAAGTTGGTGAGAATATAAATACCATATCATGCAACTCTGCTAGCTGCACCATTTATAACTCCAAATAGAAATATACCCTGATTTCCCAATTGGGGTTTAAAAAAAAAAATTACTTCAATTTCCCACTTCATCTGACTATATTATGAACCCAATAAACTCATCCAAGACAAATAAAAAAGTAAATTAAGTCAACTTAATTTTAAGACTCAACACTAAATTATACACTTCTGTTCACAAGGAACCCAATTCAAATTCAAATCCCCCATGTTTGTGGCAAGAATCTAACCCCCATGCACCCTGTTATTGAAATCAAGTTTAAGTGAAACTTTTCATCTACTAGAATAACATCTAATAGTTTGGAAGCAGATAATAGCTTTGAATTCCATTGTCTTCCCACAGGTTTCCACACCGAAAATCAATTTCACTGTTTCTAAATCCTAATAGTCAAAACAGTTTTGCTCTTCACTCCAGTAATTGATGAAGTTTGGGCAGTTGTTGCAAGATTATATATATTGTCAAAGATTCTGCTTATAATTATTGTAATGGATTACTTATTATTTTAGTGTTTAATGAATATTATGGGAAGAGATGATTTGTATTTAGCATATTTTTTGTCTTGATTTATGTATACTGCGCTGCTATGCTGAATAATAATAATTTGTGATATTTTTTCTTTTTGGTTTTGCCATTTTCTTGCTCATTTTTTTTTAATAGAAAATGAAAACATACAAAGACAATTTTCTGTTGTGCAGTCAAATACCCGAAATAAAAATATTTTTTGAAAATGACTCATTTTTCAGAAGTTATTTTTCTACTTTCCAAACAGACTCTTAATGTTTACCTAACCAAACACGTTCTACACCTCTCACCTGCCCCTCTCATTATTTTTATTTTGTGATGATATAAGGTATGGTAACGTTACCGCTCTAAATTGTAATTCACGTTAGTTCAACCTACGTTGCATTAATCCAACAGTTTAAAATAGTTACTAAGCGGACTATATATTGATACAATTATGAAAAATTGGATGGTTAACTCTTGGGTGCACGCGAAGAGATGTTGTATAGAAAAAGAAATGCAACTTATATTTTTAAAAGTACATATATTATATTTTTATCACGTGATCTGTATTGATTGCAGTGGCGGACCCAGGAATTTTTTTCAGCGGGGGCAAAATATTAAAGGAAAATTGATAATTAGAAGAAAAAAAATGAAACACTTAAAAAGTATAACCATAAATAATGTTGGATATAGGAAAATTATAAAACACATCAAAACATTATAAAAATATTCATAACAAAATATGAATATAATCAATTTGATAAAATAATTTGAATAAAAGATCCATTATAAATTACACGTCTCATCTCATTATTAATATCAATGAAGATTATATTATTGTGTTGAAGCAATATGCACTATTAATAATATTGAAAATGTGAAATAATGTGAAAAGATAGTGTTAATGGTGAAAATGTGAAATAAAATGTCAAAAAAATTGAAAACAGACCACACACTCAGCCACAGATTCAAACCCTAGCCTACCTTTAAGCCAACCATGCGCTCTGCCAACTAAGCTAAGTTACATTCTGTTATCATTTCTCTATTTTTTAATACTTATACTAAAACTTCTAGTATATATACACATATACATACAAGGGTTATATAAGAGGTGGGGGTGGGGTGAGTGGGGGCAGCTGACTCCACTGCCCCCACTGTGGGTCCGCCTCTGATTGATTGGATGTAAGAGAAAGTAACTAATAATCTCAGCCGATATGTTATTAGACAATAATACATGTAGTCGATCAAACTCTTTGGATAAAAAGAAAAACACTCTCCTATCATTTTATATATGTTTAATTAATATGCATATGTTACCCCCTAACCGTAGACAACTAATTTAGTAAACATCTTTTTATAAACCGCTAATACTACCAGCTAGTCTAAACAACGTACACAATCAACTATCAACTATTAACTAGTTAATTGCCAAACATTCTAGACCTGTGTGTACACAAAAGTGTTAGTTTAGAGCAATGAATACATAATATGTAATGGTGGGAGTACAGTTTAACAGGATTATTGCATTGGTTTGATTTGTTTGGATGGCAAAATGGAAAAGAATTGAATTCATCATATCAGGTGATGAAAGATTCAAAAATGGAATGGAGAAGGAAGCCTTTCTTTGGAAAACTGTACTTATGATTTGATTTGGAATATATTGATTGGTACTACTTCGTTAGAGCGTATTTAAATAATTAAATAAATGTTGCATTTATTAAATATGTGTTGATGAACCTATACTAGTACAAGGATATTCATGCTAGCTAACCTACGACTATGACTCTATGAGTCTATGACTATACCTGCAAGTTGGTGAGAATATAAATACCATATCATGAACTCGGCTAGCTAGCTGCACCATTTATAACCCCAAATATAAATATGCCCTAATTTCCCAATTGGTTTTTTAAAATAAATAAACTTCAGTCCCCGACTTCGACTAACTATATTATGAACCCAATGAACTTATCCAATACAAATAAAAGATAAATCGAGTCAATTTAATTTTGAAACTCAACGCCAAACTGTACACTTCTGTGCACAAACAACCCTGATAGGGATATACCCCTGGGATCCGAGCTATATAACCGGTAACCACCTGTACACCCGACCTCGGCCAAGACGGGCATGCCACGCCATCCCGCACGATGACCCGACCGACCGACTGAAGGCGCTTGCCCCGACCGTGTCCCTTCCTTGTGTTGGATCGCTGCTAAACCGACCGGCCCGCTCTTGCCGGTCGGACCCGATCCGGCTAATGGTCCATGAACCCAGAAAGGGTCAGACTGTGATCGCCGTGTGGCGGCGAGACATTCAACCCCACCTGTGACCGGTGCATGCCCGCCACGTGCCCACCATGCCGAGAACTCGGAGATGCCTTCTCTCACCCTCTATATAAAGCGCATTAAATACAACTTGAGAGGGGCTTTTGGCATGAGGCAAGACCGGAGCTTCCCGACCCTTCGTTAGGAACCCGAGCCTCGGCCTTTACCCGTATACGTATTGTACCCCGTATATACTATATCAAACCCAATTCAAACTCAAATCTCCTACTTTCAAAAAACTCAAATCCCTATTATTCGTGGCAAAAATCTAACCCCATGCACCATACTATTGAAAGTAAGTTTAAGTGAAACTTTTCATCTACTAAACTAATGCATTGAGGGCTAATTTATAAATTGTTGTTGGCTATGGTTAGCCCATCATATTCATCTAAGTGTAATCAAGAGTATTTAATTTAAATCAATCTATAACTTCTTTTTCTTTTTCTTTTTGTTTTTTTTTTTGAAAAAAAAAAACTAATTTCTGAAATATTATGGATCAATTATTGTCATATTTTTATGAATTGAATAATGAAATATTCTATAAGCTTTTTTAAATTATTCTCAATTCTATATCTTGTAAACTTAATTTTATACTATTATTACAAATGGAAGTCGCCTCAATATAACATATAATAGAAAGAATTAATACCCAAAATGGTCATCGACTATTTTTTTTTTTTTTTAATTTCGTCCTAAACGACTTTGATGACTTAATGTAGTTCCAGACTTTTGTATTTTTGCTCAATTTAGCATCCGTTTGTTATCCCGTCAAATTTGTGTTAAATAAAGGGATAATTAAGTCATCTCAATATTGGTCTTTCTTTACTCTCAGCCCTGCGAAGTATGAAATCACTTTTTCTTTTACGAATTACTCCCAAACCTACGAATCAAATTTTATATTCATAGGTCTGGGAGTAATTCGTAAAAGAAAGAGAGATTTCGCATTTCGCAGGTCTAGGAGTAAAGAGATGCCAATATTAAAATTACTGAATTGTCACTCTATTTACACTACTGTAAATTATGGAATTTCCGACCACCTGAAAATGATCTTAAATTAAGTTGATACCAAAAAGTCCAAAAAGTGGTCGGAAATAGCAACAAAGGTTTTTCCGGATACTAAAAGTGGTCGGAACAAGGCTTTTGACTTGATTTAAGATCACTTTCAGGTGGTCAGAAATTTCATAATTTCCAGTAGTGTTAACACCAAATGGATGGAATAACAAATGAATGGCTAAATTGAGAAAAAATACAAAAGTCTGGGAGTACATTAAGTCACCAAATACGTTTAGGTCGAAATTGTAAAAAACGATTATAGTCTAGGATCATTTTGGATATTAATTCTAATAGAAACTAATTTATAGGTAAAATGTTCTAATTGCATATTTTAAAGAGTTTGAAAGGTAATATAGAAATGTTTGTATATGATTTTTTTTGAGGGGATGTTTGTATATGATTGATTTTCTCTAAATAATTAATTGGAACTTATTTGGTCATTTTTCCTTCTTATTTTGTGTATTATATGCACTTTTTTCGGAATATCACTGACCCTGTTACAATATAGTATTTGTTCATATATACTTTCTCAACTTATTGAATCACAAAGAGTCGCACAAAAAGTCGTAGGCACTTTATTCTCTCCTTTTTCTTTTCCATTTTATCAATCTAGTTTACTATTCACTAATCAAATCAACAATTCTTTCTCTATTTATTTTCTTTAATTTTTGTTTAACACATTTTAAATTTGACTTATTATTATTTTAATATATACTTTTTCTGACACATTTTACATTGTCATGTTTGCTATTTATTTGCCAAGTCATTTTTTTTTTTTGGTACGAGTCAATTATTTTTCTTTGATTATATTCTTTAGTATTTTATTATAAATTTTAAATTTACTCTTTGGGTATTTAATAGAACTTTTAATATAACTTCTAAATATATAAATTTTATATACTAATTTAATAGGAAACTTTTTGAAATATATACTAATAAACTTAATGTTATGAATATCTAAATTGTAAATAACTTAAATTAAATCTTGTTAACAGAACTAGACACAAAAAGAATAAAGGAAATAGTACTTTTGGCATAAGTTTTAAATATATATATATATATATATATATATATATATATATATATATATATATATAATTTATATACTAATACTAAATTAAATACAAAAAAAAAAATGAATAGTAAATAATCAATTTAACCTTCAATAGTTGAACCAACTACATATAATGTAACAAATGAATATTACAATAATTTTTGAGTTGACACTGAAATATGACTTTATTTTTTAAGTACTATTGACTCTATTACACTGTAGTATTCGTTCTATACTTTTTTTTATATGTTGCAGTCCAAAGAATCAATACTCCACCAGAATTAGACGTGCCATCTAGCACAAAGTACTTGACAATTGTGAGTTTATGTTAAAATTAATGTCATAAAATATAATGACTTGACCTTTCAAATTTATTTTATATCTAAAAATTATTTTTTTTTTTAAAAAAAACATAACATAAAAGTTTGAAAGTAATAAAAAGGCAAAAAAATGAAGTATAGATTGCAATCAAAGTAATAATTCAATCCTAATGTACTTCAATTCGGTTCCCCACACACCAAAGACTAAAATTAAACATTAATTTGAACCACTTTTTTTAGGGTTGACAGTGAAAACTTTTAAGTAAAAATATTAAGGTCTCCAGCCGGCCGGCCGGCGACGATGGTTCACGGTTGATTAATCTGATCTTCATCATGCTCGTTATCCTGCTCAATTTCCGAAGCGGGTTCGTCTTCTTCGTCGAAGCAGTCGATGGCGTAGGCGGCGTGGGCGTCCCCGAAGGCCTTGATGTGGTCTTTGAGGGACCTCTTGTGCTTGAAGTCGGAGCCGCAGGTGCAGTACCAGAGCTTGCCGCAGTTCTTCTCGTGGGTTCGCCAGTCGCCCCTCACCGCGAAAGCTTTGCCGCATTTCCGGCACATGAACGGCTTGATCCCGTGCTTCCGCTTGTAATGCGTCTGAAGGGTTCGGAAATCCTTCAGCGGCTTCGCCCTGGGGTGGTCGATGTTGTTCCGGCACCCCGCCGCGCAGCAGTAGCACGGCAGCCGGAGCATCGCCGTCGGCTGCGTTCCCCGAAGAGACTCCGGCCCTTTCCTGTACTGCGATCCGTGACCCCACATATGCATCTAATTCACGTAAATTAAATTACACTTCAAAGTACCACCCAACATATACATACATACTCAACATTTTAATTTCTTCATCAAAACAATGTGCAGGCAGTATTAATTGCATATATAAACTCGACCTTTGATATTGACTTGATAACCACATATTTACAGTTTATATACCCCAGCCAAATTAATCAGGATGTTGACTTGATAACCATGTAGTTACAATTTATATATATAAATAAAAAATGGACAACCCCAACCAAGTTGGTCAGGACGTTGACTTGATAACCACAAAGTTACAGTTTAATTAACTTCCACTAGAGTGAGCTCTTAACATTTTTTATTTGAGCTAATCAGCTATGGGCAATTTATGTTAGTTTATCTTCTTATAGTCCTTTGCCGGTTAGGACTACAAGATAGGACTTACCTAATACACATCCAAATTAAACTACCTTGTAATGATCTTTTGTTGGTTAGGGTTATAAGAATTGAAGCAATAAATCAAAGTAATTACTAAGGATTTTACTTTTTTTTTTTATTTAAAAAAAAAAAAAAAAGGATTTTGTGTGAACTCATTGCATTCTCATACAGTCCAGGGAGTATAATGAATCTGCAATGTCACACAACAAACCCATCATCATGTGAAGAAACAGAATCACTATTTGTATTTATTGAGTGGATTTGCTTTTGGAATGGGGAATAAGGCTTGTCTTTGATATATATATATATGCTAAAGTCAAAAATCTTTCATTTCCTTAAGATTTCCTTAATATTTGATGATCCTGTAGAGAGCTGCACAAAATGATTACCATCAAATATATAATTATACCTGATCTGAGTATGCATCTACAAATTAAAGAGATAAAATATATTTTTTAACTAAAAATCTTGAACTGAAGATACGAGGATCAAGAAAGAAAGAAAGAGAGAAATAGGGGGTCTACATGGGGAATTTCTCTTAAGGTTGAGTTCTGAGACTGAGAATACCTTTCCCTTTTGTTTTGATGAGGGGCCATGTTTGTGTATAGAGACCCCAGGAAACGGAAAAAGAAACTGGGCAAATGTTTTGTGCAGTTTGACACAGATACCGATGTTACAAAAATTACAAAATTCAAGGACAAAAAGCATAATGGATGTGTTGTTAAATCAAACAAAAGACTGTCCGATGACCATGTTTTCAGTTTGGACCAGGTAGGCTGCTAGCTAGGATCGATGATGGATAGATTTATTCCATCAGAATTTCAGATCCCCAAAACCCCATGCAGAAAAAGGGCAGATGATATACGAATATATGATGATGATGAGAAAGAAATATACATATATATATATATATATATTAGTATATTACTCCCTCCCTAGTCCATAGTATCCAAAGATGAAAGTGTGAAATTTGTTCTTTAAGAAAGAAAGAAGGAAAAAGCAAATTAAACCCTAACAATAAGGACCCATGTTGTACTGTCGTTCATTCATTCATACCCATATCAATCAAGCTTGGGAATCAAAAGCAAAAGGTTGAAATTATAAGTGAGCAAACAAGCACAAGGGATGGGGTTTCTCTTTTTTTCTGCAAAATCATAAAGGGGAAAGAAGAGAGAGAGAGAGAAAAAGAAAAGGGAAGCTTTTGGCCTTCTGGATAAATTAAATCATTGTACGTTCTCCTTCCATCTTATTAATTGTTTGGTTCATCAAATTAAATCAAGCTTTGATGTAATAACATACATACCTGCATGTTATTGTATCTATTGAAAGTCTTGAAGCAAAGAGGGCAAGAGAACTGTGTAGGGCCAATCAAAATCTGGGCAGGGGTGGGGATCCAATACTGACCCTTGTGGAGAGTGCTCGTAGAGGGAGAAGATGAAGAAGAAGAAGAAGAAGATGATGAACACCAGTACTGATGATGATTAGTACCCACCACACTCACTTCTTGATCTTCCACCTTGTTGTTAATATTATTATTATTATTATCCTCAGAGTTTGAATAAGAAGAAAGCCTTGAGATGAGATCAGCATCGCCTGGGAGCCCCAAGTGCAAAGCCACACTAACATCACTTTCTTCTCCCTCCTCATCTCCCTCGCCATAATTGGACACAAAGCCGCTGTCCTCTTGATTCTTGGCACTGACGTCATCAACTTCCATGGCGGAGAAAGATGATGATGAATCTTGCTGGGCAGGCCTTGTTGGGCTTAAACTGAGGAGAGGGAGAGCTTGTTTGAGAGGTGGAGAAGGTGGGGGGAATTGGAAGTTGTAGTTGTAGGAGTGAAAAGATGATGGAGGAGAGGAGGAGGAGGAAGAAGAAGGAGGGTGATGGTGAAAAGGGTTGAAATTATTGAAGCAACCATGGAAATAATTGTAATTGGTGTAGGGATCACTCATGATGATGATGTGAGGGTAGTAGTAGGAGAAACAGTAAAGTGGATGGGAAGCTAAATAGGTACATACATAAAGGAGGAGAGGGACAAGATATAAAATAATACTCCGTAAATAATTAAAGATATAGTAAAAACTTAAAGAAGCTGTAAACTCCTGGTGGCCTGGGTAGATCTCTTGTGCGTATGGACATTTGATTCTGTCTGTTGAACAAATAAGTTATTGGGATTTACAATTTACATCTTCTTATATATACTTTGTCAGGCCAGGGCGTGAGAGACCCTTAGGATTAAGAATTCAACCTTTTGAGAGAAGAAGCGACAGGACAGAGATGATCCATGATAATTCAAGTCCGTAATCTAGTTGACAATTGAACGATTTGATATAGTTTTTTTTTTAAAAGTTAAAATTTGCTTAAAAATATAAAAAGAAACAAACATTGCAGACAAATCTTGAGAATTCTTATTGGTAGTTATCTTGAAGTTTTGATGAAAGAGGCATCTCAATGAGTTACAAGTTCTCTAAAGTGTTTATATATACACTAATATCCATAGTAGGATCAATCGAACACATGCATCTTAGCTTTTTATTGTCAACGAAGAGAGTTATTATTAATCTTATTTGGATTAGTCAATCAATTAAAATATGTAATGTGACAAGTTTAAATTTTATTTCATATATATAACATACATGAGTGTGATATATTGTCATCGATACCACATACTTATGTATGTTGCGTTGAGTAGATTCATTAAACTTGTCTTGATGTTGTCTACCTACTTTGAATCATTTTTGTTTTTATAGATAATTTATGATCGGTTAAAATTTTGTAATTTTGAATTATATAATTAGAGATTATTTTAATCCATTATTTTTCATAAAACAACATGATATTTTATATGATTAATCAATAAATTAAAAATTTATAAAGTCAATGCACTAGCAAATTAAAGACACAAGCTAAGCTAGCTAAGTCCATACATCATAGATGAAGAATCTATATAAAGGGAGAATTAGAGAGATGGAGTTGAGTAAAAAAATCTTCCAAGAAAAAGGGTATGTTGAAATGTAACAAAGTAAAAACCCTAGTGAATTAAAAAGGAGAGACAAGATGTTACTTGTGAAATGTGACTAAACAGGATAGAAAAGAAATGCCAAAACAAAGCATTGGATTGAGAGAGAGGGAGAGAGATTGTAAGCATGGAAAGAAAAGAGAAAAGAATGGGTGAGGTGATAATCTTGGGACTTGAAAGAAGAAATCTTTTCAAGTTTCAACAGTGATAGAAAAAATAAAAAGTAAATTCACACTCAGACCCACTGATTTCTTTTTTCACCACAGTAAAAGAAACTGCCAATTAAGACAATGTCAAGAAATTAGGGTTGGCTGCTGTCTCCTGTTTCTTCTTGAGATTGAGAGAGATACATACATATATATCGGTATATTGTATGTATATATGTGCCGTGTAGACATATATATATATGTACGAAATAAAAAAACACAGATAGCAAGATTGTGTTGGAGAAGAAAAGCAGCAGCGGGAAATGGGAATTGATGAAGTGATGGAATTTTTGTGAGAATAAATGGGGTGTCAAGTTTTGGGAAACATGGCGTTTCAATACTCTCCGGCAATCTCTTTGGTGGAAGAGCCTTTGGTCGATCGGTCTGAGTTACAACGTAACCAAAGTGAGAATTGAAATTGTGAGCAAATTTCTTTCCCGGAGGTTAGTGAACAAGGTAAATTATTGAAGATTGAAATGAGTAAAGGATGTCATTTCTTTAAAATAATAAGGACAAAGATGAAAAAAAAAAAATTAAGAAACTATTAACTTATTTTGAAAGGCTACTTAAAAGTAGTGTTTCAAAATAAGATCTTATTTTAAGCTACAAGTTTATTTTGGAAACATTATCAAACAAAACTTATAGCTTATTAGTAGCTTAAAATAAGCTATAAGCTCCTAAATAAGCTCTGTCAAACAAAGCTTAATGTATCGTTTCAAAAATAAATTCCTAACTTTTTTTTTTTATCTTTATCCTTATTATTTTAAATAAATGACATCCTTTACCCCTTTCAATTAAAACCCTTCACCACCCAGCAACTTTTTAAAGTTCTAACTCCAATCGTCCGTTCAAGTAGTTATAATATCTCCATCAACGAAAATTTAAGTGAGATCTATATTGAGATGAATGAAGGAGATTCGCAACAATATTGCTACTTCATTATGGGATGCTATCATGATTATGCTAATAGTTTCATTTCAAACTGTTAAATTTTAATATGTAAACAAACTTATTATTTAAATTTTATGAAGATGTCTTTTTTAGTCTTTTTACATTTATCATCTTATCAAAAAGTTAATTTTACCAAACACTTTTAAGCATAATCAACCAGATTAACATCTCTTCAATTTTCAGCTTCTAGCTTATAGCTTTTCAGCTTTTAGCTACCTTTTCAGCTAGGTTTGCCAAACATAACTATATATGTCTATATATTAACACTTGTAACTATTAGTAAAACAAAATTTATTAATTGTACTTATTTTGAATTAATTAACCAGTTGAGTTAAGCTCCAAAGAACAATCGTTTCGGAAAATAAAATTGTAAAATGAATACATAAGTATTATGTGCAGTCCATTGGTTCAAAATAGTGTCATTTCTTTTAATGAAAAGAAACGCACGACACCTGTTTCGTCTAACTAATTCTGTGGCAGTATAAATTCCACCGAAGAATATTTTACGGTAAGTGTAACAAGGCAAGTAGTATTGCTTAAGAGTTTGAGTACAAAGTATTGACTGTCCCCCAACTTGTTACAGGGTCTACGTACTATTTATATTGTAGTGTACAACGTCTCTCTGCTCAGAGTAAAGGACTCAATAGTTATGACGGAGCCTACATTAAAGGCATGGTCCTTTCCTAATTGCTTCTTCTTAATAGGGTGAAGTAAATATTGTGGCCAAGCACCTTGTGCTTAGATAACATGTAGTGGCCTCCGTTTCATTAGGTTGATAAAGTATATTTGAACAGATACTATGATGTAATAAAGTCAATTACATTTTATATATATACACTCTAATATCATTACAGTACAACTAAAATATCATTTTGATTCCATTAGAGTTTTATTTGACAATATACACTCAATACGTAAGACATGTTATTCAGTTTCATTTTATAATATACACTGTATAGTAGTTTCATTACAGCACAATTAAAGTATCATTTTAATTCAATTACAATTTCATTTGATAATATACACTCAATATATGAGACATGTTATTCAATTTCATTTTACATACACTGTAGTTTCGTTATAACACAGCTAAAGTATCATTATAATTCAAATACAGTTTCATTTGATAATATAGATCAGACTTAATATGTGAGACATGTTTTATTCTAGACGTATTATAATTTTATTTTACTCTAAGCCATCATAAATACGAGATTAATTAAGCATAAGTGTCGTTGTTTCTTTTTTACTTAAAGAAATATAATAACGTTATTTTGGTATAATAGTCCACCGTATAACAAATAACAATTGATTGATGCTATAAGTGATGGATAGAGACGAGGAGGAGGCCCTCATCATCGATCCACCAACGAAATCCGGTTGTAGTCTGTCGACGTGGACCTAGAAGGCACTAAGCTTGGAGAGCATTCATATGGTCATCCTCATTTGTAGTCCTCGTCCTAAACTCAATCAACCTAAAAATCTAAAAATATATATATGAATTTAATTCATTTATAAGAAAAAATAATTACCAGATAATAAAAGTGTCAATTACTATAAATAGAATATGATAATTACATTTTTGTAAATAATGAAAATAAATAAATTGAATTACATTATACTTCACATGTTTGAGTGATCATTTCAGGTGGCAGATGAGATGTCATAAATTCAAGAATCATTGTAGAAGGTTGCTTCTTCTTACATAGATACTGTACTCGTTGGAGTTGTCACCAGCATTTTAGTATATATATGCGTTATTTTGCTATTCACCATTTCTCTCCTACCCCTTTTGGATCACCATACATTTTCCCTTTTTTTTTTTTTTTTCACAACTAACTGAAAAATCTAAAAGGGAATATAATTAATCACCATACACTATTGAGGTTACTCTTAGGGGGCGTTTGGTTCACGGAATCTTGGATTACTCCAGATAATAAGATTATCGTACCTCCAGGAAAGTAATGTGAGATTTTGGGAATGTAAGATTATCTTTTAGGACCTCGTTGTCAGAACCCTTTGATTGAATAGTATATGTAAATTAACCATGCATAACTAACAAGAATTCATCAGGAAATTAATCTGCTTCTGCTTCATCAATTCAAGCGTGCATATATGCCATAAAAAAAAAAAAAACATGCATGGCTTGGGCCATAAAGTAGCATTAGTTACAACTCATGAAGAATTTTGACAAGCTAAGTGTGCAACAATTTTATGGTTCTAAATAGAGTGGCCATGTTGTTTAACATGATCAACTGAGACAGTTCAAACAACATTAAATAATTAGTTATCTTTTCCACAACTACCCGCCATAACAAATGATGGAGCATGATTTTTATACCAGAAGGTCACGAGTTTGATCGTCTTCCTGCTGTGTGGATGTTGATCTTATTATGATTAGTTGACAGTTTGATATAATATTAGTAATTAGATATTCGGGATGCATTTTTTACATAAAACAAGCAATATTTTTTTACTGCATGCCATGCCTGCCTGCCGAATTTACTATGCCATTTTCCAAACATGCATCTTGGTACCGATGACTGAGCAGCATATATGACTTAGTACACCACTTTCTGGTCGCTTGTATGTACTTGTATTGACTGCTTTTGGTACCCACATTATCCTCCCACACTCACCCTTTATCATGTGTGATTATAGAATAAAGAGATGAATTGAAAGCCCCATAATGTATGTGGGGTTCACTTGCACGTACCATTAGTTTTCTGGCTTTAGTTACTCTTTGTGGTCTGAACTTGATCCACTCATAACAAACTACACAGCCAAAATTTTATTCAAACACTTTCATGGTTAAAAGATCGATGAAGTCTAAATGGTCAATTTCAGCATCCTGTCATTGAAACTAACGTTTGACATAGTAATAAGTTTCTTAACTTGTTCTGATACCAATTCAATTGTTATCAGATCAAACGCTTATTACTACATAAAAGATTATAACTTGTAGCAAAGACAGCAACTTTATTTTCTTATACTTGGTGTAACAACCAGCGCTGCATTTTGATGGTATGATGTTGGATCCAGCTCTCTAAGCCTTCGCCCAACAACGTAACATCAGACTAGGTAGTCCGTTCACTACAAGAAAAATGCACATAGACAACGGTTAATAACCGTTGTCGTAGGGGTATAATTTCTGTTGTTGAAGCCGGTGTTGTTGTAAGTCCCGCGCATAGACAACGGTTTTTTAACCGTTGTCTTTTCTAGAAACGACAACGGTTTTTTAACCGTTGTCTATTAAGTGTTGTTGAAACCGGTGTTGTTAAAAGTCACGCACATAGACAACGGTTATTAACCGTTGTCTTTTCTACCAACGACAACGGTTTTTTAACCGTTGTCTATTAAGTGTTGTTGAAACCGGTGTTGTTAAAAGTCACGCACATAGACAACGGTTATTAACCGTTGTCTTTTCTACCAACGACAACGGTTTTTTAACCGTTGTCTATTAAGTGTTGTTGAAACCGGTGTTGTTAAAAGTCACGCACATAGACAACGGTTATTAACCGTTGTCTTTTCTACCAACGACAACGGTTTTTTAACCGTTGTCTATTAAGTGTTGTTGAAACCGGTGTTGTTAAAAGTCACGCACATAGACAACGGTTATTAACCGTTGTCTTTTCTACCAACGACAACGGTTTTTTAACCGTTGTCTATTAAGTGTTGTTGAAACCGGTGTTGTTAAAAGTCACGCACATAGACAACGGTTATTAACTGTTGTCTTTTCTACCAACGACAACGGTTTTTTAACCGTTGTCTATTAAGTGTTGTTGAAACCGGTGTTGTTAAAAGTCATGCACATAGACAACGGTTATTAACTGTTGTCTTTTCTTTAAAAGACAACAGTTATAAACTGTTGTCTATTGTGTGTTGTTGAAATCGCTTTTGTCACACCCATAAACTGTTGTCTTTTGTAGAAAAGTCAACGGTTTCTAATTGTTGTCTGTTGTAAAATAGACAACGGTTTTTAATCGTTTTTCACCTGCTTAAATTATAATCATATAAAAATAATAATTTATCCATTCACCATATGTTGCAAAATGTAGTTACATAATTGTGCACAAGCTAATAAGGTTCAAAATAACAAGTCAAAAGACTTCCATGACCAATTCTAATTATCATCCAAGTCATAATACTACTACACAAAAAAAAATTCCACTAACCAATTCAAGTCCAAATGATCACAACGTTCTAATGACCAAATCATACCTACTCTATATGACTTGATAGAATATCGGCCCATTCAGCACGCACCAGATCAATAACCGCTTTGTCATAATCAACTTGTTGAAACTACATGTAAAAAGTAAGAAAATAAATTAGTATAGATATAAATAATTTGCAATGAAATGCAAAATAAGTTAGGAGTAATTCGGAAAGCTCTCCAATCTGGAAGGTTATAGTACAAAAAAGCTAGACAGGAAACACTAAAATGGCATACTAGAGTGTATTCGAGTAAAATCAATGCATTGGCAATACTTTCCTAATATGAATACAAATGCCCCCAATTGACAACTACCATGTGGGATGGATGGCATTTATCAATCTACCAGTCATGCTTTGCCTACTTTCTATTTTTTTCTTCCTCAAGGCCCAAGCAAAATAAAACACATTGCATCCTCTATATAATGCCACTGCAACCAAAAATATCAATACCAAACCACAAGCACACTTTAATTTGTATATAAGGATTTTGGCAGGCAGGATTTTGGCACTTAACACCAAACCACAAAGATTAAGCACACTTTAATTTGTATATATCAATACAGTATGCTTTCCAGTCTTCCAAAAAGGAAAGATAAGAGATGAATTATCATTATTCATCACCAAAAAAGGTAAGACATTAAGAAAATAATTGCTGACCATATAATTTCAATGAACAACAAATCAGAACAGCACACTGATTCACTTATGCACATACAAACAGTTAAGCTCACATGATTCTTCATTTCATGACTATATGCTCATTTTAAATAATCACCTAATGCACTTATATATGCACATACAAACAGATTTTCACTTCAAACAGAATTTTCATGTACATATATACCAGTGCTTGAACAGAATTTTATCATCGAAGTCTGGCATATTCTCAATTAAAGTTTTCATGTACGCCATGACAAAGAAACCGCATTGGTTACTATCCGGTTGACGAGGAGCCTACGAATGTTAAATAATATTTGCATTACAATTTAGCTATATACAAACACTTATATAGTTAAAAATATGAAATTACCTTGACAATTTCCCAAGCAGTTTTACTGCGTCCTTTCTTTCCATTCGTAGAGGACGCATGGACCATTTTAATAGCCCTTCATATATATTGTTGATTATTCAGATTATGTAATAATAAATCGAAAGAATGAAATTTTAAAAAATTTAAAAAAAAAAAAAAAAAAAACCTAGCTTCAACCATTTGTTGAATCAGGTAGAATTGAACCATTTGTGAAAACCATTTTCTATAAGCTTTACCTTTGGCACCAATAACATACTCCACTGGTCCATACTCGTTTTCAATCTGCAGTAAACACAAAGACAATAATAGTTATACAATTAAGCCAATATATAATATAATCCATCTTCTTCCTTAGCTTCAATTCTAACCTGATTCATAATAATAGGTCCACCGTCAGGTTCAAACATTTTCTCCACTTTCATCATGTTCACAATTTTTTCAACAAACCGATGCATACCCACCTTGTTGTAATCACCATAGTTTAGTAAACCAGAATATATAGCAAAATATATATGAACAAATTAATTAAGTAGACAACCTTAAAAGGCTAATTGTCTGTTCTAAACTCAATCCCAGGCACAAATTTTAGCCAAACAGGGAATCCCCTGCACCACAATTCATACAATTAAGCTAGGATCCCACTTTACATGATCATATATAACTAAATGTATATGCATATAAAATAATCTTACCCATAATTCCATTCTCCACAAATATAAGGCCCAATGCGGTGATGAAGATACAGCCCTGCCTGATGTGCCAGTTTGAGAGCATTTATAAAAGCAAACAAGAAGAGAAAAAAGAGATGATTCGCTATAAGGATAATAAAGAATTATTGCTATGATTGGATAAGAGATATCTCTGGACATTAGCTTTTAAGAATCAAAAACCAGATCAGAATATTGGATCAACTTTGTAAAATTTCCAAAATAACCCTTTTTGTTTCCTTTATCTAATTGTTGGACATGCTAGTTTTGTTCACATCATACAAGTTCTCCAAATTATTTCAATAATATTTCATGTTGAACACACAGAATTAACATAATTAGAATGTTATTAGATGCAAGTAGTAAGCTGTGGTTTTTTCTATAAACATCAAAATTCAGAGTGGTTTAGAAAATATAGTGTTTGCATCTCAAAGTACATTTTGCTTCTTACTTTATTTATGAACCTGTATAAATCTTTTTGACAGATTAAATTTTTAATCATATAAATGAGTAAAGCAAATGTTTCTTTTTAATTGACATGAACAAATGCTAAATAGACAGCACTAGTAGTTCTGCTTGAAAAGTGATCTTGTTAAACTTCAGTGCTTATTATATTAAGGTTAAAAGTAAGGTTTAAATGTTTAATTCTAAAAGTATGATGAAGCAAATAACTAGGGATTTTAGCAAAACTAAAAGTTACTACTCGTACAGCCCAGGTTTCATAATTCATATACAGAAAATCAACTCAGTCAAAATCATAGCCAAAATCAAACTAAAGCTATATGCCTAGTAAAATACTAAAACATAGGGTAGACAAAATCATAGCCAAGAACACTCATAGCTTTCACATATGGAAAATTTAACAATACAATAAAGAAATTAGGAATTAGGGTTAAAAAAATTGAGGACTAACCTGGAGGGATGATGCAGCAACGGCGGCGGAGGTTGGAGGCGGCGACGACGGCGGAAGTTGCAGACGACGACGACGGCGGGAGTTGGAGACGGCGACGACGGCAGAGGTTGGAGGCGGCGACGGCACTGTCGGAGGCGAGGGCGGTATCTTCTGGACTTCGACACTGGGAGGCGACGGTGGTTTTGTGTGTTTGCGCTGAAGTGTTTTGGCAAAATTAGTTTTGTTTTGTGTTTTAATTCCTTCTTTGGCGCTTTAGTGTTAATATTCAAATGAAGTCAAAATTTACAAAGAGGGAATTATTTTATTTGAGAGGGAAGAAGATTTTTTACAAATTGTGCAAGTTTTGAAATTCAACATTTAAAGAATAACATATATATCTAATATATATTAAAGTCAAAATTATTTTAACTTTTATTTCTTTTAAAGAATAACATATATATCTAATATAATAAGCAAAATAACGAAAGTTTTATTTTTATTTTATACTAAATCTTCATTTTTTTACAAATTAAATAACTATATTGATGATTTATTATAGGGACCGGATCCACCATAAATCGGGTATATAGGTATATAACATGGGTAAGAAAATAGTAGCTTTATTACTCGGGACGCTAGGTCCAAAATAGTAGTTTTATATAAAATAATGTACTTTTGAAAAATGTACATTAAGTACATAAATAATGTACCCTTAGTATATTAAAAATGTATTTTGTTAGTTATGGTCCACACAATTGTGTGGACCATGGTCCATGCAATAATGATTGAGTACCAGGTATATAGGTACAGAACGGGGGACAAGAAAATATTAGCTTTATAGCTCGTGGTGATAGGTCCAAAATAGTACGTATAAAGCCCGAGGTACAAGCCTAGACTGGCGACCCAAATACAAAGATCACGTCCCATTTCCCTATAATGTAGATTCATAATTTCTATACAGTATATTTCTAATTTAAATACAGTTGTATAGATTAATAATTTCTATACAGTAAATTCATAATTTCTATACTACAGATTCATAATTTCTGTATTGTTGATTCATAATTTCTAAACTGTATAGTTATCAACACTTGGGAATATGAACATCGCAAATTATAAACATAAAGTTCAGTAATTGTGAATATAGATCAGAGTTATTCAATCATTATGAATATGCATTTCAATTCAAAAATTATGAATATATAGTTTGGTAATTATGAACATAGAGCTAATTAAAATCGCGGCAAAAGAAATGGGATATAGCTAACTGTACGGCATCGATCAACTACTCTTTCATATCCATTCTCAACGTGTCCCGGGCATGCTGGGAGGGTCGATTAACAACATATAGCTAACCTTGTTAGTCATTCGCTAGCCGGAAGGGTCGATTACCAACATAGCTAACCTTGTTAGTCATGCGCTAGTCGGAATGGTCGATTACTAACATATATATAGCTAACCTTGTCAGTCATGCGCTAGCCGGAAGTGTCGATTACCAACCCCGGCCCCTATCATACAACCCTTAACCCCTACACATCATCCCGCACCATTATGAACACCACCCCATATTGTTTTTTATACTTGATAATTATTATTATTTTTTTGAATTCATAGATTGGTCGTAATTGTAATATAATTGAAAATAAAACTTTAATAAATTTACTTTGAAATTCTGGTGAATAATTTTATATTTAAATATGAACGAAAATAGAACTATTAAATTAACTTTTGAATTGTATTCTTTCTCTGTTAAATTATAGGTAAAACATAAAGTGTAACACTTTAGTACACAAGAGTTGGTATGGCTTGGTGGATTTAGCTTTGTTTATTATGTTAAAGGTCTTAGGTTCTATCTTTTATGGTGGCATTCTTAACCTATTTTATGCAATCATTGTCTTGGTTCTCAAAGACAACACATAAGCAAACTGGTAATATACTAGATGTTGCACTTAAATACATAAGTGTTAGTGTGGCTTGGTGGGTTTAGCTTAGTTTATTATGTTAGAGATTAGAGATCTTAAGTTCTATTCTTCTTAGGGGGAATTCTTCGACTATTTTCTAAAATTGTGGTTTTGGTTTTCACAAACAACACAGAAGCAACTCAGTTATATACCAGATGTTGCACCTTTAGGCATAAGAGTTTGTGTTGCTTAGTTGGATAGATTGCTTACTTGTTAAGTTTGAGGTCATAAGTTCAATTCTTGTTGTTAACATCCTTGTTTTTATTTTATATACCTGTTAAATAATGATGCGCAAAGACAACGGTTATTTAAAACTGTTGCCTTTGTAGTGTTGTGTATTCAAATACGCTTAAAGACAACATACCAAAGACAACGGTTAAATAAAACCGTTGTCTTAAACAAATAAAGAACGCGCAACGACAACGGTTATATAAAACCGTTGTCGTTTTAGTGTTGTGTATTCGAGTGCGCTTAACGACAACACACCAACGACAACGGTTAAATAAAACTGTTGTCTTTTTAAAAAAAAAGAGCTCACAAAGACAACGGTTTTAAACAACCGTTGTCTTTCTAGTGTTGTGTATTCCAGTGCGCTTAAAGACAACACACCAACAACAACAGTTAAAAAAACCGTTGTCTTATTTAAAAAAAACGCACATAGACAACGGTTTTAAAAAACCGTTGTCGTTGTGGTGTTGTCTTTTCACAAAATGCACAAAGACAACACACTTATAACAACGGTTAAGTAAAAACCGTTGTCTTTGACAAAAGTGTTGCATCAAAGACAACGGTTTTGGACCAAACTGTTGTCTTTTATACAAAAGACAACACTTTTCTTAAAAACTGTTGTCTTTCTAGTGTTGTCTATGTGCATTTTTCTTGTAGTGGTTCAACCCCTAATGAAATGTCGCACAAATTTTTTTTTTGAAGAATTAGAGAATTGAAATAAACTCAAAGGTGTTTATAGACATTCCTAAAAATTGGTATTATTATTTGCAGTACTAGGCACAGAGAAGTGATTGTGGTTAAAGTGAATTGGTGAGGTTTAATTGTAGTAAAGCTAGAAGAAAATGACTGGCCTGGAGCTTATAAATTAGGGTTTTTTATTATACAACAAGAAAAGGGGTTGTAGAAAATGAGGAGGGATTGCAGTATTGAAAGAATTTCATGAATTCATCGATCACCTCCATAATGTGGCCTTAAAAGGCCAAGACAATTAAGGCTCATGAGACAAAGCTGTCAAACAAAGTGGGCTAAATAGTATGCAACTGTTTCTGAGTTTATGATGTTCAGTCGGCACGCAAATTATGCTGTGCAACCGAATGCACCTTGCAAGGTGCGAATGCACCTTGCAAGGTGCGAATGCACCTTGCAAGGTGCATACGGTTGCAAAACGGCGCCGTTTTGGTTAAAAAAACGCGCGTCCCACTTAAAGAAGAAATCAGGTTCGATTCCCGGCAATAGCATTTTTATATATTCAGAAATTCATAACTATATAACCACAATTTCATAACTATATATCCACAATTTCATAATTATATATCCACAATAATGCTATTGCTGAGAGTCGAACCTGATTTTTTTTTTTAAGTGGGACGCGCGTTTTTAATCAAAACGACGTCGTTTTGAACCGTATGCACCATGCGCATGGTACATTCGGTTGCACAGCATAACTATTGCAGTCGGCACGTACCACATAAATTATATTGTGTTAGAGGACAGCATTGTTTTACCCACCCTATAGGCCATAGTCATAAAATGCATGGGCCTAGCTAGCATTGGTGTATGTTGGACTAATTCTCATTAATGTTTAAATTAAAATTAAATGAGGAGTTGAGTTCATTCTCAATTTTGTTCTTAACTAATACAGTACTTTGGTTTAACCTAATTTCATCTTCTTTCTACAATTTGGTATCATCTCAGTCAAATATTGCCGCCATATGAGAACTCATTCAGGACCTTCAAATCAAACTCACCACACCGTAAGTCACATTTTTTGTTAACTAATATGCACACAAACTCGCCTATAACATATATTTATTTTCATTCTTTTGATCTAAACCCTATGTCCCTATGAATCAAATGCAGTCGAAATGTGTGGGAACAATCCAATTAAGTTGGTCCAGTTATTTGATTGATAACTATAAGTTTAAGGTTTGATTCTCACTGGGAGCAGCCTATTGGTCATTTTAGTTTTCAGGTCGGGATGTAAGGGGGTTCTTGGGGTTGGAGATTCAACCTTTTAGGAGAATAAATGTGTTTCCATCCCGCACGAGCTTAGCTCATTAGTTCAATAGGCAGTATTTGGGAGAAGCTAAGAAACCAAGATTCGAACCTTGACTGCGGTAATGTGGGGATTATGTCCAAAGTAGGCAGATCACTTATGTGCACCGGCATTTGACCCTATGTATTGAGTCATTTACATCCTCCCAAATACTCTACCGGGGTGTGAGAAGCCCTTAGGTTGGGAATTCAACCTTTTGAGAGGAGAAGTGTGTATCCAAATTAAACACTAAGGGGCTTCACAAGATTATAATATCTTTAACATATTGATTAAAATAACCTCTACTAACATAAATATCTAGCTTATACCAAATAATAAAATTATATTGTCTTTATTAATATCCCAAACAAAAAGAAAGAAATTAGAAGTGAACAAAAAGAAAGAAATTAGTATGATCTCACATATTATGATGCATGTGATATATTTAATTCTAACACAAAATACATATGATGTGAATATGTGACGTCGCCTTCAGCACGTAGAAATTAAAAAGCCATAGGTAAGCCATTATATTATTGTGGTTTGATGAATAAATATAATAAATTATTAAAAGCAGAAACAACATGTGTGGGTACATGTGCATCTCTACTCTCTTGCACCATGCTTAGCATTTAAGAAATTGACTATGGTCGAAAGCCGGACGTACACCAAAAAGGAAAGGGTGTTGCTAAACGTGGAGTGGCCACATATAGAAACCATCATAAATTCATAATTCATAAACATTATCCCAAAAGATTAATTCTTCAACTCAGGCCCTCACACTACGACCCAACAAACCATTTAAAAATATGTAAATCATGGTAACTCGGCTTAACACATAAATTAAACCTTTATTTACCACACAAAACGAACCCACATTGATACGATGAGTGAATAATTCTCGTTGAATCAGAATTGGTCGTTACAGGAGATAGGTAAGAGATAGAGAACTAATCTGACTAACCATGTACAATAGCTAATGGTTACAAGACTAAATCAAATACAATAAGACTAAGTCTAATGTTACATTAAATTGTACCAACAATATAATATGCCTAACACACCCCCTCAAGCTGAAGGTGGTGAAGCAACAACATTCAGCTTGTCCCTCAAAGAAGCGAAGCAAGCAGAAACCAGAGGTTTGGTGAAGATGTCGGCCAGCTGATCCTTCGTAGACACAAAATTGAATGTAAACTCCCCGGTCGTCACTTTATCCCGAACAAAATGGTAATCAATCTCCACATGTTTAGTCCGAGCATGAAACACTGGATTCGCACACATGTAAGTAACTCCTAAATTGTCGCACCACAGAGTTGCGGGTGTACTAGAATGTAGGCCCAGTTCCAGAAGAAGCGACATAGCCCATGTGACCTCGGCTGCAACATCAGTCGGGCCCTTATACTCAGCTTCAGTGGACGACCTAGCGACAGTTCGCTGTTTGCGTGACACCCATGAAACAAGATTCGTGCCAAGGAAAACAACATACCCACTAGTAAACTTCCTGTCTATAGGACACCCGGCCCAGTCGGAATCCGAGTAAGCGTGAACGTCTGATGACGGAGAGGCTGTTAGACGTAGTCCATAGGTGAGCGTACCCTTCACATAACGCAGAACCCACTTGAGCATGTCCCAGTGCTCGTCAGTAGGAGCATGCATGAACTGACATATCCTGTTTACAGCATAAGATAGGTCTGGCCGAGTGATGGTGAGATACTGCAGCGCCCCAGCCAGCCTACGGTATTGCGTTGGGTTCTCATAAGGATCTGTAGACGGAGATGCGACTTTAGTGATTGTTGCTGGAGTGGAAAGAGACTTGCAATCAACCATGCCAGCACGGGTAAGGATGTCATCCATGTATCGACGCTGTGACAACAAGCCGCCATCCACGGATATCGTCTCAATGCCAAGGAAAAAAGTCGGAGTCCCCAGGTCTCGGATCTTAAAGGCCACTGATAACCGCCCAAGCAGAGTAGTCAATAAAGCTGTGTCGTTTCCCATCATTATAATATCATCTACATATACTAGTGGATAGATACGTGAGTCACCTGATGTGTAGTAGAATAGAGACACATCAGTCTTAGAAGCTACAAAACCTGTAGAAAGAAGGAACTCATGTAGTCGATGAAACCAAGCCCTTGGGGCTTGCTTTAGGCTATATAGAGACCGCTGCAAGTGGCAAACATAGTCTGGGTGTACCGGATCTTCATAACCAGGTGGTTGACACATGTAGACAGTCTCCGTTAGACGCCTATTCAGAAAGGCGTTGTGGACGTACATCTAGCTGCCGTAGAGTCCACCCAAGAGAGAGAGCAAGATACGCACTGTAGTCGGTTTGACAACGGGGCTAAAAGTCTCAAAAAAGTCCTCACCGGCTATCTGATTGAACCCCTTGGCGACCAAGCGGGCCTTGTACCGCTCTACTGTCCCATCAGCCTTACATTTGGTGCGGTAGACCCATTTACACTCAACTATATTCATGCCAGGTTTGGCCGGGGTGAGACTCCAGGTGTTATTATGTAGAAGAGCATTGAACTCCATATCCATGGCGTCCCGCCAATGTGGGTGGCCAATCGCTTGACTGTAACACGTAGGGTCCACGGTGGCCGTGAGGGCCTGGAAGGACTCATCCGTGCCCCGTGTCATGTGACGGAGACGCATGACGTGTCCCCTTTCTTGGGGCTGTGCTCAGACACGTGCCCGAGCCCGAGGTGCGCGAACTGGAACCATGGCAACCCCTTGATGATCCTGGATAGCCATTGGCGGCACCTGCACCGCTATGGGAGGTTCATCTAGCGGGACCGGTGGTGATGTATGAGGTACCAAGTGCCCCGACCCCCAAGGCGTGGAATTGTGTGAGTCAACCGACCCCACCTTGCTTTGTGCACCTGTTGCATAGGGGAAAACACTTTCATCAAATCGAACATGGCGACAGATGAAGGTCTTTCCAGATATTAGGTCCATGCATCGATAACCCCTATAGGACGTTGGGTAACCTAGGAAGACACAGGGTGCAGAGCAATACTCTATCTTGTGGCGATTGTATGGCCTTATATAAGGATAACACTTGCACCCGAAGACCCGTAGGAAAGTGTATGGTGGTGATTTGTTATAGACAGACTCGTAGGGACTGACATTTTTTAGTGCAGATGACGGTAGGCAATTAATTAGGAAAGAGGCAGTTTCAAAAGCAGAAGCCCAGTGTTGTATAGGTACCGAGCTTTCTGCGAGTAGAGCAAGCCCGGTCTCAACAACATGTCTGTTCCGGCGCTCTACTCGGCCATTCTGCTCATGCGTATAGGCACAAGATTGCCTATGTACGATCCCAAGATTTTGAAAAGTTGTATGTAAACGGCGATATTCGCCCCCCAAATCCGATTGAACCGACTTGATAGAACGTGAGAATTGGCGTTCTTCCATGACTCTAGACGACTCAAATATCTTATAAATATTTGATTTTAACCTCATAGGGTAAAACCAGCAAAAACGCGTACAGTCATCAACAAATAAAACAAAATAACGAAATCCCTCGACCGAAACAACGGGTGCTGGTCCCCAAATGTCAGTATACAAAAGATCAAGTATATTATTACTACGGGAATTAACTCTATCTAATGGGAATCGAGAGAATTTCCCGAGTTGACACGACGAACATAGCTTTGCACTACTTGATTTGGACGGAGTGACCGGACACTTGAGGAGAACATGATGTTGAGCACGCTCATGTGGATGACCAAGCCTACGGTGCCATACATCCGACGTGGCACGAGCGGTTATTAATGCAACTGGTGACCGAGACAAAGACATACGATAGAAACCACTTGTGGTAGGACCCCTAAGGAGCACCGCTTTGGTTCGGCAATCCTTCACAACAAAGTGATCACAATGAAACTCAAAATAAACGTTATTGTCAATGGTAAACCGATTAACTGACGATAAAGGTAATGACAGATTAGGCACATGTAAAACGTTATTTAATTTTAATGACCTAGAAACAGAATTTAACGATGCATAGCCAATATCAGAAATACCCAAACCTGAAGCGTTTCCAACCCGGAGCACATCACCGCCATTGTACGGCTCGGAGTGGGTGAGCATCTCCGGATCAGGTGTGGGGTGCGAGGAGGCGCCGGTATCCGGGTACCAACCATCTGCCGTCACCGTCTGCTCATCACCGGCGATCGTGGCGTGGACCTGCGTCGGCGGCTGGCCGGAATATCTCCTATAGCAGTAAACCGCCCTGTGTCCTTGGGAGCGTCATATCTGACAGCGGGGAACTCCACCGCGGCCTCTGCCATTATTGTTGCGGCCTCTTCCACCACCACGGCCTCGCCCCTGACCGGAACCCGCATGCCAAGGACCACCATTGTGATGGTGATTCTGTTCACGTCCAACCGCCAAGGTTGCATGGGATCCGCCGGCGGGAACTGAAACGCTGCCTGAGAATTCATCTGCCCAGATGAATTCTTGGGCTTGGAGGAAATCCGACAGCTGGGGAATGGAGACCGTCGTGCCCGACGCTGCCAGGGACGACGCCATCGATCTGAATTCCGGTCTGAGTCCCCGGAAAACGTATAAATTCTGCTCGTCCAGCGATACGGGCCTACCGGCGAGCACTAACAAGTTTTCCACCAATAATTGAGCTCGCCCGAGATATTCTCCCGGAGAGCTGTCACCTTGGCGTAGTGACTGAAACTGGGCGAGGAGATTCAAGCAGCTAGCCCGAGTCAAAGAGTCGAGGGCCGCCGTGACGGAGGTCCAAACCTCATGCGACGTGCTGCGTCCGACCGCCAGGTATAGCACCTCGTCGGACATAGACGAGATCAACAACGACAATATGGACTGATCCTGCTGCTCCCATATTGCATGCGTCGGGTTCGCCGTCGTTGTGGACGTCGTTCCACCCGAGCCGTCGTCGCTCGGCGTCGGGGTGGTTACAGTGGCCGATGGACACGGGGTGTCGCTGGTCACAAATCCGAGAAGACCTTGTCCTCTTAGAAACGGCACCAACTGAGTGCGCCAAAACAGGTAATTTTTTGTGGTGAGCTTTTTTGGCACAAAGTGGTGTGCCGTGGATAGAGTGTTTGGGGTGGCCGGAGAAGGGTGGGTGGCGGCGGTAACGGTTCTCTCACTGGAGTTCGACGACATGTTTTCGAAAGAGGAGAGAGAATAGGGAGCACCTAGCTAGCTGATACCAGATGAGTGAATAATTCTCGTTGAATCAGAATTGATCGTTACAGGAGATAGATAAGAGATAAAGAACTAATCTAACTAACCCTGTACAATAGCTAATGGTTACAAGACTAAATCAAAAACAATAAGACTAAGTCTAGTGTTATATTAAATTGTACCAACAATATAATATGCCTAACAGATACAACTGAAACTCAATCCCGAATCATTATTTTCAAACTCCACTCATATATGTAATCAACAGAGCTATGCATGCGGAGCAGGCATCATAATTCATAAACATATATATTTGCAGCAGAGCAGTTAACGAGGGAAGGGGACATGAAATGCATTCTTCACTGCAAATTATATTAAAGTAAAGGTATTTTCAAAAAAAAAAAATATATTAAAGTAAAGGTGAATTTTCTAACGCAAACGCATTGAATAACAATAAATATATTTAGGCAAAATGGGACAACAGCCAACAGACAACTCCACAAATCTTAGGAATGGAATAAATATGGGCGGGTGTGTATACGTACAAGATCAGAGTGAATTGCACATGGGCTTCTGTAGGTTTGGTGGTGGTTATATATGTGAATGAGTTTAATTTGGTACCTGAGTACATAAATGTGTATGTAATTTTTGATATAAAAACATGTATGCCTTATAGTATAAGAATTTGTATACATGTAACATGTTTAAATTTGTCATAAATATTAAACCAATATTTAAATTGTTTCCAATAATGGAAATATATAGTATTCCCATAATGGGCCAGGTCGGATTAATTTTGAACTGCCCAAAGTAGGTTGCCAAGTTATCAATAGTTATGCGGTGGACACGGTTGGCAAATTATGATGTGCAACCGTGTGCTAATAGGGTGTTAGCAAACAGAGTTTTTGACAAATTATTTGTGTTTGTGTTTCGTAAGCGTTTATTTATGTTCATTTGTTAAGGTAAACGAATCATTAATAAACAAAAATTAGAGCTCGATTAATAAACGAATAGAGTTTGAACAGTTGTATGCTCGTTTGTTAAGAAATCGTAAACAAGCTCGTTTGTGTTCGTGAACAAGCTCGTTTAGTGTTCGTTTAATAATGTTCGTGAACATGAACGTAGATTATTTTTTGTTCACGAACGAATTGTGATCCTGAACATGTGCAGGTGTATGGTTATTAAAGGTTCATGAACGTAAAACAACATGTTCATGAACGTGTTTGTTAACGAACATGTTTGTTAACGTAAACGAACACGTTCGCGAACGTTAACAAACACTAATAAACGCTTAACAAACGAACACGAATGGAATTTTCAAAAACCTTAACAAACGAACACGAACACGAACACTAATACTCCAAAATTCTTAACAAACGAACACGAACAACCTTTATTCGTTTATGTTCGGTTCGTTAACAGCCTACGTGTATACCATGTATGGTGCACACGGAATTGGATCCATAATTTCTATACTATAGATTCATAATTATTGAACTCTATATTCACAATTACAAAACTCTATGTTCATAATTTTCAATATTCATTTCCCAATTGTTGAACTCTGTATTCACAAATCACTAAATTATATGTTCATAATTTGATAACTATACAGTTTAGAAATTATAAATCTATAGTATAGAAATTATGAATCTATAGTATAGAAATTATGAATGTACAGTATAAAAATTATGAATTTATAGTATAAAAATTATGAATCTATAGTATAGAAATTATGGATCCAATTCCGTGTGCACCTTGCATGGTGCACACGGTTGCACAACATAACGTTCCGGACACGGTTCTATGTTCATAATTACTGAACTATATGTTCATAATTATAAAGCTATATATTCATAATTTTTTACCTTCATATTCATAATTATTGAACTCTATTCACAATTATAAAACTCTATGTTCATAATTACTGAACTATATGTTCATAATTATAAAGTTATATGTTCATAATTTTTGAACTTCATATTCACAATTATTGAATCTCTATATTCATAATTACAGAACTATACGTTCATAATTATGTTCACAACTCTATGTTCATAATTATAGAACTATATATTCATAATTATGAACAGTTTTGGAACCGTATTCACGGTTCCACAACATAATTTGCCCCAAGTTATACGATATGGACAAAGGTTCACATTGCATTGTGAACCTTGGTCCAAAAAAATATATATTCATATATTATGTGCATGTCGTTAGCATATGATGTGTTTTCAATTAATAATAAATTGAATTTTATTTTAGAAATGAAATTTGAGAAAGAAAAAAAAATGTGTTTACTTATACAGTTCTCCAATTTTAAATATAGAATGGAGAATATTTTTTTTAAATAATAATAATAATAAAATAGAGAGATGAAAAATGGAGAACTGAAATAAAGCATAGCCAATTAAACTTTTTTTTTTCTTTACAAAAAAAACACCAACTGACACTATAATTTGTGATTCTCGTGTAGCATCTATATTTAATGCTATTAGGATGGGATCTAGGTAAAAACTGCAAACTAATCTCAGTCATTGATCTAGAGAAGTTCGACGTCTCTAAAGTAAGGCAATTTAAAAAAAAATGCATGACATTTTTATAAATATATCAAACTTTGAAGTGCATCATGCATAACTACAAAGTGCATCTAATGATATGTAAAAGCGCACTCAAGAGGTTACATTTCACATATCACTACGGGTGCACTTTGTATTAATGTTCAATGTATTTTGTAGTATTAATCGGTGTGTTTTATAGTATTGGTTGATGTATTTTAAAGTTTAAAATATTTACCAAAATGTCACCGTATTTCTTTTTTAAAAAAAAAAAATTCCTTACTTTGGAGTCGTTGATCACTTTCAATTTGACGGTCAGGATGATTTTATTTTATTTTATTTTTTAAGCAACCGTTCTTATTTTATCCAATATATATACAAGAAATAGTTTACGGGGTAAAAACCATAAGGAATCGTCACTGTTTTGACAACTAATAAACTACATATAAAAGATATCATTGTATACAAATGTTTTTTGTTGTTAACTTAAATGACTGAATTATATTAAAAGTTTTTTTTTTTAATGCTACTGGCTCTATTACAATGTAGTATCCTGAGGCTCAACTCACAACCTTTCAAATGGAAGTTCAACCCGGATACCATTAGATCACATAGTCTTGGTTATTAAAAGTGTTTAGTAAACTTAATTGATGAATTAGTTCATAAAAATAAACGATTAAAAAATAATATGTTTTATTACCAAATATTTTCTTTTATATAAAGATTCCAGTGCGGTTGTTCGATTGATTAATGTGCGTGAGTTTTATACTTAATATGCGTGAGTCTTGTGCTTAATGTGTCTGAGATTTGTATTTAATATGCGTGAGTGTAATGTTAATGTGTGAGTATTGTGCCTAAGTTTTGTACTTAAGGTGTGTAAGTATTGTGCCTAAAGTATGTGAGTTTTGTGCTTAATGTGCGTGAGTGTGTACTTAATGTAAGTAGTTGTGTGAGTTGTTATTGAAACTTTAAAATGCATGAGTTTTATGCTTAATGTGCATGAGTTTTGTGCTTAAAGTGCGTGAGTAGTCGTGTGCTTAAGGTGCGTGAGTGTGTACTTAATGTGAATTGTTTTTTTAAACTTAAGGTACGTGTGTTTTTGTGATTAACATGCGTGAAACTTGTGTTTAACATGCATGAGACTTGTACTTAACATGTGTGAGGCTTGTGCTTAACATGCGTGAAGTTTGTGTGCTTAATGTGTGTTGTGTACTTTAAGTGCATCAAATTAATGTTTAATGTGCGTCCACCCGCACAGAAAGCCTCAAATGCACCTGATCCTTTCCCCATATATATATATATATATATATATATATATATATATATATATATATATATATATATATATAGAGAGAGAGAGAGAGAGAGAGAGAGAGAAGGGATCAGGTGCATTTTTTGCTTCCCATGCGGTGGATTAATGTGCGTGAGGTTTATACTTAATGTGCGTGAGTGTTATGCTTAATATGCCTGAGATTTATACTTAATGTGCGTCATGTTAATATGCGTGAGTTTTGTACTTAATTTGCCTGAGTATTGTGCTTAATATGCGTGAGATTTGTGCTTAATGTGCATGAGTAATAAGAGAATTTTCAACAATCTGGAAACATTAATCCGTGCATGAGTAATAAGAGAATTTTCAACAATCTGGAAACATTAATCCGAGGAACCTCTTGCAAACCAATCACCAGTAGATCAAATGCTCTGTTTCTTTCCACTAGTTTTTCTATGTCATCCATACTCACCTTCACCATAGCAGAATAAATCAATTAATAAATAAATAAATAAACAAATCTCAGGGAGGGGACAATGGTTACTGGGTATGGGGAAGAAGCTGATATCCATATTTTCTGCTGCATTTTACATATTCACGCACATTAAGTACAAATCTCAAGCACATTAGACACAACACTCACGCACATTAAGTACAAATCTCAAACACATTAGACACAACACTCACGCACATTAAGTACAAATCTCATGCACATTAATAACCGCACAACCGCACGAGAAGCATTCAACCGCACGAGAACTTTTCAGTATATATATATATATGTGTGTGTGTGTTAATTTAAATTAGCATTATATTTTATTACACATCAATATTAATATCAAAGGCATATCTGTTAACAATTGAGGATTCCAAGGAGCTTCGCATCCTAATTCACTTTCCAAGTGCTCTTTTGTTGAGATAACAATTGGTCAAGTAAAATAATACTCCGCAATCACAATAATAACATTGGCCAAAATTGTTACACTAATAACTAGCAAGCCACAAGCTAAGCTACCCAAAAGGATGAAAAAACCAAAAAAAAAAAAAAAAAATGGCTACTCTCAGTTCCGTAGGCCAACCCCAAAGTGAAACCTTCCTACGCGCTGGTCATTGAAGGCATATTCAAGTCTTAGAGGCCCCAAAGGAGAGTCCACGCGAATGCCAAGCCCCGCTCCATAGCCACTTCCAGGTTTTAGCCTCGCCCCAGCAGGATCGCCTAACGTGAAAACAAATGTCACAGACACAAATCATTTTCCGGGTTTCTAAACGCAAATGTAAATACGTAACTGTCAAGCAAGGGTGGAATCAATGCATACCAGGCACACTTGAGCCAGAACCGAGGTCTGTCCCGTAATCAGCAAATATCGCTCCCTCCACTGGCCCCCTCTGCAACACAGCATACAAGATTATTATGGAAAAAAATGTTAGGGATGGATCAACAGTTGAGGTTTACCCTCTTCACGGGTTCAACTGCCTTCACTTACCAGGGGAAATAAAATTTCGCCACAGCCAACCACATACGATCGACCTGAGCCAACTGCACCTTCTTCATATCCTCTAACACTGTTGGTACCACCAATAACAAAAGCTTCATGCGGAGGGAAATTACCCACAACATGACCACCAGACAAACTGCAGAAAGATCATTTAAGATGGTCGGTAATCTAAGAATGAGACACCAAATTTAACAACATATTCTAAGGATAATTGGAATATAGTTGAAAGCTGAAAGACTCCATTTAGCTACATTTCTTACTCCTATAGAAAGAGGATTACACATTTACACCAATAAATACCTTAAAAAGAACCTCACAGGACCAACAGCCAAGTCCTTCAAGGCACGAGCATTTACCCTACTGAAAACTAGCCACTCTGGCAATACAGGAATCCCCTGGTCAATGTTGAAAACCAACTGTATAAAGAAAAGGAAAACAATCTATTATGGCTTTGGCAACAAGAAATTCGAGCACGAGAGAAAAGTAATTGAAGAAACTAACCATTGAAGAACCTTTGTCACCAGAACCAGTATACATGGTCTCAAGTTTAGCAAGTAACATATCATCGTGGGTGTTGCCACTGTAGAGAAGTTGGAAACATAAGCATCAGAGAATGTGAAAATAAAAAAAATGTGAAATTAAGGTGAGGTAAGCCAACATGTCAATGATATTACCTTGCAGTAAGGGGGCTGCTATAGAAGTCCCTTATAATAGGATTCCCCTTATCATCACGAGCACCAGCACGCTACACGTTTCAGGTCAGAATACATAAATATCTAACAGAATGCAAAGGAATTTTAAAACATGAATAACATCTTTTTTTTTATATAACCGAGGATTGGCCAAGTAATTTGCTCCACAAAGGATTGGATAAAACAAAATTAAAATAAACCAAGTTAAGCACCCACATCACTCAATTTTTTAAGAACCATTAGAAAATGTGCTCTTTTTCCTTCCCTTTTTTTTACATTCTTGTTAGTGATACTCTCTATATACTTCAATGGTATGTATATACTCTATATATATCGTTTTACTTAAAATGATAGATGTCTAGTTATACCGTACTAGATATATTTATTATGGTTCTGCAACTTACTCAGAAGTCAGAACATAGTTATCAGACACCATACTGACCAGATACCTCTTGGCAAGAATAAGAAATGGTAAAGAGGATAAATGCATAAGGTGATGTAAATTAGAATTTCAGATAAACTGTTTGATTGTCTAAACCATACATGCCATGGCAGATTTATTCAACAATGACAAAATTTACTTTATTTAGGTCATTATTTCTACAATTTGTGAAATAACATAAAATTTAATAGTTTAATACAAAGAAAAAGGAGAAGAAATGAGTTAAACTGACTGTCTAAAAATGTATTTAAAGTGATTAAGACCACGAGAGCTCTTACCAAGTTTCATCACTAATAGATTTAAATCATAGAATCATATATAAAATAAAAATAAACAAAAAAAAAAAAAATCTTTTCTATGATTTCAACTTAAGTTTACCCAAGAACAATCAGGGAAGACAAATATTAAAAGCATCAAATGGATATTATGCATCTATAGACTACCTGAAAATTAATGCCAGCAGTTGCATTCCACTTCGGCCTAAATGGGCGGCTGTATTCTATCCCAGCTGTTACACGTCCTATAGTCAGACTACTATTGTCTGGTTGGTTTCCATGAACAAGTGTGCCAGGTGTTCTCGAATTCTAGGTACAACATGAAATAGAAATCAGTTTGTAATGATGTAAATGAAAATTATAGTATTGAACCATATAATACCTGAACCATGATTGATCTTGACGTTCTCTTATCATCTCCTTCAATCCATGGGTCTATGTATTTTATCCTATATATTGAGTCAATCTGCCCCCTCTCTAGTGACAAATTGAGTTTCTGGTTTCTCCCAAAAAGATTCTTATGGTAAATGGCACAGCTGCATTTTTTAAAAAATCCATGAGCATAACCTTGGAAGTAAAACTACTTGAACAAGACTGGTGGTGGAACTATGCAAGTTTAAGAGGGAAAGATATTCAGCAAGCAATATTGTTGGACTAAGTTTCATGCAAATTGAAAAACAAAAAATTTAGACCTTTTGCTACAAGGTCTTAGGTAAAGCATAAAAGTTTATTAAGATCCTGCCAAATCATAAAGAATCCAGAATTGTGGACATCAAAAAGTTGATGATGAAGAAAGAAATTGATGGAATTTCATGTAAAAATTGCACAAATGCAAATATTGGATAAGCTTGAACACTTGGTTGATCAAAAAACTCACAACATATAGCAAATGGTAAAACTTAAAATGGGTCAAAATAACACATGAGACTAATAATTCGACACCAATTACCTTCCAATTAATCCAGCAAGCGGCCCATTTGTTATCCTATGGATTGAAGGATTGAAAGATAAATAAGTTAATAGCTCTGAACAAAAATGTTTTTTCCAAAACATAGTAGTTTTCAGTAAAATATATCACATACCCACTTGAAATTCCGCCACCAGCAGTAATACCTCTAGCACTCTTACGCTCAACAAGATTCATTGTCAGATCAACCTTTCCAGTATCTGTTACATATCAATATGTTAACCTCAAAAAGAAATAGTACAATTTAATTGTACATAGACTGCTGCTATAGCAAGATAATACACATGAGGTTTTAGGTGAACTACCTCCTGCAGGTTGGGGAATGATGCTAACATCTTCCATAATTCCCATTGCCAGCACAGTCTCAACATCTCTTTTCCCCTGAAGTGCACTGTATACCTATATTATGGTAATAAGCAGTTCAATAAAAAATAATTAATACAGTGAAAAAATATCTTACAGAAGAGGGTCCAGGAAAACATGTACCTGTCCTTTCTTGGTTAAAAGTTGCCGAAGTATAGTTTCAGGTTTTGTTTTTCCAGCAGTTGGTTCACCCCTGGTGAAACAATGAATAAATCATACAAGAAATATGAAAAGTGGCACTATTTGCTTAAATACAGTCATTTTATAGATCCTTACGTCCTATCAACAAAACGTATGTTTATGTTGTTGACTTCAGCTTCTGAAACTTGTAACTTAAGAATACCTCCTGAAAAAATCTCAATACCTGACACCTAAAGAGAACAAGAAAGAGAAACACAAATCAAACTTTAAGGCCAAAATAAGACTTGAGACGGATTTCATTTCACATCATGGAGGTAACAGGAAATAGAATACTACAGTTCTACAGCGGATCAATAGCTAACCATGCCAATGAGACCACGGTCCATGTACCAACCATTGATTGAGCTAATTATTTCATCTAAGCGTCTAATGTTAACAGTTTTCCCTGCATCACTTGACAACAACATAAAGGATATAAGCATGAAATAATAATAGCTAGGTAAGACAATTAAAGATAAACATAAATGAACAGAAGTAAATGAATAAGTATGTGGATGATTAACAATAGAAAGGAAAACATACCATATCCATCACGAAAAGCATCTTCTACAAACTTTGTTGGAAGAACATTGGCTCCTTCACACACCAACCCTTGAAACTCTTGGTTTGGTTCTACCTTGTGGCAAAAGATACTGATATGAGAAATAGTAGCATCACTCAACAAGTAAACATTATATTTTCTACCCCTTCTATTAGGAAATTCACCTAAAGAAATAAAAGGAGTACTGAAGATGCATTTCTTATTACACTTTCATGCATTCAAGGCTTCCAAACTTTGCAGCAGCATAGAAAGGACTATTCAAAAACTTATCATGAACAAAAAATGTAATCACAAATACCAGTAATTTGATACTGAGTACAAACAAACATCACTAGACAAGTATTAAATAACAAATTACACATATGCAGCTTGAAAAATATATGCATATAAAGCAAATATCCTGATAGATTGCATATCAAGGTTTTCCCAACAATTTACAATATGATAATAGCAATGAGTAAAATAGCAGCTGTCCTATTATTGTCTGGTATTACTGTCACCAGTAAGTGCTGAAAACAAGCAT
The DNA here is from genome assembly GCF_001879475.1 of Ipomoea nil. Lineage (NCBI taxonomy): Eukaryota > Viridiplantae > Streptophyta > Magnoliopsida > Solanales > Convolvulaceae > Ipomoea > Ipomoea nil. The sequence goes on from NW_017619075.1 coordinate 564,495, forward strand.
CTAAACTGAAACGAATTTGCAAGGCAGATTGACCTTAAATCATCACAACCATGGAAAATGATCTAATAGAATAGTCTAACAATAAATTACAAACACCCAAAAGCATTAAGTAATCTTAAGATACATATTGTGATTTAGACCAATGCAAGAATGCAATTCCATCTACCACCAGTAAATGTAAACTTTACACAGCAAGAGTTCCCAGTTTCTTTTTTAGCATATTTCATCTCAGTTAATTTTAGAAAGATAAAAATAAGGAAATGATGACAGCCAAAATGGAATCCCTAGATATCACAAGATTTCTATTTCACTCTTCCTTAGTCTTTTCCACCATTCCTGTATCAGACTCCCAGTAGTTTGTCCCCAAATTTCAAATCCTATAGCTCCTTGTTTAAAGCCTATAAAATCTCCTTTTCCATGGAAAATAAAATAAATGTTTCATCAAGATTAAGGATACATCACTGATCACCCAAAACCATTACCCCTGAAAACATTGCATAGAACAAAAGTTTTCCATTTCCAAGTCAACTCCTTTATCAAACTAAAGGTCATTTCATCAACCTAACCCCAACTCTCTATGCACATTGCATAGTGCACAGTGCACACTTCCATACACGTATATATACCACGAATAAAACATACAAAGTATGTAACTTTAGATTAATCCAATGAAGAGCATACGTAATAAATATATTCCGGAAGTACCTGAAAAACCAATTGAATCCCATCTCTGGTATCAACAGCGACGGGCATGCAAGAGCAGAAGTACCCACTGGCAACGATCCTATGCACATCTTCCTGGACCTCCTGGACAGTTAGGGCCGAGTTTGGTCGGCAAGCCTTAAGAGCATTGAGAGCTTCAGCCTCCAAATCCTTCCTCTCAAGCTCCTCACCGTCCTTGCTCCTCACCAACACCTCACTTATCAGCACCCTCTCCTCCCTCGCACTCTTGGGTGGCACCGGCTGAGTCGCCGGAAAGTCAGCATCAGTTTCCCGAGTCTGGGCCAGCGACAGTGAGGAGCAGCACAGGAGAGGGAATTGGGGGTTGGAATTGAACCTTTTGAGGGTTTTGTGAAATGGGAATTTCAGGAATTCGGTGAGCACACTCTGCGGGTTGAAATTTGGGGCAAATGGGTTTGGGAGCTTGGGAAGTTTGCTGAGGGTAAGATGGAGGGTAGATAGTAGAGGGTTAGGGGTGCGGGACTGGGACGGAAAAGAGAATGGAGGGAGTTTGATAGAGGAAGATGTGAATATGACGTCGCTTTTTCTCTCCATTGTTGAGAATCCCTTAAACTCTGCGACGAAATTTTGGTCCTGCAATTCCTAAAGGCGCCGCCGCGACAGAGGTGTGTTGCTGACAGTATAGACAGTAGAGTGCTGAGTGAGAGGAAAAGGATGATCGATCACCGATGAATCGATGATGGCCGGATTTACGAAATTACGGGTCGAGCGGGCCCAGTTTAAGATTTGGGTTTCTCTGTTTGTAATTTTAAGTTGGGCCCATAATAATTCTAGGGATTGTTATAGTCCGCAAATTATGCCCTGAACCCGTGTCCACCATGTATTGTGGACACGAGTCCAAAACGACGTTGTTTTCAGGAAAAACGCGTCATTCTAGTTTTAAAAAAAAATTGATTTTTTCTTGCCGTTAACGGCATTATTCATTTGTGGGATTATGAATGTACAGTTATGCCGTTATGAATGTACAGTGTAATTATGAATGTACAGTTATAGAATTATGAAATTATGAACACAGAGCTTTGACATTATTAACTTACAATTTTGAACATATAGTGATAAAATTATGAACATAGAGCTCAAAAATTGTGAACATAGAGTTTCGAAAATTATGAATGTACAGTTATAGAGTTATGAATGTACAGTTATGGGATTATGAATGTACAGTTATTGAATTATGAACACAGAGCTCTGACATTATGAACTTACAATTATAAACATACAGTGATAAAATTATGAACATAGAGCTCTAAAATTGTGAACATAGAGTTTCGAAAATTATGAATTTACAGTTATTGAATTATGAATGTACAGTTACCGAATTATGAATGTACAGTTATGAAATTTTGAACATAGAACTCTGACATTATGAACATATAGTGATAAAATTATGAACATATGCTCCTATAACGAAGCGGTCTGAAATTTAAAAAAAAAAAAAAAAAAAAAAAAAAAAAAAAAAAAAAAAGTGGAAGATAACGGTGCCACTAACGGCACCGTTACCGTGTCAACACTGTAGGCTGGACACGGGTCCACAGCATAACGATTGGTTATAGTCCACATTTGCAAATTAATTTTTTTTTCTTTTAATACAAACAAAATTAATATATAAAAATGTATCATTACCACTACCGCTACCACGTCACCACCACCACTACCACATAATAATAATAATAATAATAATAATAATAATAATAATAATAATAATAATAATAATATCAATATTATTATTATTATTATTATTATTATTATTATTATTATTTTATAATAAATATATTGTTCATTTTCAAGAAAACGAAACAAATAAAAAAGTTATGAATAAGGATTAAATAGACCCTTGAACTATTGATGAAAGTGCAATTAGCTCCCTCAATTACAAAACGCTTCAGTTAGGCACTTAAATCTTTTTAAAAAATACAATTAGACCTTTTTACAAGTTATCATCAAATAATTGGTTAAAATTAGTTGACTTGACATCCACATGAATCCTAAATGCTGACATGTAATATATTTAAATAATTAAATAATTTTTTTTTAATTATTAGATGCCATGGCAGCTTGGTAGCCAACCACACTGCCATGGTAACGTTGTCTTCTTCCAGTTTGGAAGAACTGGAAGAAGACGCTTCATCTTCATCCATACTGTAAGACGATGTGTGAGCTTCCATGACAACGTTTATGGAAAAATAGACAAAAGTAATCAAACAAAATAACAAAATAAAATAAGTAACAGCCGGCAAGTAATTTGTCATTTGGTATTCTTCTTATTCCCAGAATTTATCACTTCATCCTTCTTCTTTCTTGATTACAAATTCTGTCATTGGGCCATGACATAGGCCCGGGGCAGGATATATATATATATATATAAAAAAAAAAAAAAAAACAGGGGCAACTCGGTCCTAGGTGAAAGGCGAAGCCGCCCTGTGGCACCGTTTACTTTTCAGGCGGCCTGGCTCACTAGACCCGACATTCACGACGTGGTCCACCGAACTTGGAGGACTGACCGGGGTTTCATTGAAAACACTAAAATCTTGGCTACGGAGCTATCCACCTGGAACAAAGAGTTGTTTGGAAACATTTCAGACGCAAGAAGATTCTTCTGTCTCGACTCAGTGGCATCCAGAAGGTCCAGGCTCACAGGTACCACAGGGGCCTTGCTAGTCTCGAAACGAAGTTAAAAGCTGAGCTTGAAATGACCCTGCACCAAGAAGAATTGTTATGGTACCAAAAATCCAGGGAGGAATGGATTAGCTCTGGAGATAGGAATACAACATACTACCATGCGGCGGCCACAGTGCGCAAGTCACGCAGTTCGGTACATCGGCTCTTGGATGACAATGGCGTATGGATCTCGGACGCCTCTGAAATGCGCTCTCATGTACGAAATTTCTACTCCCAGCTGTTCTTGGGGGAGTCCAATGGGATCCTAGGAGGAGGCTTGCATGCGAACTTTCCTCGCCTTAGAGAGATTGATTGGGCTTGTTTTAACAGGGCAGTGTCAAAAGAAGAGGTCCATAATGCTTTAAAAGATATGAAGCCGTTCAATGCACCGGGACCGGATGGCTTTCAAGCTGGTTTTTACCAACATATGTGGCCGGAAACGGGGGATGATGTTTTCAGACTGGTTCAACAGGCTTTCTTAACAGGGGTCCTTCCGGAGGGGCTGAATGATACTCTTATAGCCCTGATTCCTAAGGTGAAGGGTCCGGAGACCATCAAGCAATTCAGACCCATTAGTCTCTGCAATGTCAGTTACAAGATCATCACCAAGACTATCACGAACCGTCTCAAGTTGATCCTCCCAAAGATTGTGGGACCGTACCAAAGCTCGTTCGTACCAGGACGTCAAATCACGGACAACGTCCTTATTTTTCAGGAAGTCATGCACACTATGCGAGGGAAACAAGGTGCGAAAGGGTATATGGCGATCAAACTGGACCTGGAAAAAACGTATGATCGCCTATCCTGGGACTTCATTCAAGATACGTTGGAACAAGCTGGCTTCACCGGACTGCTTAAAGACCTCATGATGACATGTATCCGAATGCCCACGCTGTCTATCCTTTGGGGCGGGGAAAGATTGGAGCCAATTCGCCCCACCCGGGGCATTAGGCAGGGGGACGCTATGTCGCCGGCTATCTTTGTTTTGTGTATGGAACGGCTCAGCCAGTTAATTACCTCTGCAGTTGAGAATCAGGTTTGGAAAGGTATAAAGCTTGCTTCTAATGGGCCCGTTCTAACTCATTTATGTTTCGCAGATGACATGGTGCTATTCACGAAGGCGTCAGTGGCGCAGGTCGAGGTGGTAAAGAACGTTTTGGACAGATTTTGTGCGGCTTCAGGGCAGCGCATAAGCCTTAATAAGTCCCAGGTGCTATTTTCAAAAAACACGGCGCCGGGGCTGGCAGACGACCTCACAAGGCGATTGAATATTGCAAGAACGATGGACTTTGGGAAGTATCTAGGGGTGCCGGCAATCCACGGTCGGGTCACGTGCAATACCTTCTCCGATTTACTGACTAGAATCAACTCCCGTCTGGAAGGATGGAAAGCAAAGAATTTATCTTTGGCAGGGCGTGTGGTTTTGGCCAAATCAGTGCTGAATGCCATCCCGATCTACACGATGCAAACCACGGCGCTCCCCAAGAGTTTGTGCTTGGAAATCGAGAAACGAATGAGGAAATTCATTTGGGGCGGAAACGACACGGTAAACAAAATGAGCCTGGCTAACTGGGATTTGGTTACCACCGCGAAAGAAGCGGGTGGGTTGGGACTCTTGCGGCTTTGCGATATGAATAGGGCATGCATGGTTAAACTAGCCTGGCGTATTAAAAATGATAGTGAGAGCTTGTGGGCACGGGTCATGACCACGAAGTACAGGTGTCCTATAGGAACGCAACAAGTTACGCAGGGAAGGAAAGGGGTTTCAAATGCTTGGAGAGGTATTGCTGAGGCCTGGGATTTTATGACTGAGCATCTTACTCACGTCGTCCGGAATGGAATGGACACGCAATTCTGGATTGGGAAGTGGATTTCACCGGAGCCTCTATATGTGCAGCTGCGAACGCAATTGGCTCTGCCGGACCTTTACGCACCAGTTAGGGATTATTGGGACGAAATGCGGGGCTGGAAATGGGAATTGCTTGAGGATGCCCTCCCAACAGAGATGAAAGCACGCCTCGCCAGTTTCGTTCTCACGGAAGAACACGTGCCGGATGCCTTAGGATGGGACCTTGATCCCAAAGGAATGTTCACTGTGCGATCAGCTTACAGTGCAATTGTGAATGGTCCTATAGACAATACTGATGGAAGCTGGAAGAAAATGTGGCGTATACGCGTGCCCGCCAGAATTTGCATGTTCTTGTGGCTAGTTCTCCACGGAAAGATTTTGACGAATGCGGAAAGAGCACGCCGTAAGTTGACATCTAATCCTTTTTGTTTTCGATGTGCAGGTCACCCGGAGGATTTGAATCACTTGTTTAGAACGTGCCCGGCAGCGAAACAGGTTTGGAATGCAGCACTCACAAGCAGAACGCGCGAACGTTTAGACACTTTGCCCTGGGATGTTTGGCTAGAGACGAATCTACGGGGTAACGGAATGAATGGTTTCAGTGATCATTGGCGGGAGAGCTTCTGCATTCGACTTTGGTGGCTGTGGCGCTGGCGGAATGATGAGATCTTCAAGCAGCAGTCTAGAACCTTGGGGCAGAAGCTCGAGTGGATTGCGAATTACGAATTGGAGGTCCTGGCCGCTTATTCGAAGCGGATTCACCCGGAGAAGGGAACGGAAAATCACACGCCTGACCAAGTGCGATGGCGGAAACCAGCAAGGGGTTGGGTGAAGCTGAATATTGACGGTTGTTGCAAAGCCAAAGACATGGCCGGCTGTGGGGGTTTGCTCCGCGATGAAAACGGAACATGGCTGACTGGCTTTACATGCAACATTGGACGCTGCAGTGCTTATGAGGCAGAGCTATGGGGGATGTTACATGGTTTGTGCATGGCGAGACGGAGAGGCATTACAAAATTAATAGCTGAGAGTGACTCGGCGCAGCTGATTAGTGACTTACGACCGAAGAGTGCCACAAGCGACGTCACCAATAACCTCCTCTGGCGATGCATGCGGGAGGCCAGTGCCTTCAGCGAGATTACCTTTGAGCATACTTTCAGGGAAGGAAACATAGTGGCAGATATGATCGCCGCGACAGCTCTTGATCATCAGATTGGTTACCGCGACCTCTCGGAGCCGCCGCTAGCTCTTTGCGAAAGCCTCAAGCTCGATCAATTGGAGGCGGGGACTCGTCGTCACCACTGAGTTCCCCGGGTTTTTGCCCTCTTTCAGATACAAAAAAAAAAAAAAAAAAAAAAACTATTTCATGCCTAAAATTAAAATTAAATAAAGAAAAAATTATTAATATCAATAACTTTAAATAAGATTAACAAGTTTTTAACAATTTTACATATACAACAATAATTATGAAAAAAATTCTAGGTGTTTTCCTTAATGCAAAATAATAAATAATCGCATAAGTGTCTTCATAAATAAATAATATTATTTATAAAAATGAATAAATAATTTAAAATCTAGTAAACTTATAAACAATAACATTGTTATCATAATAAATAATAAATTAATTATTATTAAAAAATTTATAAAGTAATAATTACAAACATATGTGAAGTTAAAAATCTTTTTTGACTAGGAGCAAGAGATTAAAATATGTCAAAACGCAATAAAAAAAAATGTAAAAAGATATGAAACATAATTATCTAGATAAAATAATTTGAACATAAAGCATATTATAAATCACACATCTTCTATATTATTTATATGATTTTTATAAATACTTTTTCTTTTAAATAGATAAATTTCAAACTTTTTTAGAATAATTTGAATACAATGACACATGATAGAAGCTTCTATATTACATTGATGAGATATTCATAAAAATTTACGGAGTAAATTATCTTTTAATTTTTTTTTTTATAATTCAATCTTAAAATATATCATATAACTCCCTCCGTCCTACTTTTAGGTGTCTTGTTTGGTTAACATGAGTTGATTGAAATTTTTTTAATTCAATTTTTCATAATATGTTTAGTATAAGTATATAAAAATTTATAAATTTAAAAAATGCATAAAAAAATTAAAATAAAAATTTATATCTTTAATATAAAAAATTTTCATAATATGTATAGTATAAATATATGAAAATTTATATATTCAAAAACTACATTAAAAATACTACTCCGTATTAAACACAAAAATCAATAAAAATAAATTTTTAAAATATAAGCAAAGAAATAAAGTTGAGGAATTCTAAATTGTGAAGGGAAGGATTGGATCACCGGCCTTTGGTTAAATGAGGTTAAAATTTAAGTATCGTACTAACCAAGCTAATTCACTTTACTATAAAGCAATTGTATATAAATTTTTTATACTCAATACATATAGACTATATATATCAGATAGGAATAAGGTTCAAATTGGCCACTGAACGTAACATGAAAATGCAATTAGGCCACTGAACGAAAAAGAAGTGCAATTAGGCCATTGAACACTCAAAAAATGTGCAATTAGGCCACTGAACTCTCCAAACGTATGCAATTTTACCGGATAGCAGGTTACCATCAATTTTAGCAGGTTACCTGCTTACGTGGCAGCTTAGTTGGCATTTTTAATAATTTTTAAATAATTTTTAATAATTAATTTTAATAATAAATTTTATAAAAAAATTGGAAAAAATTAAATAAAAAAATAAAATAAAGTCGTTTTTATTTTTAAAAAATTTTTTTTAATAAAAAGTTATTATTAACTTTTATTAAAAATTAATTAAAATTTATTAAAAATGCCAACTCAGATGCCACGTAAGCAGATAACCTGCTAAAATTGAGGGTAACCTGCTATCAGGTGAAATTGCACATTTTTGGAGTGTTCAGTGGCCTAATTGCACTTTTTTTTCGTTCAGTGGCCTAATTGCATTTTCAGGTTACGTTCAGTGGCCAATTTGAACCTTATTCCTATAAGATATAGGATGGGACCCTCCCCCAAGCATGGGCCCTGGACAAGGGCCCAACCTGCCCTTGCCCCAGGACCGGCCCTGCAAACTATAAGAAGATAACACTACCATGACAGTCAATAATTTTTGTAAAAAAGGTATTCTTCCGAATTGGAAGAAGACAACACTGCCATGGCAGCTTGGTTGGCTACCAAAGTACAAAGCTTCCATGGCAGCCAATAACTAAAAAAAAAAATTATTTAAATATATTACATGTCAACATTTAGGGTGTGTTTGGAAACCTGGAAAATGAGTTCTGGAAATCATTTTCCAAGTTTTCATTGTTTGGATGTGCCTGGAAAATCAAGTCAACGGAAATCATTTTCCGTTGACTTTGGGAAATAAGCTTGTTTTGGAGGAAAATGACTTCCCCTTTTTTTGGGGGGAAGTCATTTTCCAACTTTTACACCAACATCACACCACCATCAACATCTTCAACATCATACCACCACCACCTCACTACCACCATCACCACCACTACTGCCGCCGCCACCACACCACCACCGCAACCACTACCACTACTACCACCAACACCATACCACCACCACCACCGCAACCACCGCAACCACTACCACCACCACCACCACCACCGAAACCACTACCACCACCAACACCATACCACCACCACCACCACCACCGCAACCAACGTCACCGCCACCACCACCACCATACCACCGCCACCACGCCACCACCACTACCACCACCACCGCCACCACTACCACCACCATACCACCGTAACCACCGTCGCCGCTACCACAACCACCATCACACCACCACCACTACCGCCGCCACCATACCACCGCAACCACCGTCGCCGCCACCACCACCATACCACCGCCGCCGCCGCCGCCGCCACCACCATACCACCGCCACCACCACCATCACACCACCGCCGCCGCCACCACCACCACCATACCACCGCAAAAACCGCCACTGTCACCACCACCACTGCCACCACCAGTTATTATTATTATATAACAAATAACACCACTACCACTACACCACCACCACAATAATATTTTTTTTTATATATTATTACTTATTTTTTATTATATTTAAAATTATTATTATATTATTATATATTATTATTATACATGTTGTAATATTCTAAATAAAATAATTAAAATATTTAATTTATACAATTCTACTTATTTTCCAGAAAATGAACCAAACACACAAAAATAGTTTTCCAGAATGCAACCAAACATCGGAAAGGAAAATGCTTTCCGGAAAATGACTCATTTTCTAGAAAACATTTTCCAGAAGTCATTTTCATACTTTCCAAACGGACCCTTAGGATATATGTAGATGGCAAATTGGTTAATTTTAACTCATTACCTGATGGTAACTACTTGTAAAAAGAACTAATTGCATTTTTTTAAAATTTATGTGCCTAAATTGAAGTTTTTTGTAGTTGAAGGAGCTAATTACACTTTCATTTCATCAACAGTTCAAAGGGTCTATTTGACCCTTATCCCAAAAAATTATAATTCTTAACTTTCAGCAAAATATAAAAAATATAAAGTATTTTCTAAATAATATATTATTTTATAAAAATTATTATTATTTTTTCAAATTTGTAAAAGGACCCTAAAATATTTTGCTAATCTAAATTGGCAGAAACAAGATCCCACAAAACGACTTCATGATCTAGTCAATATGTACTATGGCTAACATTGATGTTGCTAACATTTCTTCTACCCATTTTGAATCTTAGGGCAATCCCATTTGTAGATTTTAGGAGATTTTTTTAGAAGTAAAAATTGTGAATGATTTTTTAACAAATGGGGAGTTGGATGTTTGGTAATTTTATCTCCTGCAAGTAGGGTTGCAAAAATCGTGAAATCGGCGCCTAGGCGCTAGGAGGCCGCCGCGAGGAATGGCCTCGGTGGCCTCCTACGCGGCCGGCCGGTTCGGCGGTTCGATGAATTTTTTTTTTTTAAATGTCGGAAAAGATTCGGAAGGCATAACTTTTGACTCGGTTGTCCGATTTGGACAAATTTTTTTTTTCAAATCGCGTATTTTTTCGAGATCTATACACCGCAAACAACCAAAGGCGGTTTGGTCCACTAATTTCTCAAAAAATGCTTCTTTAGCTCTTAATTTTTAGTTTTTTTTTTATGTATTTAGATGGTTTAAACAATCTTTTGAACAATCTTACAACCACTTTTGTAAATAGTTTCTAAGAAATAACTATGAAAACCTTATGTTTTAGTACTAAATTTTGAAAATTTTTAATTTATAATTTTTTTAATTAAAAAAATAAAAAATAATAATAAAAATAATAAAAAATCGGCGCCTAGTCGCCGATTAATCGGCAATCGGCGCCTAGGCGCCCCCTTGGCGCCTAGGGGGCGCCTAACGTTTTTTGCAACATTGCCTGCAAGATATGTATTTTTGTGGGGCTCATTTCCTTTTTTTTTTTTTTTTTTTTTTTGTGGATTTTTTCCTCCCTTTTTCTCTCTCTCCAGTTTTCTCTTTCATTGTCACATCCTAAAAAATTCAACAAAAACTACAACTATTACAGGGCGTTTGGTTGAAAAGAATTTAAATTCCCTTCCCACTTAATTCTCACCTAATTCCAAAGGTCACAAAATTTCCTTGTTTGGTTAAAAGGAATTGCAATTCCCCCATTTACATGGAATTAAAATCCCATGTCGCCCTGAGATTTTAGAAAGAAAAAAAGATACTGATAAGTCAAAATTACCCATTCCTTTTTTAACATAAAATTAATGCCTAACAACAACAATGGACATTTTTTACTTTATATTACTTATTCCCTTTCAATTCCCATGTATACCATGTATACCAAACATTGGAATTGAAATTCCCAATAATTCTATTCCTGTAAACCAAACATTGAAATTTAAATTATCACTTTATTCTTTTTTTGTTGAAAGCTACTGGTTCTATTACATTGTAGTATCTGTTCATATACTTTCTCAACCTACTGAAACACAAAGAACCAATAACGCCTCCACTGAGGCTCGAACTCATAATCTTCCAAATGGAAGTCCAACCCGGATACCATTAGACCACATAGTCCTGGTAAATTATCACTTTATTCATCTCCCCTGAAATTACAATTTAATCGTAATTCCTCATCTCCAACCAAACGCCCTGTTAATGTTGTTCTTATGGTATTTTCTTTCCTCTCTCTCTTCTTTTCTTTTTTTGATTTGTGAGCACTCCTTCATCTCCCTTTATATTTGTTACTAGTAAGTGTCCCGTGCGATGCACAGACTATTATTAATTTAACAAATGAGCAAATTACACTTTTGTTCCTATAATTATCGGGGGCGTGTTAATTTCGCTCCATAACTTTTAAAACTAACAATTTAGTCCTTTAACTATGTTTTTTAGGAGATTTGGTCCTTTCGGCCAAATCACCCGTGAAAATTGGCCGAAAAAACTTAAACATTTAAAAAAAATTTATTCATGAGGGCAAAATAGTCTTTTTAAATTTATCTCTAATCAATTAATGTTAGAAACATAACAGAATTATTACAATGTTAATTCTCAATTATGGATTAACAATTATTAGTCAAATTAATTTTGTGAATTACTCTCCTATCCACTAAAATCTTTTTGCTTATTATTCACTTTGATTTTCTTTTCATATTTATTTAATTATTTATGATGATTATGATTATGATTATGAAAAAATTTTCTTTAATCATTTTGCTTTAATATATATAGAGATAGAAATAAATATTTTTTCCTAATGATTTTACTTTGAAAAATTTTCCATAATCATTTTGCTTTAATATGTATAGAGATAGAGATAGAGATAGAGATAGAGATAGGGATAGAGATAGAGATATAGATTAATTTTGTGAATACAATAAATGTTTTTTTTGGCTATCATTTTGCTTTAATAGAGATAGAGATAGAGATAGAGATTGAGATTGAGATAGAGATAGAGAAAGATTTTAGGAAAAATGACACTTTTTCCCCCTGTGTTATATGCTTATAGCACTTTTTTCCCCTGAGTTATTCATGCATTCACATTTGCCCCCTCAATTATTATAGAAGTGGCGGTTTTTCCCCCTAATAATATTAAATGGACATTTCTACCCTTAAAACAAATATTTTATTTATTTATCTTCTTCAACAAATTATTGCTTATACGTAGGGATGACCACGGTTCGGTTCGAACTAAACCAAACACTATAGCAATCAAATTAAAAAATTTCGGTTATGATTCATAACATAACCCAATATTTGGATTTCCGTTTATTAAAATCGTGAACTGGAAAAAAATGGATCCTGAACCGTGAACTGGAGGTTCAAATCGGAACAACTACTAGCAATAGCTTAAATTAGAATTATAATATTTACAAATAGTGTATGTTTTTTCCGCATTTATAATGACTCCCACATATAAGTATATATAATCGCGGTTTGAGTTTTATTTTGAACCGTCGGTTCACGATTTTGGATCCAATTTGAACGGTTGGTTCAAACTTTCTTTTAAAATTTTATTTTTTTATTTTTAAAATATTCTAAATTCAACACTTAATGTATTTTATTTTTTCAAATCGTGGTTATAATTTGTTGGAGAAGAAAAATAAATAAAATATTTATTTTAAGGGTAAATATGTCCATTTAATATATCAGGGGGAAAAACTGCCACTTAAATAATTTAGGAGAAAAAAATACTATAAGTATATAACAAAGAGGGAAAAAGTACCATTTTCCCAAGATTTTATTTTATGAAAACTAGGGTTTGATATGTTATAGCGCAATTTGTAATTTTACCTCTGCAATAACTTTAGGAACGGTACAAAAAATAGTAATTTTTGCAGGACATTTAAAACTATTCTTTAAATTAATTGTTCGAATACAGATAATGAATTCTAATTTTAATTTGATTATTATTGTTTACTGTCAAATGCCAAACTTAACCAACCATTATAAATTACATCTAGAAAAGAGTTGCCCACATTTCCACCAACCCCAAACTCGTGGCTAAAAATTTGCGATTTTCACACCGAAAAACATACGGACTACTTTTCCAATAGGAATAAGGGTCAAATAGGCCATCCAACTGCACATAATAATTCAATTAGGCCACTGAACCTAAAAAAGCAACAATTAGATCCCTAAACTAATCATTTTTTTTACAATTAGTCTAATTTGTAAGTTTTCTAGGTTGTTAGCAGGTCACCTTAGATTTAAAATATTTTTTTAAATTTAAAATATTTTTTAAAATATTTATTATTTAAAATAATTATTTAAAACTTAAAAAAAAAAAAAAAAAAAGGAAACAGATCGTCTCCGGCCATGGATTCGTCTCCATGGCCGGAGACATCTTCGTCTCCGGCCATGGAGACGAAGAGTCTCTTTGTCTCCACTGCCGGAGACGATGAAGTTATCTCCGTCTCCATGGCCGGAGACGAAGAGTCTCTTCGTCTCCGGCCATGGAGACGAAGATAACTTCTTCGTCTCCGGCCGGCCAGAGACGAAGAGGTCTCCGGCCATGGAGACGAATCCATGGCCAGAGACGAAGAGGTCTCCGGCCATGGAGACGAATCCATGGCCGGAGACGATTTTTTTTTTTTTTTTTTAATTTTAAATTTTAAATAATTACTTTGAATAATAAAATTTTAAAAAATACTTTAAATTTTAAAAAAAATATTTTAAATTAAAAGGTGACCTGCTAGCAACCTAGAAAACTTATAAATTAGACTAATTGCAAGAAAATTGTTAGTTTAGGGATCTAATTGTTGTTTTTTTAGGTTCAGTGGCCTAATTGCATTATTGTGTGCAGTTGGATGGCCTATTTGACCCTTATTCCTTTCCAATAATATGTGAAAGCAATCAGATTCCTCTGTGTATCCAAACACGTTACAACCCCCTTCAGGCATTCACCATTCCGATTCATTCACTCAAATTAAAATTCTTTAATCTCAATTAACGGCGATTAAAATCAATCATTTAGGAGGTGTAGATTCTAAGCGTACACCGAGGTGCACTCAATCAAACCTAGTCACATCACTATAAAATATCTCTAAACAGTTCAGAACACCGCCCGTTTACAACAGAGCTCCTCGGTATTCTCTCCTCCACTGTTCTTTCTCTCCGCGAGTTGAGCGAAGGTAATAACTCCCTCTCTCCATCCACCACTGCTCCATAAATAAGATTTGATTGGCGATAACTTGAATTGATATTAGTTTTTTAGTTTCGTTTCTTTGTTTGATGATTTTAACTTCATAGCGGTCTGTATTTATGCTACACATCTTGAATTACTGTATTTTTTTTGAATCAGATTTGATGAATCGCGTTTTTTTTATTTTATTTTTTTGCATCTTAAGATGAATGCTTATTTCTGTATATGAATCAAACTTTTTGTTTGGTTTGCTTATTGATCTGTTAATAAATGACGTTAATGATTGAATTCATATTGACTATTTATTTTTCAAGTTCTCGCTGTTCAAATTTCTTTCGTATACTTTGAAACACATATGCAACGGTTTTCTGCATTTTCTGTTTATAAATGGGAATATGTATGTGTGTGTAATTATTTATACGATTACGTGCGTGTTATGATCGTTCTTTTCATACGCACTTATTTATGCTTTATTTCAACACTTTTCTAAAACTCAAATGGTACTTTTGCGAGATCATGAATTCATGATAGAATTGTGCATCAATAGAGAAGAAAGTAAAGAAGTAAATTTGAATTAAATCATTGCTAAACTTGGGCATTGAATTGAATAAATTTGAAATCTTAACTACTATGCACACCTTGATGCAATAAGAAAGTTCAATTTATCATTTGCTCCTTTTTTAAAAAAATGATTTTGACAGAGTGGAATGCTGTGCCACTACTCCTTTATGATGTGCTATACTGAGTCTTTGAAGTTACACTTCTATTGGTTGTAATTGCAGTAGTCTACTAGTCTCAATTATTAGTACTTTGAATAATAACATGTTCTGTGAATGAACTTTGATTTTTTCAGGAGTTTGATATAGAACAAAATGGCTGATATTCACCAGCACCTCACTATTGGTCAGAAGTTCAATCTAAGTTCTAGTCTTTCTCAAGATGCTCAAGCATCCTATGGCGGATTGCAAAGACCTGTGTATCATAGGCATTTTGCTTATGGAAACTACTACAATGCAGGACTCAAGTCTTGCCAAGCCTCCCAGGATCTGTCACTGATAACTGCAAATGCTTCACCAGTTTTTGTGCAGGCTCCTGCAGAGAAAGGATTTGCAAGCTTTGCTATTGACTTTCTCATGGGTGGAGTTTCTGCTGCCGTTTCAAAGACTGCAGCTGCCCCTATTGAGCGTGTAAAACTTCTGATTCAAAATCAAGATGAGATGATTAAGGCTGGAAGACTCTCTGAACCTTACAAGGGAATTGGAGATTGTTTTGGTCGAACTATTAAGGATGAAGGAATTGTTTCATTGTGGAGAGGAAACACTGCTAATGTTATCCGTTACTTCCCTACCCAGGTCAGCAATTTTATTCTAGGCTGTAATATGCATTGAATTTAGTGATGGTGTATTACCTAATAATATTTTTCTAATATCTATGTGTAGGCATTGAACTTTGCTTTCAAGGACTACTTCAAGAGGCTCTTCAACTTCAAGAAGGACCGCGATGGCTACTGGAAATGGTTTGCTGGAAACCTTGCCTCTGGTGGTGCTGCTGGTGCTTCCTCTTTACTCTTTGTGTACTCTTTGGATTATGCTCGTACTCGTTTGGCTAATGATGCCAAGGCTGCAAAGGGGGGAGGTGATAGGCAGTTCAATGGTTTGGTTGATGTCTATAGGAAGACACTTGCTTCTGATGGTATTGCTGGACTCTACCGTGGTTTCAACATTTCATGTGTTGGTATCATTGTGTATCGGGGGCTGTATTTTGGATTGTATGACTCCATTAAGCCAGTTATCCTGACGGGAAGTTTGGAGGTTTGTTCTTCTCTAATTCCATATTTTAGGCTGGTTCTCTATTCCACAGTATGTTCTATTTTTGGCATCTGATATTTTTGTCAAATAGAACTTATTTTGCATTATGCGTGGTCAATCCCCTTAGTTGGAGTAATAATCATGCAAACTTTCAGTACTCCATGAGATAGGAAATACCATAAACACATAGCTGTTTGCTTCTCTTTCATGGCCTCGTTAAAGGGTTAGGTTATCTGCTCATCTTATTATTTTTTATTTTTGTAAAACACAATCCCCAATTCAGATTGTTGAACTGTGAGTTGCTTTGGAACTCATAAATGTTTTCTAATTCCTAGTTTGTGGTTCCTACCTTACAAACTGAAGTAAGAAACTTCATATACCAATTCTAATACTTACTAGTACTTGTATTCTTTTACAGGATAGTTTCTTTGCTAGCTTTGCTCTTGGCTGGGTCATTACAAATGGTGCTGGCCTTGCTTCTTACCCAATTGATACAATTCGTAGACGAATGATGATGACATCTGGTGAAGCTGTCAAGTATAAGAGCTCTCTACATGCCTTTTCTCAGATCCTCAAGAATGAGGGTGCCAAATCCCTCTTCAAGGGTGCTGGTGCAAACATCCTCCGTGCTGTTGCCGGTGCTGGTGTGTTAGCAGGATACGATAAGCTTCAGGTCATAGTTTTTGGAAAGAAGTACGGTTCTGGTGGTGCATAAGTTGAAGTGTGGCATCTTGAGATGGTGATGAAAATATTACTACCTACCCATTTTTGAATAACTCATTTTTTGAGGGGGCTTGAGCCCAAAATTTTCTCCAGCCTATTATTGGGGATACTTCATTTTTGCAGACGTAGTGCTGTAGAGATTACAGATTTTAGCAATTTATTTTGGTCTTGCAGTGTAATGCTGCTTTATGTTACATTATAATTTTATATTTATTACATTATAATCTTATATTTATTACATTATTACATTATAATATTATATTTATGCATTTGGTTTTGGATTTTTTGTCCCCTTTCATTTTCCGTTTACAAGATGCTGTTGTTAATCTGTATCTGATCATAGCTACTGCAATTCCTTCAAAGTAGGGGTGTAAATGAGCCGAGCCGCTCACGAGCGGCTCGGTCAACGCTCGGCTCGAGCTCGGTCAAAATTGAGCTCGAGCCGAGCTCGAGCGGCTCGTCAAATAAACGAGCACGAGCCGAGCCTAGATACTCTAGGCTCGTGGCTCGTCGAGCCGTATAATATATGGTATAATATAATTAAAATATAT
The DNA here is from genome assembly GCF_001879475.1 of Ipomoea nil. Lineage (NCBI taxonomy): Eukaryota > Viridiplantae > Streptophyta > Magnoliopsida > Solanales > Convolvulaceae > Ipomoea > Ipomoea nil. The sequence goes on from NW_017619075.1 coordinate 581,986, forward strand.
AAAAATAATAATTAATATTTAAAATTTAAAAGTCAAAGCTCAAAACTCAAAAGCCCTAGAATTCTAGCGCCTTCAGAATTTGATATTTTATATTTCGAGTTTCGACTGTCGAGAGAGACTTTGGCAGTTTCTATTCGAGTATTCGTCCACGACTCCACGCCTCCACGGTAGAGAAACTTCGACAGTTGCCGCCGGTGATTCACGACCAGACTTTGGATCCACGACATCGTCGACTCTGTCCACCCCCAGGGTTTCCGTCGCGAGGAAGCTATAATTCTAGGTATTCATACGTTTGCGTTATTGGAACCTTGATATAAAAAGAAGATATAATTCTAGGTATTCATATTTCATACGTTTGCGTTATTGAAACTTTGAATATATTAGTTCATTATGGTATTGATTCAATTTAGCTATATTCCAGTTTAGTTTCTTGGGATTAACTATATTGATTAACTATTGAAGATATAATCCAGTATTCCAGTTTCTTAATTTGTTAAATATATTAGTTTAGTTTGTTATGGAACCTTGAATATATTAGTTCATTATTGTTAAATATATTAGTTTAGTTTGTCATGGAACCTTGAATATATTAGTTCATTATTTATTTCTTATTGAAGATATAATCCATTTACTTGCAGCAATATAATTTTATAATCCAGTTTCTTAATTTGTTAAATATATAATCCAGTTCATTATGGTTATTATATTAGTTTCTTAATTTGTTAAATATATGAAAGTAAGGTACTAGAATATTGGATTAGTTGTTGTTGAATTGAGGTATGATAACTTGATGTCGTAACTGTTTTCCATTAGGCATGTGAGCATGTCTACCGATAATTCATCTGTCCCGCAAAATCCACACACTCTAAATAGTGTGGTTGGTGAAAGCAATGAAACTATTAATCAATCACATGAACAATCTGAAGGAGTTGAAAGAGTAGAATTACATTCAGATGATCATGACACACAACAAAATGAAGAAACACACGAGCAAGAATTTCAAACAAACAAGAGAAAAAAGACTTCAGGTGTGTGGATTGATTTTCATATGGTCGACATAGATGGAGTGCAGAAGGTACAATGTAATCATTGTCATCATCATTTCGCATTAACTAAATCGGGCACAACAACTAGCTACAAGAGGCATCAAGACAAATGCGTTAAGAGAAAGGCACATTTGAAGGTAAGTACTTAAATTTGAAAATAAATTTTTATATAGCTAAATTATTCTATTCATTATTAATAGTTATGGTATTGGTTTTGTACTTTGTACTTTGTAGGTCACCGATCAACAAACAAAGTTAAATTTTATGCCTAGTGATGGAGTTCCATCCTCCCTTCCTCCATTACATCGTGGAAATTTTAATATGGAAAGAATGAGGGAGTGTGCTGCTAATTGGATCATGATGCATGAACATTCGTTTACTATTTTGGAGGAAGCAGGATTTAACCTATTAATGAAAGAAGGATGGCCGGAGTGGAAAAAAATTAGTAGAAATACATGCAAAGCAGATTGTTTGCAGGTTTATGAGATTGAAAAGAAGAAGTTGAAGAACAATCTTGAAAGTGTTAGTAAAGTAAGTTTGACAACAGATTGTTGGAAGTCAAAAAATTAGAAGATTGAGTATATGGTTGTCACTGGACACTGGATTGATTCTTCTTGGAGGTTGCAAAAGAGAGTTTTAAACTTCATTAACATTCCACCACCGAGGGGAGGTCTTCAGCTTTCTGATGCTATATTTGGATGCATGAAAGAGTGGGGAATTGAAAAGAAAGTGTTTACAATTACAGTTGATAATGCTTCAAGTAACGATTCTGCTATTAGGTACATGAAGGATACACTCCAAAGGTCAAGAAGTTTGGTATGTGGGGGACGTTTGTTTCATGTTCGTTGTTGTGCACACATCTTGAACTTGTGTGTTCAAGATGGATTAGATGAGATTTAGAACATCATTAGTGATGTTAGAAATAGTGTGGAATATGTGAACCGGTCGGAATCAAGGCGTATACAATTTGCTAACTGTGTGCAACAATTGCAATTGAAAGATAGGAAATTGATTCGTGATTGTAAAACTAGATGGAACTCAACTTTTGAGATGTTAAGTTGTGCACTCAAGTTCAAAGAAGCTTTCAAGATGCTAAAAGATCGTGATCCTTTCTATGAGAGTTGTCCATTGGAAGATGATTGGGACAAGGTTGTCAAAGTTTGCTCAATTTTAGAGACTTTCTGGACAGCTACTCACATTATTTCAGGTTTGTTTCTTTTAATATATATATTTTTTAATTTAGTTAAGGTTGTGACTTGTGAATTGTGATTATCTGAATTCAAATTTATTTCAGGTTCTGAGTATCCTACTTCAAATTTGTTTCTTCAAGAAGTTCAAAAAATCAAATCAACATTGGATAGTCATGTAGATGATGAAGATGACTTTATTAAGGATTTGGTTAAAAGAATGAAGAAAAAGTTTGATAAATATTGGGGTGAGTGCAATTTGTTGATGGCTATAGGTGCTGTTTTTGATCCAACAAAGAAAATGCTTGCAGTTGAATTCTGTTTCCCTAGACTTTATTCTGATAAGGAAGCTAAGGAGAATATAGCAAAAGTGAAGGAGATCATCAATACTCTTTATGAAGAGTATGTTGCTGAATCAATGAACAAAGATAATCCTGAAAATCTAAGTTCTTCTAACACTTTTAGAAGCCAAGTCAGCCGCCAAAAGTCTACATATGCTTGGGAAGATTTTGAGGGATTTTGTGCCCAAGTTGAAACTTCAGGGCCTAAAAACTCTGAGTTAGTAGACTATCTAGAAAAAGCGCGTCTTAAGACTACTGAGGTTCCAAGCAACTTTTGTTCTTTAGATTGGTGGAAGATGCATAGACTGCAGTATCCAATATTGTCTCGAATGGCAGCAGATATTTTAGCTATACCTGTTAGCAGTGTGGCTTCAGAAGCAACATTTAGTGCGGACAAGGGTAATTGATTCGTATCGTGCATCATTGTTGCCTGAAACAGCCCAAGCTTTACTTTGTGGGGGTGATTGGCTAAGACATATACATGGAGTTACCAAAAACAAAGTAAGTTAACTTTTATGCTAAAAGATACATTATTTTTTTAAAAAATATTTGTTTAATTGTATACTTATTTTTATTTTATTTTTTTTGTAGAAAGAGAAATCATTCCAAGAAATATTTCTTCCGGCATCCAACTCATGAAAGTAAGTTACAAAGTAACATCTTTGTTTAACTATTTTTAATTAATTTCATTTATTATCTAATATTATTCATTTTTTTTTGCAAGTTGAACAGATATTTCCTGTTTTGAACATATCCGGGACGAAATATATATGTACAAGGAATCAAGGACTACTACACTGTTGACTTGTGTTTTGTTGTGATTTGCAAACTTATTTTGAATGTTTTGAAGTTTGAAAAATGTTATTGACTTGTGTCTTCACTATCTTTTACTTCGTTGCAAAATTATTTTGATTGTTTTGATTTGAAGTTTGGATTATTTATGTATGGATAAAACAGAGTAGTTTAAATTTTAAATCAAACAGGTCAAACCGTCAAATTCAAGGTTAAAATCGAGCACGCATTTGAACTCAAACTCGAGCTCGAGTTCGAGCCTGATCTCGAGCTCGAATTCGAGCTCAAAATCACGCTCGAACTCGAGCTCAAGATCGAGTTCGAGCTCGAGCTCGAACAATCGAGCTGCTCGAGCCGAGCTCGAGCAGCTCGATAATTGCCGAGCTCGAGCTCGAGCATCCAGTCACGAGCTCGATCGAGCACGAGCTCGAGCTCGAGCATAGCTTCATTTACCGAGCTCGAGCTCGAGCATACCCATGCTCGAGCTCGGCTCGGCTCGTTTACACCCCTACTTCAAAGTATCTGTTATCCAATCTTTCAGTCTATATTTTCAACTTCTAGTTCTTTGCTTACGTAGTTATGTTATTCCCAAGTTTAAAAATTTGAATCTGCTAGTTATTGATATGGAATGTGTCAAATTGTTGGCAAATTATTATACCATAAGTTACATTTTAAATAAATTGAAGGTAAATTTTTAATACGTTAAGTTATACTTTTAATAAATTGAAGGCTAATCTTTAATATAATATATTGGATTTAAATTAATTTGAAGTTTAATTTTTAATACATTAAGTTATACTTTTAATAAATTGAAGGTCAATCTTTAATATAATATATTGGATTCTTATTTTTTGAAGTTACACAATACATTATTTGTGTAATGATTATTTATTATTTAGTATATCATTAATAGTCTACTATATAATTTGTTGTCTTGAAAAAAAAATGAAAAATGGAAAGCGGAAAACTGATTAATTAAATTATTGAATTAAATAAAAAAATAAAAATGTAAATAGGTCGCCCATTTGTCAATTCTTCGTAATATTTTAATGAGTAATTTTACACGCACTTCTAATTTACTTTCATTTTCAATTCTATAATGTGACATGCATTAATTGCTTAATTTAATAGGGTGTCATGATGTTTATCGGGAAAAAAATCAATGCCCCCACATTAGCATTCAAACCTGAGACCTGTTATTTAAGAAACCACAAAGTTAGAAGTAGATTTTGAAGCGAAACAACAAAGTTAGAAGTAGATTTTGAAGTTTATGTAGTATTTTTCTAATTTAGGCTCCGTTTGCAAAACCCGGAAAATGACTTCTGGAAAATATTTTCCGGAAAATGAATCATTTTCCAGAAAACATTTTAATTTTCGATGTTTGGCTACACAACGAAAAACTGTCCTCGTGTGTTTGCTTCAATTTTCAGAAAATGAGTAGGAAAGTGGTAAGAATTGTATACTTCAACATTTTAATTATTTGATATTTTTGATAAAATCATTTTGTGAATAGCACTCATTAAGCCTTGTAGACAATATATATATATATATATATATATATATATATATATATATATATATATATATATATATATATATATATATATATATATAGATAGATAGATAGATGTGTATTCAAATGGGGACAAGTATATTATAGAGGACTGTGAGGACATATGTAGTGTGTGTCATTAGCCGGTATGTCGTGTGCATGGCCGAATGTAGTCGTGTGCCACAGTTTGTATGTCGCGTGCTAGATTTGTTAATTTATAAAGTCTGGGTTCGAAACTTGATGTTTACATTTATTCTCGTGTGCCATTATGTATTAAGTTGTGAGACTGGTATTAATTTGTTGTGTGCCCATTATTTGTCCTCACAGTCCTCTATATATTGTTGTCATCATTTGAACTCAACCCTATATATATATATATGATTGTTTTGCCCTCATCATAGCTACCGGCGGGTGGTTGACCACTACCAAGGGGTCAGCGCATATAGCTCTGACATGGCACCGCAGTGCTTATAACTTGATCTATGCCTTTAGCAAACTAATCAAGGTTGGTCCATGCCTTCAGCACGATAACAGAATGGTCTGTGCCTTTAGCACAATAACCGGGCACTCATTGTGCCAAACTCCAACAATTCTTTTCCACCAATCACATCCCGTTCACATCAGATACAATCAATCAGTCAACATGCACAACAACGCAGTGGCCACCGCTCAATAACAACAACAATCAATACACGTCAACACGTAGCAAGGGACAGTCAAGGGAAGACACAACAATCACACCAACAAATGACATCAACATAAACACGAATCCCACAAGATACAGTCTAAACTCTACTTCCCAAGATAACGAGACAACCACAAGACACACACGGGATCATACAAATCTCGTCCTAGGTCAACGGGATACTAACTTAACCCACATGCAATAATCACGACTCACAACTCCTAAAACGGTACCCGGAATATCAAACGAGACACATAAACATCAAACGGGGCACAACGGGACACGGGGAAACATGAAACGAGACAAAACAATGCACCACCCCACCCGTACCAGCGGGTGTACGGCGGGTGGTCAACCACCCGCCGGTGAGCGGTACCATGTATCAGCGGGTGGTCGTCCACCCGCCAGCCGCCCGCTAGTACTGTGGTGTGTACTTGGCGGGTCAGTAGGGCTGTTAACGAACCGAACATAAACAAACGGAGGTTGTTCGTGTTTGTTTGTTAAGGAATTTGGAGTGTTCGTGTTCGTTTGTTAAGGTTTTTGAAAATCATTTGTTAAGCGTTCGTTAGTGTTCGTTAACGTTTGCGAACATGTTCACGAACGTGTTCATTAATGTTAACGAACATGTTCACGAACGTGTTTGTTAATGTTCGTGAACACGTTCGCAAACGTGTTCGTTAACATTAACAAACACGTTCACAAACATGTTAATTAACAAGAACGTTCACGAACATATTTATTTACGTAATTACGTTCATGAACACTTAATAAACAAACACCTGCACATGTTCATGATCACAATTCGTTCGTGAACAATAAATAATCTACGTTCACGAACAATAATCAAACAAACAACACAACTACATAACTAATATAATATAATATAATATATATGTTTGTGAACATGTTCGCAAACATTATTAAACGAACACAAACGAGGTTGTTCACGAACATTATTAAACGAACATAAACGAGCTTATTCACGAACATTGGTAAACTAACACAAACGAGCTTGTTCACGATCTCTTAGGAAACGAGCTTAGAACTGTTCAAGCTTTATTCGTTTATTAACCGAGCTCTAAATTTTGTTTGTTAATGTTCGTTTACCTTAACAAACGAACATAAACGAACGCTTACCGAACACGAACACGAGTAGTTTGTCGAAAGCTCTGTTCGCTAGCACCCCTAGGTGGGAGGTCAGGTGGGGGTTCGTCCCCCCCCCCCCCTGGTTGGTACGATGGTATCTTGGCACTTTTCCCACCGAATTCATCCGTTAAACCCAAAACCAAGTCCGATTACATCCCAATACACAACAACAACAATACAAACTTGAACCACAAGAATTAGGCCAAGAAACAAACACAATTAAATCCTAAATACATGCTCCTAAACATCAAGATTCAAGAACCAATTCCTAATCATGCAAGAACGACAAGAATCGCAGGAACACCAAGATTCCATCAAATAAACCCTAATGACAAGCTCTAGACATGCCCAAACGCAAGATCACACATATAATCAAGCACAACATCAAGATTATCAAATAAACACAATATAAACCCTAGGCAAGGCTCTATCAAGACCATGGTTGCAGTAGGCGCTAGGCGCTAGTCGGGCGCCTGGACAATGCCTAGCGCCTAAGCGGTCTAGGCGGCACCTAGGCGGAATCTAGGCGGGCGCCAAAAAAACAGTGGTAGACTTGCAGTTTGACAATTTTAATGAGGTTGTTTTCAACATTTAATCAAATAACACATCCAAATAAATGAATTAATGATAATTCATAAGTCATAACATCAAAACAATGATTTTCAAAAAAAAAAAAAAATATTAAAACAATATTAAAAATTAAAAATACTCAAATATGAAATACTCAAATACTTCAATCATCTAAAGATTCAAAGTATCAAACTAGTTTACGAGTGTATATATGTCATATTATGTATATGTATGCGCACGCGCACACACGCACTCACACAGACACATATATAATAAAAAAATAGGTCGAGCCGATCGAGTTAACTCGACCGAAATTGACGAGTTAACTCGACTAACTTAAATGCTAGGCGGCCAAATCGGCCGAGTTAGGCGCTAGGCGGACGCTTAGGCGGGCGCCTAGGGGAGAAATCGCCACGGTCTAGAAGCGCCTAGACCGATTTTTACAACCCTGATCAAGACTCAATCACAGAATCACACATACAATTATCAAATGAGCCAATAATCAAGATATAGCAAGGAAAATAAGTTTTGTAAGACATGAGTTACCTCTTAGCCTTAATTAATCCTCCCTTCGCTATTAACGTTCTTTACCAAGATTCTCCTCCGATTGGTTTCCCTAGGCTTGGTGGTGGGGAATTCCTTCTGCTAAGCTCCTTGGGCAAATCGCGTATTTAGTGTTATGAGGGGAAAGAGGGTTCTAAATGCTTTCTAATCCTCTATATATATTTATTCATAAATCCTATTTGGGATCTGATGAATGGCAAAGCCTGCTTTCTTTATTCCTACCGGGTTTCAGGCAAGGCTCCATGATCCGTTATGGACCACATTAATTAATTAAGGAAATTTTAATTAGATTAAATCCTTTTTAATTATTGATAGCGGGATTAATTTAATTAATTAATCCAGGCTCGATGGCCGTAACACGGGATGTTACAATAAGTACTTCTTCTGTAAAAAGAAGGGGCACATGAAGAAAGATTGCATCAAGTACAAAAAGTGGATCGAGAAGAAAGGTATTCTATCCTCATTCGTTTGTTATGAATCTAATATGTCTGAAGTTAACACTAATACTTGGTGGATTGATTCTGGTTCAACAATCCACATTGCAAACTCTTTACAGGGAATGCAGGATCTAAGGAAGCCGGTGGGAAGTGAACGAACCATCTTATCAGGAAATAAGATGGGGTCACAAGTGGAAGTCATTGGAACATGCAAGCTTAGTTTAAGTAGTGGCTTTGTTTTGATTTTAGAAAAGACATTTTATTTACCAAGTTTTTTTGATTTTAGAAAAGACATTTTATTTACCAAGTTTCTCCCGAAACTTGATTTCCATTTCTAGACTTGTGCCGTTGGGTTTCTCTTTTAATTTCCAAGACAAGCATTTTGATATTTTCAATAAATCAACTCATGTTGGATACTGTACATTGTCTGATGGTCTTTATCGTTTACATTTACAAAACAATGCCACTTATAGCTCATTGCATGTTCACTCCAGTTCCAAAAGATCGAGTGTTAGTGAGAACTCCTCCATGTTATGGTATGGGAGATTAGGCCATATCTCCCTTGAACATATAAAGAGATTAGTAAATGATGGGGTACTTAGTACTCTTGATTATAATGATTTCGAGACTTGTATAGACTGCATTAAGGGAAAGTAGACGAACAAGTCTAAGAAAGGTGCCAAAAGGAGTTCAAGTAGGGGTGTAAATGAGCCGAGCCGCTCGTGAGCCACTCGTGAGCGGCTCGGTCAAAACTCGGCTCGAGCTCGAGCAGCTCGTTTGATAATCGAGCTCGAGCCAAGCCTAGATATTCAAGGCTCGTGGCTCGTCGAGCCGCTCACGAGCTGTATAATATATAATATTTATAATATATAATATAACATAATATAATTATAATATATAAAAATAACAATTAAAAAATTGAAGATCAAGCTCGAACTCAAGCTCAAGATCGAGTTCGAGTTCGAGCTTGAACAATCGAGCTGCTCGAAAATTGCCGAGCTCGAGCTCGAGCATAAGTTCTTGAGCTCGAGCTCGAGCCTACCCAGGTTCGAGCTCTGCTCGACTCGTTTACACCCCTAAGTTCAAGCATATTGGAAATCATACATACTGACATTTGCTGTCCAAATATGGATATGCCGGGTCAAAAGTATTTCATCACCTTCATTGATGATTACTCGTGATTTACTTATGTGTATTTGATCCATAATAAGAATGAAGCGTTGGATGCCTTCAAGTCTTTTAAGGCTGAAGTTGAGAACCAATGTGGGAAACAAATACAGATAGTAAAATCCGACAGAGGTGGTGAATACTATGGTAGGTACACTGAAAGTGGACAAGCACCTGGTCCGTTTGCTAAGTTTCTTCAAGAACATGGGATTGTTGTCCAATACACAATGCCTAGTTCTCCGGACCAAAATGGTGTTGCTGAAAGAAGAAACCGCACGCTTATTGATATGGTGCGGATTATGCTTATCAACTCAAAACTTCCTAAGTTTTTGTGGGCCGAAGCACTTAAGACGGCTACGTATATATCAAACCGTGTTCCAACCAAGGCTGTCCCAAAGACGCCGTTTGAGTTATTTAAAGGTTGGAAACCGAGTCTGCAACATATGCGTGTTTGGGGATGCCCGTCTGAAGTGCGGCTATATAACCCATAAGAAAAGAAGTTGGACCCGAGGACTATTAGTGGTTTCTTTATTGGATACACACAGTCCTCCAAGGGATACAGATTTTATTGTCCATCTAATTCAACAAGGATTGTCGAATCAAGAAATGCTAAGTTTCTTGAAGATGACATGATTAGTGGGAGGGATCGGTTCAATGATTTGATTTCTAATCATGATCATACTGAATCATATCCTTCTACATCATCAGATAGGTTGATAATAGTTTCAAACATCCCTCAGGTTCAAACGGGTATTAAACAACCTATTGAAGAAGTTCCACAAAATGCTGATATTATTCCAATACATCAACCAATTCAGGAAATTCCTGAAGCGGTAGTTGAACCGCTAACTTCTCAAGAAGATGGTAGTTCAACTTTAAGGCGATCTACCCACGAAAAAAGACCGGCAATTCCTAGTGATTATATAGTGTATCTGCAAGAGTATGATGTTGGAGCCGAAAATGATCCAGAAACGTTTTCACAAGCCATAAACTATAAAGAATCAGATTTATGGTATGAAGTCATGAAGGAAGAAATGAGTTCCATGCGGAGCAATAGGGTTTGTGACCTTGTTGAGTTGCCTAATGGGGCCAAGGCCATTGGTTGTAAATGGGTTTATAAGACTAAAAAGAACTCATTAGGCAACATTGAACGATACAATGCTAGGCTCGTTGCTAAAGGGTTTACTCAAAAAGAAGGAATCGACTACACGGAGACATTTTCTCATGTATCAAAGAAAGATTCACTTCGTATAATTTTGGCTTTGGTTGCACATTTCAATCTTGAATTGCAACAAATGGATGTGAAAATGGCATTCCTTAATGGTGATCTAGAAGAGGAGGTTTATATGAAACAATTTGAAGGATTCTCTTCTAGTGAAGGTGAGCATTTGGTTTGCAAGCTAAAAAAGTCCATCTATGGTTTAAAACAAACTTCCCGCCAATGGTATATCAAGTTTGATGGGGTCATTTCTTCATATGGATTTGTTGAAAGTCCCTTAGATCATTGCATATACCAAAAGACAAGTGGGAGTAAAATTTGCTTTCTTGTTTTATATGTAGATGATATTCTACTTGCAACAAATGATAAGGGAATGCTGCACGAGGTTAGGCAATTCCTTTTTAAGAACTTTGATATGAAAGATATAAGCGAGGCATCTTATGTCATTAGCATAAAGACCCATAGGGATAAATCCCGGGGTATTTTGAGACTATCACATGAAACCTATGTCAACAAAGTCTTAGAAAGATTTCGAATGAATGATTGTTCACCGAGTCCAGCTCCTATAGTGAGAGGAGATAAATTTAGTTTGGACCAATGTCCAAAGAATAATTTTGAAAGAGAATCCATGAAGAATATTCCTTATGCTTTAGTTGTTGGGTGCCTCGGATATGTTCAAGCCTGTCTAGGCCAGACATCGCCTTTCTGTTGGAATGCTGAGACGATATCAAAGTGATTCGGGTTTAGACCACTGGAGAGCTGCAAAGAAGGTTTTAAGTTATCTCAAGGGTACTAAGGATTATAAGCTTGTTTTCAAACAGATGGACGTTTTGGACATTGTTGGATATTCTGATTCAAACTTTGCCGGTTGTGTTGATTCTCGGAAATCAACTTCGAGGAACATTTTTATCATGGCCGGTAGAGCTGTTTCATGGAGAAGTGTTAAACAAACTCTTGTCACCACTTCAACCATGGAAGCCGAGTTCGTTTCATGTTTTGAGGCTACATCTCAAGGTGTATGGCTTAAGAATTTCATTTCGGGGCTTAGAGTTATGGACTCTATTTCTAAACCATTAAAGGTTTATTGTGATAACTTAGTTGCAGTCTTCCTGGCTAAGAACAATAAGAGTTGGAGTCGAAGTAAGCATATCGACACCAAGTACTTAGCCATCAGGGAGCGTGTTAAAGATAAGAAAGTGGTCATTGAGCATATAAGTACTGAGTTGATGATTGTTGATCCTTTAACTAAAGGCATGCCACCATTCAAGTTTAGGAATTTTGTTGAGAAAATGGGACTTGCGCCCACTTTGTAAAATTTGTGTACATACAGTTATTTCATGAAATTCTTAAAGTATTCAGAAATTTTCTCGTTATTGTATTGTGCACATTTTGTTGAGAAAATATATATCTTTTGGCCCTGGAATAAACATGAGGTTTATCCATTAAGTTTTGGTCACCATATAAAGAACTTAGGGGACAAGATAGATTGTGATTATAGTAGATACTACTCGTATTAAGAGGACATATCTCTATAGTTCATGTTTCGTTTCTTTTAGTTTGTACTTGCACCGAGTGGAGAATGTAACGTTTTCCATTTAGGAAAACTTAAATGGTGCAAGTCAATATGGCTTTTAATGGTCAATAAGTGGTGCCATAATAAGGAGTTGTAATGGTAACAATTACAAAGCCTGTATTGATGGCATACAGGCTATATAAGCAAAGGGTTCCCCACTGCTCAGGTTACTGTTTTTGACACATATACACCATCTATATTGAACCTGAGACCAAGTGGGAGACATTCTGCAGCAGAAACATCAAGCAAACTATAGCAATTTCAAAGCTTTACAAAGAACAACTATGGCCGGAGGTTAGTTTAAAGTTTATATTTGCTTACAGAAATAAGTTTTGACATGGATATTGAATTTGTTAAAAAAATGATTTAAAAAAAAAACTAAATAGATTGTAATTTTTTTAAAAAAATTAAAAAAAGAAGATGAAGTGTAGAAACTTTGAAATAATTGTCCTAACTTTGGAGCAACATATAAGCAAGCATTATACCGTGGATCGCCTTGAAATAGTATTGTATTAAGGTGACTAGCATTTAACTATGTAATGCATGTCATAATATTTAAATAATTTTATTATTGATAGGACTTCAAAAATAAATCTTTATCTTATATATATATATATATATATATATATATATATATATATATATATATATATAATAAAGCAGAATCTAGTTACAAAATTTTTCCTCCAAAGTGTAAATGCATTTTAACAGAAACAAGATATCAAGTATGAATGTATTAATTGTGGGTAGATGTATTTATACATAATTTTTTGAAGTTATTATGTGCATTTATAGTTTATAAATTCTATTTTATTATTATAGCTCTATCTCTATCTCTATCTCTATATATATTAAAGCATAATGAAGTATATATAGAAAAAAGTTTATTGTGTTCAAATTTATTGGTAAAATTTTATATTTATTATAATTTGTGTATATATTCATTTAAACCTCAATTATAATTAATTTGACTCCACATATATAAAGAAGAGAAATTAGATATAAAATAAATATAGTTCTTACATAAGTAATCTTTTTCAAATGAATAAGTTTTTTGTGTGGGGATTTTCGACAAATATCACCTGTTATTTTATTTGCAATTTTTATTTAAATACGTTAGTTATATAATTAAAGTAGTTATTTCAAATTCAAATTCAAATCTACTATCTATCTATACTATATATATATATATATATATATATATATAAAATCAAACATCACATCTTTTCCTTTACAACATTAAATTTTTTTACTACAATATTACAAAATAGGCTAATTAAGACTATTACCCTTTTCTGTATCAAAGCACAGTAACATTGTCAATAAAACCACACCTATCATAACAACAACAGTAAGAATCTGGGAAATTTCAATCCACATTTGCAATACAAAGCGGCTCAACCCTTTAAAACGAAGAATTACCGATGCGATGCACGTCCTAAAATTTAAGTAACTTTATTGTTGATAATGTTTTTAAAAATGATATGATAAAATCAAACTTGAATCATGAAAATTTATTTTGAAATGTATTTTTCTTTTGCAATATTAAATTTGTTGTTATATTAAATAGATTTCAAATTTATTCTTTTTTGATTGCAAATAGATTTCAAAATTTATTTATACATGAAATAATAACTATTTAAGGTTGCATCTAATTTTTGTTAGTTCACCGTTAACTTATTCATTGATTTCAATAAGAAAGGTCTTAGGTTCGAACCTCATTCCGATCAAAATTGTAATAATTAGTACTCTATTTTACTCTTACTAAATTAAAAATAATAATTTAGTAATTACAACAAAAAATAATACATATGCATTTCTTTAGTTTTGAATTATGTGTCTACAGTGTCTTTATTCAAAAAAAATATTCATTATCAATAAATTAAATAAGAGAAATAATTTCATTAATTCTATTTTCTTTATTTTTCTCCGATATAAAAATTCTTTACATTCAAATTCATTATATTCGCTACATTGTCCCCACAATGTCTTTATTAAAAAAAATTATTTCTTATCAATAAATTAATTAAGAGAAATAATTTTATTAGTTATATTGTCTTTATATTTCTCCAATGTAAAAATTCTTTACATTCAAATTCATCACTTGATTATATTCACTACATTGTCTATTATCTTTTTTGTGCACTATTTTTTAATTAAATATCAAAGTTATAATACAAAATAATGCTATATATTTATTTACCAAGTATTTTATTAATACCATGAAAAAATTAAAAAAAATATAATTAATAACGCCAATCATATTAATGACTTGAGCGATTTGTTGACAAAGAGAGTATTCAAATCACACAACAAATTGAAGTGAGAACTACCTCGCAATGTCCTTGTTTGACAATCAGCAGTTAGCGGTTAGCGTCAGCGGATTATATCAACGGTTGGTAAAAGATATTTGGAAAATTTTGTTGTTTAGATTAACATGTAAAATGACCTAAGTGTATACATATATTTAATAATAATAATAATAATAATAATAATAATAATAATAATAATAATAATAATAATAATAATAATAATTGTTTAAAAATATAAAAAATATAATTAAGCCAATTATATTAACTACTTGGAATTTATTGACAAAAAGAGTATTCAAATCACACAACAAATTAAAGTGGGAAACTATCTCGCAATGTCCTTGTTTGGCAATCAGCGGTTAGCTCTTCAATATTAGTATATATTTAATATTTTATGCCCTAATTTTTATTTGCTCCTCCTTATGTCCCGTATTTGGTGTCAACCATACCTATACAATTATTTTATTGACAATTATAATCAATCTTGACTGTATTATCATGCATTTGTAAACTTAGAATATAATTTATAGGATGTAAAAAATTTAATTAGTAAATTTGTTAAATTAATAATAATTCATGCATCGCACGAGACAATTACTAGTATAATTAAAATGATGAAATCAAGCAATTATCCACGAAATTCATTGCATAATTTAATGTCGAAATTTATAAAGTAGTAAAACCACAATGAAATTTCATGTATTATTTATGGCATGTTTGGTTCATGGAATAGGTCAGGAATGGAATAACATTCCTTGGAATAGACCTATTCCATTGTTTGCCTGTTTGGTTGGATCATTTTGGCAAGGAATAGTGTCCCTAGGAATGAGTTATTACCTTTGCAAGGGGAATAACCATTCCTAGTTCCTAGGGGGGCCTTGGTATTAGCTATTCCCATGCCATTGGAAATAGCTTTTATATCACAAATACCAAAAATATCCTTTGCAAATTATTTAATATTTTTATTTATTTAATAAATATAATGTATTATATAAATGTATATATTTAATTAATTATAATTTTTATCTATCAATAAATATATATTTAATTGACATTTTGAGGAAAGAAAGTATTTTCTCAAAACACCCTTGACATTTTATATATATATATATATATATATATATATATATATATATATATATATATATATTTATATGTGTGTGTGAGAGAGAGAGAATAATAATAATAATAATAATAATAATAATAATTATTATTATTATTATTATTATTATTATGTCTTTAAAGTCTATTCTATTTCTATTCTTTTTAACCGATCAAACTCTGGAATACAATTACTAAAGTCTATTCCTTCAGCGAATCAAACAATAGAATACAATTCCTATCTTACCTATTCTATTTCTTGTGGAATAGTATTCTTATTCCTTCCAAATTCATTCCGTGAACCAAACGTGCTATTAGAGATTTCTGAAATACCTCATTGGGGATAAAAGTTTGGGTGGTGTTGGAAAGAGTGGAAAAATACAGTTAATATTATGGTGGAGTAAATATAGGGTGATGGTAATTGTGGTTGAGTTGTTGCCTTGTTGGTATACAAGGACCCAAAGGGTTAAGGTTCAAAAGGTTCAAAGGGGTTTGTCAAAAAGAAAAAAAGGTTCAAAGGGGCAGCTGGCAATGGGGCTTATTATATATACTATATAGGCGACCGAGGCTAGTCCACAAGTCAACAAAGATCCCAATTCCTAAGCAAAGCCGAAATACATTATTACATTTTCCACCAAATCAATCTCTCAGCTCACAGCACTCAAATTCAGCAATGACACTTGTTGATGCATCATCGTTCATTGACCCCTCTGCTGAAGATTTGCCATCTCAGGGACTGGGGGAACAAGCTCAACCGCCACTATATGCTGCCTCTCCCTCTCCCGTGAGCTCGTTGTTCAACCATGGCGGTCTCACCTGCCACCCTGTTACGGAGTCGGAGATGAGTGAAGAAGCTGAGACCACTATTGTTGTCCATCATCTACAAACAGATTGTGTTAATACAGACTGCGATTTGCTGTTCGATATGACGGGAGGAATGGTGATGAGCCCCCAATGGATGGGCTTTTCTGGCGAAGAACCGTTGTACCTTACGCCCGACATGGGGATGAGGGGAGGAATGATGATGAGCACGAGTCCCCCAAGGATGAACTACTTTTCCCCGCCGTCCGGTGATTCCGATCCATTTATATTGTGGAATTTTGCAGATCATAATGATGCTCAAGAGTTTGAGAATAGGAAGGGAATGATGACGCGGCCAACTTGGAAGCAGCAGCAGCCGCCGTGTATAGAAGAAGTTGGTGCTGCCAGAGCCAGTGCCACTCTCGCTGGTCTCGTTGAACGCGTTTGTCTCCCTCATCTCTTCATTCTCGATCTCAGTTCTTGTAAATGCCTACGGGATGTGAGACCCTCACCCTCGCTCAATAGTCTCACCTCTCCCAGTAGTTATTGTAAGCCAGGGCTGCCAGGCGCACTGGGTGTGACACCATGTCTGCTCAGCTTGGAATGGCTGTGTCAGAATATGGTTATAGAGTTAGGGAATGGAGAACAAATAATAAATGTCAAGCAGGCAGCCGCATATTTACAACTTGATTTTTCCTCCGAAAACAATTATGCCGTGTGCAGTTCACGAGCACTTGAGCTAGAAAGCTGGGGAGGGATGATAATGGAACGGATCTCAGTTAGTCACCGATGGCGGTATGCATTCTGCTCAAAAACGCAACCTTGGAATATGGTTTTAGAGGTACTGGATGTTGTAGTAAGCCTGCTGTTGTGTTTAGGGACAAACAATTATTCCTTTGGGATTTCGGTAAATGATGATTGCTCCTTCTCCTCATCCTCCGTTAATTCAAAGATGCACTCGTTGCTCTACTTTGAAAGGACGTGCCTAGAAATGCAGCACCAGAATAGTTTGGAAAGGCAGTTTGTAGACCACTTTGAGAGGCTTGTTCAAACAGGGGTTTTAGAGTTACTGAGTGGGGAAGAAATCAAGCTGCGGTATTTGCAAGAAGAAGTTGGTACTGCCTCCCAAAAGAATCACAGTGTTAGCATTTTGCCAGCGCTACTTGGAGCAGAAAGCAGGATGATGCAACTGGACTCACCATGTGAAGCCCATAATCCCAAATCCAATGCAACAAATGAAGGAAGGAACGTTGTTGTTGTTGGATTAAAAAGAACTGATGCCATAGGAAGAAACAGCTGGAAGAAAAAAGATCGACTTCATCTGGTACGGTGGCAGAAAGATCATGGGATTTCCGGCAAGGTTCTTGAACCACTGTTTGGTAAGAGGAGTCGTGATGCTCTTAAAGGTGAGCTATCAGTTTTATCATATATTTTATGGGGTAGTAGTTTCTTAGTATACAGATCAGAGGTGGTTTGGTTTTTGCTTGCTTGAATAGTTTCTCACAGACACCTTTGTTTTTCTTGAATCTCCGATCCTTCCGTTGTGCAGTTAGCTCATCTACATTCAAGCGAGCACGTCGGGACTTTGGCATCACTAGACACTCTTTAGAAGAAGTTGGTACTGCCTCGGATGAGAATCATACTGCTGACATTTGTCCTGCAGTTGAAGCACAATATGATGCTGCAGGGAGGGAAGGGATGCTGCTGCTGCAACAGGAGGACTCATCTTCTGAAGCCCACATTCCCGAATCCAGTGCAACAAATGAAGAAAGAAATAATGTTGTTGTTGAGTTAAATAATAGCATTGATGCCAATGGTGGAAACAGTAGTTCAGAGAAAACAGACAATATCAGCAGGTGGGAGAAAGATTATGGAATTACCCGCCAGCTTCTTGAACAACTGTTTGGTAAGAATCGCGATGATGCTGCTAAAACTCTTAAAGGTCAGCTAACACTACATTTTATCATATATTTAATGTGGTAATAGTATTCAATATTTGTTCAGTGTATAGATAGATAGGTGGTTATTGCTTCAAAATATACTTTCTCATAGACACATTTGCTTTTCTTTAATCTCCCATTATATTATATTGTGCAGTTAGCATATCTACATTGAAGCGAGCATGTCGGGACTTTGGCATCAATAGATGGCCAAATCACAAGGGAAAAAAGCCCAATTGCTCTCTCAACCAAAATCAACATGTACAAGCTGTTAAGAAACATAAAGGAATTCAACCTGCATGTCCTGCTCTGCCTCCTCTACAACCCACAAATACAAGCGAATGTAACACCACAATGTCTGTCAAGGTAACCTATAAAAATGATACCATAAGGCTTCCGCTCTCATCCTCCTCAACTATCAAATATTTGGAGGAGCAATTGGAAACAAAGTTCAAAATATCACTACAAAATATGTCTATCACGTATCAAGATGAGGAAGATGAGTGGATTACCCTGATGTGTGATTCGGGATTGTTGCACGGTCTGGATGTGTTGAGATCATGTGGCAAGACTGTAATCAGAATGATGGTCACCCCCAAATGTGGATGAAGGACTTCATTTTGCTCCTCTTCTCTCCCCTACTTACTTCCATTTCTTCCTTCTGGTGTTGGAACTATTCTACGTTTGTTTAGTAACTAGTTTTATGTGTTTTCTTCCCTTTGTACTCGTTGTAATGTTATACGTACAATATAACATACTCTTGTGCTGACTGGAAGTTTAGAGGTTTGTTCTTCTCTGATCTAATATAACATTGTTCCTTCTCTTTTCCAACCAATGTTCTACGTTTGGCATCTGATGTTTCTGTGGAATACAATTTATTTGCATTACACTTGGTCAATCCCCTTTATTGGAGTAATAATAGTAATAATAAATCCAACTTACAGTACTCAATAATGGTTATTTCATATGTCCTACTTGTATATACAGCTATGTTTACTTCTTTCTACAGAACTATATTTGGCTCAGATCGAATTTCTTGGGTTAAGGCTATCCTGCTATTTTAATAATTTTGCTCATCATTAAAGTTAATTGAAATACTTACCTACCCATTCTGAATAACTCATTTTTAATGGGGCTTAGCTTCACCCCAAAATTTTCTCCACCCTATTTCTTGAGGATACTTTTATTTTTGCAGACCAAGTGCTGAAGAGCTTACAGATTTTACCTATTTATTTTGGACTTGCATTGTAATGGCTTCTTTATGCCACATTCTAATTTTGTGATTGTGACGTCGTGAAAAAAAAAAAAAAAAAATTCTTGCTTGGAAAGAGAAGAAGACAAAAAGTCTCAAAGTAAATAATTTGAAAATGGCAATTAAACAAGAGAGACTTAAAATCCATCCTTTTGTGTCAAATTAAAGATGACTTTAGAACTAACATTCAATTGGATGGACCATGATGCACACAATTGTGTAGACTACAAATAAAATGTACATGATTTTGTGTATATAGAGTACATAATTTGAAAATACATTATTTGAGTATTGAAAGTATATTATTTTGTATACTATTAAATAATGTATAGTCAGTACATAAATAATGTACTTTTAACATATTAAAAATGTACTCTGTATTCAGAGAAAGTACATTATTTGAGTACTTAATTTATATTATTTTGAATAATATACATTCAATATATAAATAATGAATTTTCTCTAAATACAAAATACATTTTTTATAGTTTATGCAGCGTTTTGTGAACTATGGTCCACATGAAAATTTGCCTATTGAAACGGTTTAGCATCGACTAAGGTGTTATCAACAAGATTATACAGAGATCCTAACTATTTCTAGCAAAGCCGAAGCTAAAGATGAAAATAAAACACTAGCTAGCTATAATTTGCTCCTTTCATTCTCTTCTACCAAAGGTACTTGCATTTCTTCTGATCTTGTGTTGAAAATTATTGTAGGTTTGTTTAGCAGCTAGTGTTACACCTTGTTCTTTTTATATATTATTGTTGGCACTAATTACTTATTTTACCTAGACTACCTTGCACTCATAACTTTAATTTGTTTCTGAAACCGAAAAATGCTAGCTAGCTACATCAACGTACTCTTCATAATAATTTAATGAGTAATACGTTTTGATTGCTTAATTTAATAGAGATCATAACTTTTATCTATTTTTTTCTTCTTCTAATAAAATTTGAACACAAGTGAGAGTAAAAGTTAGAAATATGTTTTTGAAGTTGATGTAATATTTTTCTAATTTAATAGTGTGATTAACCAATAGTCCTTGTCATCGTTGACAACCCTTACTACCATTGTCATTAGTTAAAACTTGCTACCATTGTCATTAGTTAAAAAAATTGCTTCTTATTGCCATCAACCAATCCCAAATTCGAAACAAAGATAAAAGAAGACGAAGAAGCTATGAAATGATAACATTTTTTTTCATTAAATTTTCATTTGATTTTTTTGGTAATTTGTGAAAGAAGCAAGAAAATTTCCCCCCACTTTTGGGGTGCATGGGGGGAAATTTTTGTGGTACATGGTCTCGAAGAGGGGCATTGAGTCCAACCCCGACAAGGTCAAGGCCATCCTGGACATGGAACCTCCGAGGTCCCTCCAGGAGGTCCAGCGCCTCAACGGGCAGTTGACAGCCCTGGGTCGTTTCCTTTCGAGGTCGGCCGAGAAATCATTGCCGTTCTTTGGGGTCCTCAAAATGACCAAGGGCTTCGAGTGGTCCGAAGGTCTTCGAAGACCTCAAGACGTACCTGATGTCGATCCCCCCTGGCCAAACCCGTTAAGGGAGAGGTCCTATATCTGTACCTGGGCATCTTGCAGGCCGCGGTCAGCTCCGTGCTGGTCCGGGACGACGAGGGGGTCCAACGGCCCGTATATTATACGAGCCGAGCTCTACGGGGGGCGGAGATCAGGTACACACCCGTGGAAAAGGCCATCTTCGCAGTAGATGTGACGGCAAAGAAGCTGAACCACTACTTATAGGCCCACCCCGTACAGGTCCTCACCAACCAGCCACTAGACGCAGTACTGACGGCCTCGGGGTCGGCCAGCAGGTTGGTCAGGTGGGCCATGCGGCTGGGCCAGTTTGACATCCAGTTCAAGCCCAGACCCGCCATCAAGGGGCAGGCACTGGCTGACTTTATAGTCGAGTGTACTGCCCGGGAGGCCACAGAGCGGGTCCGGGACGAAGACGAGGAGTGGTGGACCCTTTCAACGGACGGGTCCTCCAGCACCAAAAGCTGCGGGGGAGGAGTCGCCCTCATAACCCCGGAAGGGTTCCGGGCCTACTACGCCCTTCCGCTTCGCATTCAAATTATCCAACAACGAAGCCGAGTATGAGGCGCTCCTGGGGGGCCTTCACCTCGCGCAAAATATGAAGGTGGAGAAGCTCAAAATCCGATGTGACTCTAGACTCGTGGTGGGACAGGTCACAGGTGAATTTGAAGCAAGTGATGACGCCTCGGTTCAGGACACCTCGGCCCAAGGCACCTCGACACAAGGCACCTTGGTTCAGGACACCTCGGCCCAAGGCACTTCGGCTCAGAATACCTCGGCCCAAGACGCCTCGGCATAAGACGCCCCGGCTCAAGACGCCTCGGCACAAGGCACCTCGACCATGGTGAGCTCGGCTACATTCGCGCATGGAGGTCGGGTCAGGATATCTACTCTCTTTCGTTGTCGACTTCCACTCGCAACGAAGAGAGTGGGGGACTCATGACGGATATATTATACTCACGACCCGACCCGGGGTAGCAACGCAGACCCGGAGCACCACGTTGGAGCCCAAAAGCACCCCGGCCCACGGCACCTTGGAGGTGCCCCGACCCGAGCCGAGTGACGTCGGGCTCGGTTCGGGTAGCACGACTCTACTCGAGCTCGGGCCATAGCGAGCTCGGCACTACTCGAGCCCGGGGACTCGACCCGACCCGGTCCACCCGGGTCCCCGGTCAAAGAGCGATCTAACCGCCCCCCTCTTTAGGGGGAGTGGTTGGGGGGTTTGTTGCATATAAAAACCCCCCACCTCACCTTGTTAGGACAACTTGATTCCTATTCTACACACTTTTGTCTTACTAAATCTTTGTAATAGCCAATTCTACGGCATTTAATATAATATACGGTCTCACGACTTTTACGACATCGTTTTATATTATTTATTTATTATTCGTATTACGTTCTTATCCGGATTTATTGATTTGGGTCCGCCCCGGATTAATTAAATCCATCAATCTTAATTTTTAATTATTTCAATGTCTTCGAATTTGCAATTTCTTTAACTTTAGTTATTTCAATGTCTTCAATTTCGTACTTGAGTTAATTTTAATGATTCCAATTACTTCGAATTTGTAAGGTTCATTTGGGGTTTAGTTTTGCAATTCAAATCGTAATTCAAATTAATAACACAAATTATTTTAGATAAACAAAATTTTGTACTATAATTTGCCTTCGGTTATATACGTAATACGAATAACTTTTTAAATTGTTTTTTAAAAAATTACATTTTTAGATTTTCAATATTGTTGTTTTTAATATTTAAAAGTAATTTATATAAAAAATTGTGTTTTTGAATTTTCATTTTTGTTATTTTTAATATTTAATGTAATTTATATATTGATATAAATTAATAATGTTGATGAGAAAATAATATTTATTGAAAAACGATATTAATTTTGTAAAGTTATGTGAAATTGGGTATATTTTAAAAGTTGAGTGAATTTACAGAAATGTAGTGTGAATAGTAAATGAATTAAAAATTGAGTTATGTGAATGTGAGATTCATTTTTAATAGTTAGAGGATAACAGGATAAGGATAGCCTTATGGAGTAAATGTACGGTGATGGAAATTGAGGTTGAGTTGTTGGTATAGAAGGACCCAAAGGTTTAAGGTTCAATGGGTTCAAAGAGGTTTGTCAAAACAAAGAAAAAAAAGGTTCCTCGTTTATAATTCCTTATTATATATATATGGCCTACCGACGCTAATCTAATCCGATCCACAATTTCAAATGTAATTAATATATAACTCAAATATATAATGTGTATATATTATTATTAATAAATAAGATAAGAAAATATATGGTGGATGCATGTGCATGGTAACAATAGTGGAAAAGATAACGAAAGTTATGATGGTAGTGGTATGTTTGTCCAAAATATTTTAATGTATAACATTTATAGCATAATGTATAAAAAAACTTAACGAAAAAAACAAACATAAATGAAATGTATAATTTTCATTCACTTATTATATTTTATTATTTAGATTCAGATATAAAGGTCGACAACAACATGTGAAACTCTTTTAAAAGGATATTTTTTTATATTCGTTTTATTGTATTGTCTCCTACAGTTTTATATGTTACCATATGACTGTATGATTACATCTTTTATATTTCTATTGTTTTTTTTTTCTCCCATGGAGAATCCGCAACAGACAACTTCAACAAATTAAAGATGAAAATAAAATTAAAGGCGCACTATCACACATTCACACCGCCTAAGAGTGATTGGAACACACTTTATGAGTTTATGGAATAAAAAAGGCGCATGCGGCGGTCACCCTTGACCAAGCTTTTTTTTTTTTTTTTGAAAGGCACCCTTGACCAAGCTAAGTACATTATATTGGATAATTTGAATAACTCATCTTTGAGGGGGCTTAAGCCCAAAATTTTCTCCACCCTATTTTTATTCAAACATTCTTAGTGCTGAAGAGCTTACAGATTTTACCAATTCATTTGGGTTGGGTTATTGCTGTTTTTTATCTGTTGCTGCTCAATGCATGCTAATACAATCTTTTTGCAGTCTAATAGTTTATTCAACTTCTTATGCTTTAATTTGCTTTAATTGAGCACAAAAACCCTGTTTTGAATCTACAAAAATTCCTTTTACAGACTTAGGATATCCCATTATTTGTGACAGAAGAAAGAAGGTTATGGATATTGTATAAAGTTGCTGGAAAGACAAGAAAATTTTTATCATTTGGGTGAAAAAGTATCCTTATTAAGCATGTTTAAGGCTGTCCTTATCCCAGCAAACATCTCCCACTCTAAAAAATGGGTCCTACTTCCACATCATCCCATTTGTAAATCATCTATTATTCACACTACATCCCTACAAATATCTCTCTCTCAAAAATAGGTCCCACTTTAATTTTATATTATATATATAATAATAAAATAATAAAAAAATAAAGAAAAGTACAAATTTGCAGGCAGCCATGCTGCCTTGCAATACTAAAGTACAAAGAAGGCTGCCATTACAAACTTGCAACATTAGCAAGTTTGCATTACACATCATATAACAAAAATAACTAAAAATAAAAAATAAATCCATGTGGCATGCCAAATCATCTTGCAAATGGGTACATTTGCAGAGATAAGTTCAGCCTAACAATCAATCTCAACTAAATTTTTTAGTTGCCATTAGACATCCCGAACATTTCAAACTCGGTTTACTAATATTCTGTAATTTTCTACTCTCTCTCCCTCTCTCTCTCTCTCTCTCTCTATATATATATATAGGTCTTCTCGGTGCGATTAATCCGACATACACCATTAGGTATGCATAAATGCACCATACAGTGTTCGAGAATAATCAAACAAACATAAACACAAGTAGTTTATCTAAAGCGATCCGCTAAGAACCCTGGTATAGAAGGACCGAAAGGTTTAAGGTTGAAAAGGTTCAAAGGGGTTTGTAAAAAAAAAAGGTTCAATGGGGCAGCCGGTAATGGCGTCATCGTTTATTATATATAGATGGTCGACCGACTAATCTAACCCACAACAACAAAGATCCCCCAGCAAAGCCGAAATTAAAGATGGTTACATTTTACACCAAATCAATCTCCTCTCACACCTACTCAAATTCAGCAATGACAGTCGTTAACCCTTCTGCTGAAAATTTGCCATCTCCGGGACTGGCGGAAGAAGCTCAACCGCCACCATATGCTGCCTCCCCCTCTCCCACGAGGTCGTTGTTCAACCATGGCGCTCTCACCTGCAACCCTGTTACAGAGTCGGAAATGAGTGAAGAAGCTGAGACGACTATTGTTGTCCATCATCTACAAACAGATTTTGATAATCACTTTGTTAATACACAGTGGGATTCGCTGTTCGATATGACGGGAGGAATGGTGAGAAGCCCCCAATGGATGGGGTTTTCTGGTGATGAACCGGTGTACCTTGCGCCCGACATGGGGGGAGAAATGATGATGAGCACGAGTCCCCCAAGGATGAACTACTTTTCCCCGCCGTCGGGTGATTCCATCGGAAATTCCGATACATCAACATTGTGCAATTTTGCAGATCATAGTGAGGCTCCGTGTATAGAAGAAGTTGATGCTGGCAGTGGCAGTGCCTTGGGCATTTGGGCAACAGAAAACATGGGAGGGACGGTGCAACCACAAAGAACCGATGATCACTCTGTTAATAATGTAGGTGAGTGGTTCCAATTGGCGGGAGGAATGATGCCGAGTTCGTCAACGATGATGAACTGTTCATTGCCGTCCGATGCTTCCCATTCCCTCGGAGGAAGTCTTGACCCATATACATTTTGGGATGATCTGATGAAGCAACATACTAATACTGTAAATATAAAAGAAGATAATAAGGGGCAACAATGTAATTAGAGCTTAAATAATTCTGTTATAACTGCTTCCTCTTCGTCTATATATACAGAAGAGAGAAGCAGTGTAGAGTGCTAGTTTTTCCTTCTGTAATCTTCATCTCTTTTCTACTCAAATGCAATACTTCATCCCTTCATCCTATCATGGTATCAGAGCTGCGTAAGGGCTCATACGCAGCGGTGGTTTCCGGCGAGATGAATCAGCAAGAGCAGCCGGCAACAGCAATTCCTGCTTCTCCAGTCCAGGCAGAAGGCTCGTCTCACGTTCCGCAGAGGATCGTAGGTCACAGAAGCTCCAGCTTGGAGGAAATGGAGAATCCTCTATTTCTCAGCTCGACGGACAATCCGAGCACAATGCTCGTCAATCCTCCCTTAACAGGAAGCTCTAACTATGGAGCTTGGAGTATATCAATGCGGATCGCATTGGAAGTCAAAAACAAGTGGTGTTTTATCGTAGGAGGAGTTCCGACGGCGACTCATGATGATGTCAATTACGGAGCTTGGAGGCGATGTAACTTGATCATCTGCTCCTGGATTTTCAGGTCAGTAAGTCCTTCCATAGCTAGCAGTATTATGCATCTGGATAGTGCGAGAGAGGTTTGGGACGATCTCAGGAAGAGATTCTCCCAGTGTGATGCTCAAAGGATATCCACTCTGCAAAATGAGATCTATAGTCTCAAACAGAACAATCTTACTGTTAATGAATATTACACTAAATGCAAAGCTATGTGGGAAGAAATGAATGTGCTGCGTCCTCTGCCTGTTTGTGTTCCGAGGTGCTCCTGCAACCTTGTTGAACAAATTAGAAAAGAACGGGATATAGATTGTGTTATCCGATTTCTACAAGGTCTTAATGATGATTATGCTGGTTTGAAGTCCAATGTCTTGATCCTTGATCCTCTACCAGAGGTATACAAGGTTTTTGTTATGGCAGAGAAAATTGAGAGACAGATCAGTTTGATGAACTGGAAAACAACTAATCTGGAAAACGTTCAAGCTCATGCTGCTCAAACACAAGTTACTGGTGAAGGTGTTGCCTCCTATACTGGTGAGATAGCAGCCATGAACTCTCAAAATTCTTACAATAACTTCAAACGCAACAACAATGGGAATAAGGGAGCCAAATGTACTTTCTGCGGGATGAGTGGACATACCGTAGATAAATGCTACAAAAAACACGGCTATCCACCGGGGTGGATACCGGGATTCAAATCAAAGGGAAAGCAAACCATGAATGTTGCAGCTGTACCAAGCAGTGTAACAGATTTGGGAATAACTCCCGATCAGCTGCAAGGATTGCTTAGTCTTCTCCAAAAACAGCCTGGACAGTCACCAGTCAATTCGACAGCGTCGGCAGTGACTCTTACTCCAAATTTTAAGGAATCCTCTTATAATGATGAAGGCAGGTATTCTCAAATTCATATTAATTCTTTACTCTTATGTGATACTACTTGGATTATAGACTCGGGGGCTACCGATCACATAGTATGTGCTCTTGAATTTTTCAAGTATTATCATGTTGTGAATGGCCTTGAAGTGAGCTTACCTACTGGAGAAGGAATCACTGTCAAGCACATAGGGGATGTTCAACTCAAAGAAGGACTATGGTTGAAGGATGCCCTTCATATACCCTCTTTCAAGTTCAACATCATATCCGTGAGTAAATTGTTGCAAACTGGATGTTGTGATCTAACTTTTCTATCTGGAAAATGCATTATTCAGGGACCTCGTGGGAAGATTCTTGGTTTAGCTAGACAAGAGAAAGGCTTGTATATGCTGCTGGAACCCCCTCAGAAAACAGTGCCAGAGCACCAGATTTTTGCTGCTCAAAGTGTTGACAGTAGAACATGGCACCAAAGACTAGGACATTTTCCTATGAGTAGATTTCATTGTTTGAAGACTATTACTGTTTCTGGTACCAAACAAGAACCATGTGATATTTGCCAATTGGCTAAACACAAAAGGTCCCATTTCCCTTTAAGTACTACTATTACAAATGCTCCTTTTGATCTTATTCATGCAGACATTTGGGGTCCCTTCCATGTTAAATCTTTGAATGGGGAACGCTACTTTCTAACCTTGGTTGATGATTTTTCCCGATTTACATGGCTCCGTTTAATGAAGCATAAATCAGAAACTAAGCAGCTCATAAAATGCTTTCATGCTTTTGTTCACACACAATTTGGGGTGTTGATTAAAACCATTAGAACTGACAATGGTCTTGAATTCAATTTGACTGATTTTTTTGAAGAGAATGGAATGGTGCATCAAAGATCGTGTGTCTACACTCCATAACAGAATGCTGTTGTAGAACGAAAACACCAACATATTCTTGGTGTTGCCAGGGCCATTCGCTTTCAGGCTTCCCTTCCCCTTGAGTTTTGGGGGCATTGCGTCATGCATGCCGTTTTCATCATAAATAGATTGCCTTCTCCGGTGATTGATTAGGATAGTCCTTATTTTCGGTTGCATAAGAGAGAACCTGATCTCTCAAAGATGAAGGTTTTTGGATGCTTATGCTATGCTTCTAATTTAGCTCCTTCTAGGCACAAGATGGCTCAAAGGGGAAGGAAGTGTGTTTTTCTTGGAATTCCTGCTCATGTCAAAGGTTTTCTCCTATTTGATCTTCAAGAAAAGCTTGTGTTTATATCAAGAGATGTCGACTTCTATGAGCATTCTTTTCCTTTCTTTGAAAAGAAGCCACAAGACTCCTCATCATCAGAAGTCCCGTTACCTATTATTCCCATTGACATTCCACAAGCAGAAGTTCCAAGCAATGTTCCGGAAACAAACTCGTCTCATAATGCAGAATGGATATCCCGTATTGATGAAGCAGCCAATTCTTCCCATGATGGCTCTTCTTTTAACACTCAAGCTATACAGTCCGAGTCCTCTCATCATATCATCCCTGATGAAACCAACAACTCATCCACTCACAATTCTGAGCCTCCAGAACAGAATTATGCCTCTGATCAGCCCAGAAGATCAAGCAGATTTCGTCGTGCTCCTAATAAACTTCAAGATTATTATTGTGAGTCTCTAACCTCCAGAAGGTCTTCTCCGCATCTCTTGTCTAAGGTCATTTCATTTGATGATCTATCCCCACCTCACAGAGCCTTCTCCATGGCAGTCAGTTCTACTAGTGAACCAAAGTCTTATAAACAGGCAATCCGCTACGATTGTTGGAAGGAGGCTATGAATACAGAGATTCAGGCCTTGCAAGACAACCATACATGGGAATTAACTGATTTACCACCTGGAAAAATTCCCATAGGTTGTCGATGGATTTATAAGATCAAACTACGGGCAGATGGTACCATTGAGCGGTATAAAGCACGTCTCGTTGCTAAGGGGTACACACAGCAATTGGGAGTTGATTATCTTGAGACTTTTTCTCCCGTTGCAAGGCTAACCACCATACGAACAGTTTTAGCTGTGGCATCTTCTCGCAACTGGCACATCCACCAGTTGGATATAAATAACGCCTTTCTTCATGGCGACTTAACAGAAGAAGTTTATATGAGTTTGCCACCTGGTTTCCATTCAAACAAGCCGAATCAAGTGTGCAGATTACTTCGTTCTCTCTATGGTCTTAAACAGGCAAGTCGCCAATGGAACACTAAGCTGAGCTCGGCTTTGATAACTAGAGGTTTTGTCCAATCCAAGTCAGATCCTTCCTTATTTACTATGGGTGATAAGGCTGTTTTTCTTGCTGTTCTAGTCTACGTAGATGATATCATCGTGACTAGTCCTAACTTGCAGTTGATCAATGATCTTAAAAGGTTTCTCGATGATGCCTTCAAGATAAAAGACTTGGGACAGTTGGGGTATTTTCTGGGCATTGAGGCACATATCAGTGAACATGGTTTGAACCTATGCCAGCGCAAATATACTCTAGTCATCCTTACCGAAGCTGGTTTCATTGATTGCAAACCTGTTACTACTCCTATGGTTCCCGGGCAGAATTTGCAGCATGGTGATGGAGAACCATTACCTGATGTTGGGGCTTATAGACGCTTGGTTGGCCGGTTGTTATATCTCACAACAACTCGGCCAGATATCACTTATGCGGTTCACAAACTGAGTCAGTTTGTTAATGCACCTACTGACAAACATCTCAGCGCTGCTCACAGGGTTTTGCGTTACATCAAATCCGCCCCTGGACAAGGTTTATTCTATCCTAGAAATGGGAATTTGCAGCTAAGCGTGTTCTGTGACTCGGACTGGGCAACCTGCCCTGAAACACGGAAATCTACTACTGGTTTCTGCGTATTTCTTGGCGCTGCAATCATTTCGTGGAAGTCTAAAAAGCAAGCAACCATCTCCCGGTCATCTTCCGAGGCAGAATACCGAGCGTTGGCCTCTGCTACATGTGAGACACAATGGATTGTTTTCTTGCTCAAAGATTTGCAGGTTGATATGATGAAGCCTGCTGTGCTATTTTGTGATAACAAGTCGGCTGTGGCCATTGGCGAAAATCACGTCTTCCATGAGCGCACCAAGCACATCGAAATTGATTGTCACATTGTTAGGGAGAAGGTGTCTCAAGGCTTGATCAAACTCTTATCTATCCCATCCACACGGCAGATAGCAGACGGTCTCACTAAACCTCTTCCAACCATCTTGTTCCAAGAATTCAACTCTAAGCTGGGCATACAAGACATGTACGCGCCATCTTACGGGGGGGGGGGGGTGATGAAGCAACATACTAATACTGTAAATATAAAAGAAGATAATAAGGGGCAACAATGTAATTGGAGCTTAAATAATTCTGTTATAACCGCTTCCTCTTCGTCTATATATACAGAAGAGAGAAGTAGTGTAGAGTGCTAGTTTTTCCTTCTGTAATCTTCATCTCTTTTCTACTCAAATGCAATACTTCATCCCTTCATCCTATCATGATCTAGCGTATAATATGGGTCATGTGTTTCTTAATAAGGAACTAATAATGAAGATGATGGTTTCATGGAATGCTGTGGATTCTGAAGTTTCCCCCCACAAGGAGCTTTGGTTGAATATTGAGTTACAGGCAATGGAAAAAGGATTGCCGGTGCCGCATTTAAATGTTTATCTTTTCTTGAAATGTACGTATACTAGCTTCAGTTTAATAGGAATTGAAGTAGGAATCGGGGGAGCATTGTTTGAACAAAAATCAGTTACTCATCCACCAAGAAGTGGTCAATGTTGTATGGACAGTAGCGTGGTTGAATTTTTGGAAAAGCAGTTTGGGGATACTTCCAACAGTTTGCAACCAATGATAGCACGCTTGGAAATAGCGTCCCTAGAAGCTCAGCATTGGAATAGTTTGGAAAGGCAGATGCAAGACAACCTTGAGAGGCTTTCTACAGAGTTAGAAAAGAGTTTCAATCTTGAGAGGCTTACTGCAGAGTTAGAAAAGAATTTCAATCTTGATATGCTTGCTGCAGAGTTCGAACAGAATTTCAGTCTTGAGATGCTTGCTGCAGAGTTAGAAAAGAGTTTCAATCTTGAGAAGCTTGCTGCAGAGTTCGAACAGAATTTCAGTCTTGAGATGCTTGCTGCAGAGTTAGAAAAGAGTTTCAATCTTGAGAAGCTTGCTGCAGAGTTAGCAAAGAGACGTACTGTTCGCATTTTGCCAGCACCACTTGAAGCAGAATGCAGGATGATGCAATTGGACTCACCATGTGAACCCCATATTCCCAAATCCAGTACTGCAACAAATAATACCACTGATGCCAAAGGTGGAAACAGTAGTTCACACAAATCTATCAGCAGGTGCAGGTGGGAGAAAGATCATGGAATTAACGGCCAGGTTCTTCAACAACTGTTTGGTAAGAGTCTCGGTGCTGCTGCTAAAACTCTTAAAGGTGAGCTAACACTACAGTTTTATCATATATTTGATGTGCTAGTATTCAATATTTTCTTAGTGTATAGATAGATAGGTGGTTATTGCTTCAATATACACTTTCTCATTGATACATTTGCTTTTCTCTAATCTCCCATTATATTATATTTTGCAGTTAGCACATCTACATTCAAGCGAGCATGTCGGGACTTTGGCATCAATAGATGGCCAAATCACAGTAAGGGAAAAATGCCCAATTGCTCTCTCAACCAAAACCAACATGTACAAGCTGTTAAGAAGCATAAAGGAATTCAACCATCTCCTGCTCTGCCTCCTCTACAAGCTACAAATACAAGCCAATGTAACAGCACAAAGTCTGTCAAGGTAACCTATAAAAATGATACCTTAAGGTTTCCACTCTCGTCATCCTCAACTATATATATGAAATATTTGGAAGAGCAATTGGAAACAAAGTTGAAAATGTCACTAGAAAATATGTCTATCAAGTATCAAGATGAGGAAGATGATTGGATTACCCTGACCTGTGATTCGGAATTGAAGCACGGTATGGAAGTGTTGAGATCATGTGGCAAGATCATAATCAGAATGATGGTCACCCCCAAATTTGACTGATCGATCTGTGGATGGAGGACTTCATTTTGCTCCTTTCGTTCTCCCCTACCTACTTGTATTTCTTCCTTCTGGTGTTGAAACCATTCTAGGTTTGTTTAGTAACTGGTTTCATGTGTTTTCTTCCCTTTGTACCCTTTGTAATGTTTAATGTACAATATAACATCCTCTTGTCCTGGCTGGAAGTTTAGAGGTTTGTTCTTCTCTGATCTAATTTCATATTTTAGGCTGCTTCCTTCTCTTTTCCAACCAATGTTCTACTTTTGGCATCTGATGTTTCTGTGGAATACAACTTATTTGCATTACACTTGGTCAATCCCCTTTATTGGAGTAATAATAATACCAACTTACAATACTCAATAATGGTTATTTCATATGTCCTACTTGTATATAGGGCTATGTTTACTTGTTTCTAATGGCCTTATTACAGAATCAGTATAATCAGAACTATATATGGCTCAGATCCAATTTCTTGGGTTAAGACTATCCTGCTGTTTTGATAATTTTGCTCATCATTAAAGTTAACTCAAATACTACCTACCCATTCTGAATAACTCATTTTTTAGGGGGCTTAGATTCACATTATTTGTGTAATGAGTATTTATTATTTAGCATATTATTCATAGTTTACAATATAATTTGTTGTCTCGACAAAAAAAAAAATTGACGAAAGGGTTAATTAAAGTATTGAATTAAATAATAATAATAAAAATAAATAGGTCACAAAATTTTTAAAAAGAGGCCATTTGCAAGTTCTTCGTAATAATTTAATGAGTAATTTTACATGTAATCTCAACTTATACTCTCATTTTCTACTTTATATGACGTGACATGCTGATTGCTTAATTTAATAAGGGTTATGGTGTTTATTCATTCTTTATTTTTTTTTCCTCTAATCAAATTTGAACACAAGTGGAAATAAAAATTAGAAATAAGTTTTTGAAGTCCATGTAGTATTTTTTTAATTTAATAGTGTGATTAACCCATAGTCCTTGTCATCGTTGACAACCCTTGCAGCCATTATCATTAGTTTAAAAAAAAAATGCTTATTATTGCCATCAACCAATCCCAAATTCGAAACATTGATAGAGAAGACAAACAAGCTATGAAATGATAACAATTTTTTTTTCTTTTATTAAATTTTTATTAGATTTTTTGGTGTATTTTGTGAAAGAAGCTAGAAAATTGTTGACCTAGAGATCAATGTTGTTTACCAGGAAGAAATAAGTTTTGACATGGATATTGAATTTGTTAAATTAATTTTTTTTTAAATACTACATAGATTGTACTTTTTTAAAAAAAGTTCAAAAAGCATAATTTTGTGCGTATGTGTGTGTATGTGTAATACAATTCCTATTGTAATCTATACTATATTATATATAAAAACAAAATCCTGAATTTTTAAATTCCCGCCCAATTATTAAAAAATCTCTCTTCCTAATAAAATATATTGATTTCTACTTTCCCATTCGTACAATAATTCTGGGTTAAAATTCTATAATAATATTATAAAATAGTGTAATACAATTCCTATTGTAATCTATATATATATAAAAATAAAATCCTAAACTTTTAACTTCCCGCCCAATTCTAAAAAAATCTCTCTTCCTAATAAAATATATTGATTTCTACTTTTTGTACAATATTATATTTGTAAAACGCAAATATATTAACACTTATTATTAATTAAGTGTTAATAATAATAGTAAGAATATTAACGTAAGAATTATAACATAGAATAAATCATAATAATTAATAACTATAGTCTAGGATTAAATTTGGAATTGTCAGGAAAGATAAACGATCTCTGGTGAAATTAACTCTTAAATAATTATATATCGATTTAAATATTCTTAATATATTACAACAATTCCATTCTGTGTATCGCACGAGTGAAAATACTAGTTAAGTAAAAAAAAAAGGGAAAAAAAGTGTAGAAACTTTGAAAGAGTAAATACCAGCCAAGGTCCCTCGAGTTTGGTGGTTCCACCACCTATAGTCCCTAACTTCTGTAATTACCATCCGTGGTCCTCCGAGTTGCAAAAACTGACCTACTACCATCCTTCCGTTAGTTTCTTCCATCTAAGCCGTCAAAAGTGAGGGTAAAAATATCATTTGGTATATATAATTCTTTTTTACTATCGCTCAAAGCCAACTCACTGCTGCCACCCCGAGAATCTCGTCGGAAACACCCACCACCACGCCGGCAGCCACTGCTCAGCCACGATCACCGTCAACCTCGGGGGAATCTTAGGAGCGGAATCCTGTATTTGTATTAGCATAAATGTAGGAAAGCAGACCCCAGGGGGGGTTCTGCTTCCCTACATTTAAGTTACCTTTCTTACATTTAAGTAGGAGCAGTCTGCCCCTTACTCAATTCCCTTTAGGAATTGCGGGGCGAGGAATTCATTATTCGAACTTCCTACGGAAGCCTTAATCGTTACCCCCTTGCTTCGCTTTCCCCTCGGTGGATCCTCCCGCTCTCTTTAGGGGAACTAAGGCCCTTCCCTCCTGCCTTCCGTTTTTGGACTATGGGCAGAGGGAAGAGCTTATTTCCCCGTAGGAATCCCTTCGGGCTATTAAATACGATCCCTAGCCACAGTCAAGAAAGGAACTCAACTCTTAAGACTGCTACTGCTTTTAGGACTTATTCCTCTTCAACGAGCCTTAAGGAGAGATCGGAAAGCTTCCTCCGCCCGGAGTTAGCTTCCCTCGAAGGGTTTTAAAGGAGAATTCTTTAGATTGCTACGGCTTCCTCTCAATCGCCGAGGGCTCGCTGCAGGTCCCAGTAGGCCGGTCAAGGAACAATAACTCAAGCAAGTCCGTGGAGCTCTTTCTCATCAATTTAAGACATTCAAACAATGCCCGCTATCGTAGGTGATGTTCTCAACCGTCGTCGGATCTTCTTGCCTCGCGTCAACTGTTTGCCGGAAAGAAACAAAGGTCGACGTTCGTCGTTGCTCCTTCCCAATTTGATTTTACCTTCTCATTCTTCTTCTTCTTGTCATAGCTTAGGGTTTTTTTTTTTTGTTTTTTTTTTTTAAATTTCTCAATAATTATTGCGAAGTTAATTTTAGGAACTTTTTCAAGAAAAAGTTTCTTTAGAAAGTATTTAATCAATGTCTGCTTCCACGGTGTCCGTCACCGCCAATCCGTCCTCCGTCGCCACCTGCCACTGAACCGTCGTCGAGAAAAGGCAGCCCGCCGCTTTGGACATTGCCGAATCCAACTCAACGGCCGCTGCAGCCGCCGTCGCGTCTCCATCCACAAGCAATGATAAACATGCCGCAGGCAACGCTACTATCAAAGATCTAAGTCAACATTCAATCCGAATAGAAACTAGAGATCCAATTCAAGCTGTCAGGAAGTCTTGCCCAACTCAAACGGTGCAGCGCCTTCGTCTCGCCATGAGAGGACCATGAATAAATCTTCAAAGCCCGAGAAACCGCGCTGGCTCACGGTTGTTAGTATATCCACTAAGAATTTATGCCTTCTGTTAATCATAGTAGGTTTAATTCAGATGGTTTGGAGAATTTTTTGAAGAAAACTACTACGATGATGCAAGTCCAAGTAGAGGTCATCGACAAAAAGATCGAGAGTGAAATTAAAATCTTGAGAAATGAATTTAGTGAGAAGCTTGAGGAAAATGTGCAGAATTGGATGCAAAATTTAAGGAATTGGATGGGAGGAGTGAGAATTTGAAGAAGCTGGTGACCGAAATGGAAACCAAGAATTGGGTGTCTAAAGAAGAGTTTGGTAAATTTCTGGATGAGTTCAAGGAAAAGAAATGTGTTGAGATCAGTGATGTGAGTTTGGAGGAGGACATGCTGCAGATGGGCTAGGGAGGGTGGACTCTGCGTTGGCTTTGCGAAATGACATTTCTATCCCTACTTTTGACGGTTTAGACAGTAGGAACTAACGGAAGGATGGTAGTAGGTCAGTTTTTGCAACTCGGAGGACCACATATAGTAATTACAGAAGTTAGGGACTATAGGTGGTGAAACCACCAAACTCGAGGGACCTTGGCTGGTATTTACTCAACTTTGAAATGATTGTCCTAACTGTGGAGCAAGCATTATACCATTGACCATCCCGAAATAGTGTTGCAGAGTTAATTACAGCAATGGTCCTCCGA
This sequence comes from Ipomoea nil, assembly GCF_001879475.1. Lineage (NCBI taxonomy): Eukaryota > Viridiplantae > Streptophyta > Magnoliopsida > Solanales > Convolvulaceae > Ipomoea > Ipomoea nil. Next base: position 618,651 of record NW_017619075.1, read on the forward strand.
CTATTGCGATTTTCCAAATTTAGTCCTCGACTTTTAATTTGGACGAAAAAGACACTTGACTTTTAGATTTATTCGAGTAGCAGTCCTTCTGTGAATTTGCTGTTAGTTTGACGTTAAAAGCAAGGGTAAATGTGTCCATTCATTTGTTTGGTTTATATGAGCTTATGTTTGGGAGATGTTGGCGACACATTCCGGAGCCTCTCCAGTGAAGTTGAGATGGAACAAGATAAGCAACATCTTTCTCAATCATTGTGCTGTCATCCAAGGAGATTGGATCATATTGTTAAAATGAAGTGAGGAGGTGCATGATTTACAGTCACAATCCAAAACAAAAAGGAAATGAAGAAGAGAGATTAAAACAGAAGGTGGACAGAATACTTAAGAACAATAGAGGCAGGGCCAAGACTTTGGTGCAGTAGTATATTTCCTATAATTCCTAAAAGCAAGGCACTGCATGAAACATAAGGCATATAAACTTGTGAGTATTGTGATTGGACCTACTGTAATACCCACTATCTTAGAAATAAAATTATATCTATGTTTATTAAATGTGGTCAACAAGTCAAAGCTTATCCAAATTTAATATTGGATGAAATTACTAAATTGCCCTTCCTTACCCTTGAAGGTTAAGAAACCACTTTGGTCTTTGGATAAAAATCTCTTTTGAAAGAAGATAAGAGGAGTGGACTAGAGAGATGGAGGAAAAGAATTTGAAGCTTTGATCTCCATCTTCTTCAAGCTTAGGTCTCAAGTCATTGGAGTGTTCTAGGTAAGTTTGACCTCCATATATCACTCTTTTTAGTTGGGTTTAACATTTGAGCCCTAAGATTGATGTTTGAAAATATTAGGAAATTTGACAAGGAGTATTTGGGTGAGCTAAATAGCTAGGATTTGGGTGTTTCAAGTAAGTGGTTAACTCTTCTCTCCTTATTTTGCAACCCATTTATATAACCTATGTTGAAATCTCTACTACTTTGGATACCCATTTTAGGGTTAGTATGAGTTAAAAATATTTTAGAATATGATATTTTTTTGGGTTTGAAACGGTAAGTTGAAGTCTGGACTGGAATTCTTATGTATTTTGGAGTTTGGACTAAAATTGTGTTTGGAACTGTGTTTTCGGAATAAAGGTTTAGCTAAATTGCTGACTAAAATTAACACCATGTGTAGTGATGGTTGAATGGTTTATGGTTGCTGTGTTGGTAATGGTTGGTCCAGAGTTCAATTTTGCTTTGCTAATATGGCCTTATGTTTGTTTTATATATGTGAGGACGTTTTTCACGCATCCATCAAGTATCAAATTACAGTATAGAGTTTAGATATCGTTCCACTGGAGATGGCTCTTGTAATGTTAGGAATTTATTGCAAAGCGGAGTTAAGCACAAGCTAGAACTATTTGGTAAGGAGTTGGTTTGATATGAACTATTTGGTAAGGAGTTGGTTTGATATGATTATACTAATAACAAATAGAACAAGTAAAACAAAGGACCGGGATTTGATTGATTCAAGCTAAGATGCCAAATATTGTACTAAGGATTAGGAAATTAAATCAAGGTATAGGGTAAATGAGATGCACAAAAGTGTCCAAATACCACTCTCGTAGCTATTTGGAAAGTGTCCAAATACCACTCTCGTAGCTATTTGGACTTGCAACCTCATATTGAACTCCACTCTCGTGACAATTCAACCAAAGGATGCCCAAACAAGAACACAAGGCAAAGATTCCCCTTAACACCCAAAATACTCTCGTATTGGGTATTAAGTGTGTGAATGTGTGGCTAGTGTACAATCTCTACTCTCGTAGCAACAAACACACTCCAAATCAAGCATATAATTGGGATCCAAAAATCATACACAAATTTCTCAACAAACCCATTTCACACAACAACCCTAGATCACCCAAATAATCCCCTTTATGCAATACAACTCAAATAGGCATCAAAGCAAGAAATCAAACCAAATCCTAGTCCCAAAACACTTAGCTACTCATAATATAACAATAGATACACAATATTAAAAGAGAAATTGAAAGCATAGATGAAAAGTAAAGAGAAGAGATGAATAAGAAAACTTCTCTATTGAAGTCTTGAAATCCAAGATTTGCAATGTTCTTGAGCTTGGAAATGGAAAGGAAACACAAATCTACACTAATCTAAGCTATTCTAAACTAACCCTAACTAGAGAAATGAAAGGGAAATGAAAGATGGAATGAAAGATATGTTTTGGGGTGAAAAAATCCCTTTAAAAGGGTAAAAAATGGGCTGCAAAAAGTTGCAGAGGGCTGGCCACGGGTGTGGCCACGGGCGTGGCTTCACCCGTGGCCAGAAATGCAGGGCACACTGCCCAGTGGCCACGGCCGTGGCCAGACCCGTGGCCACAGGCAGTGTGCACTGCCTGTGCACTAAGGTCGTCTTCTAGGCCAGTTTTCACCCTCAAAACCTTTGAATTAGCGTTTGTTGTCTTCATCAAAGTTGTAGCCCTTGAAGTTAGCTTTCTAATGATATAAAAATCACTCGATTTGGACACTCCTAGACCGAGATATGGTCAAAATACGGAGACAACGCCAATTTGGGCGAGAAATGCCACCTTACTATCTTTTGCTTTGCCTTTGCATTGAATTGCCTATATCATCAAGACCACTAAGGCACAAATATTTGGCACATGAAAGAGTGTTGTTAAATCTTCTTTTCTTCATTTTGCCTCACAAAAATATCCTCATGCTATGATGACTTGAAATCTTGATCAAATAACTCAATGTTTGGCTCAAAACATCATTTTCTTGTCAAGTCACCTAAGCACAAACAATCATTCCATAAGTTACCAAATTGGCTCAATAATATAATGATTAAGAAGTAAAAATACCAAAATGTGCAAGGAAAAAGCATTAGTTTTAGACATTCATCAACTCCCCCACACTTAGACTTTTGCTTGTCCTCAAGCAAAAACAAGAACTAATTCACCAATATAGCACCGAAGTTGATCATACTCCCACTTTGCACAACTTAACGAACCACAATCCAACTTTACACAACACAACTTGTTTCAAGAATCATCTTAGCATTCCACACAAGTTCCATTCTCAAGCCAATAACCAAGCACCAAGATTATCATAGAGCGTGAGGATCAAGTGTGCACAAATACTAAGTTGAGATTATGCAAAACTTGGCTTTTTGAATGAGATTCCATAGGCTTGCCCTTCATACTCCCACTAGTTCAACTCTAAGATTGCATGCTAAGATCAAGTAGGACTTTTATTAGGCTTGTAATGAGGCTAAGGGTGAATGGTTGACAAAGAAGGGGTAAGGAAATCAAACAAAAGAGAGAACTTTGCACTTATTCACAATTGAGATTGGAAGAGATATGACATCAAAGAACTAAGGAGCAACTAACAACTAAACACAAAACAACACTCTAAAGTAGTGGATGTTGAGAATAATTTTCAAAGCAAACTATCAAACTTTTATTGAACTTCTTCTTTTTCATTTCTTCATCTCTTTTCAACATTTTCGTGACTTTTTTTTTTTTTTTTTTTTCAATTTTCTCGTCATTTTTTTCTCTCTCTCTTTTTTTTTTTTTTTTCAAATCAACAAAGATACTTTATCAATAAATCTAGACCATCACACTTAGATAACATTATAGAGAGTGTTGCTAACAAAACAAGCTCCAAAAAGAAAAAAGAATCACTTCCAACAAAAAGAACAAGTGCACTATTCTCTCAAGGGTGGAGGGAAATCTTTTGGCTTAAGGTTTAAGGGTTAAATGACAAGGGTTAACACAAGAAGAACAAACACAAAGGGGATTATGTGCTTAGCACTTATTGAACAAATAGAAAAGGCTCAACGGGGACAACTAGGGGTAAACATATGTGTACAAGGGTAGGCTTAAAGGCTTGGGCTAAACAAAAATGGCCTAAATCATTTCAAAACATGCAAATCTTAGATTTCACTTAGAGAGTAATGAGGCAAGTTCTAGCAAAACAACCATTACCGGAATCTCACATAAGCCTTCACTAGCAATGCACAACACACAAGATCAAGAATTTATTCAATTATTAGGTGGTTAACAAAGTCATTGGCAAGGGAATAGATCAATCATGTGTTACACCTTGACTCATCAATCACAAGTTGCATTGTAACAAGTTCCACCAAGCAAACCACAAACCAACAAAGGGGAGTAATCACAAATTCAAGTATATAAAGGCAATTTATTCAACGCAAAGCACAATGAGTCATCCAAGCAAGGTTTCAAAAAGTTCAATTTTTTTAGTTCAATTTTTTTTTAGAAAACACCTAAATTATCCCCTCCCCCACACTTAAAGGCTACATCGTCCTCGATGTGAAAGAAAATAAAGCACGAGGGGAGAAAATTGTGGCACAATAAGCATAAGGAGCACAATCTCTACTATCTACATTAAGTAAAGCACTAAACACATTTAAAGAAAGTAGAGAAGGTAGATGAGACTCCCCTAATGAATCTTCTTGTGCCAAAGAATCATCATGAAGCCTTCTTGGATTTGAGCATACTCCTTAGTGTCACTCCTAGAGTCAAGGGAATATACACATGAAAGCACAAGTGAAAGCATAATAAATCAAAATTCAAAATATAAGAAAAAAAAAGATAAAATGCAATAAAGTAAAAGATAACATGGGGTGCCTCCCATGAAGCGCTAAGTTTAACGTCGTTAGCTCGACTCAACCTCTCAAGTGTTCAACCATCAATGGATTGGAGGAGAAAAATTCCCATATTTATATCAACCTTTGCTTCTAGGTATTTCTTCAAGTGGTGGCCATCAATAAATTCCTTTAAGCTCATCTTCACCACTTGAAAGTTTAAGACACTAAGTTCATCCAAATCAAACTCCAAGAATATCCCTTCCTCAAATCCATTTTTGATCCATAAATCAAATAATGATTTTTTCCTAAACTTTGGATCAAGATAGTAGCCATGAGCTTGATCATTCTCTTGATCTCCACCTTTTCCCACTTCTTGAGTTTCTTGATCTTTGGCAAGTAGGGAGAATCTTGTGTCCTCTTCATGGAGCAATAAAAAGGAAGAATCCTTAGACATGAAAATTGGCCAATGTAGGCCTCCACTTTCAAGAACATTGACACCTCCCGTTTCCCAAATTCTTCTAAAATTCTCATCAAAGCGAGTTTCATCCAATGAAGGAGTTTCCTCATTCACGTCATTCTCCTTTACTCTTTCCTCCAACAAACCATTTTGCAAGTGTTCCTTGCCACCATTTTCTTCCAATTCAACTTGTGTCTCAAGATTGCAATCATCTTCTTCATTCAAATCTTTCATCTCATTGCACTCCTCAAGGACTTCATTTTCAAGATTTTTCCACCTTTTCTCATCTCCATCAACCCCGTGCTCTTCATTAGAGAAGGAAAACTCTTTTTGAATCTCTTCATTGGAAATGAATCTTGGATCGGCTCTTGAGTTGCCCAATTTTGTACTTGAGCCATTATATTTTCCGATTGAGTTTGTAACTCATCCACTTGTGAAGAGACTTGCATTATGACACTCATCAACTTGGATATCATCTCAGGCTCTTGATCAAGGGGTTGGCATTCTTGTTGAGACTCTTGATGTAGATATCCTTGAGGTTCCCATTGATTAATAGCATTTGCTTCATCACTTGGTCTCATGGGATAACCCTCATCCTCAATGCCACCATTGGTTACAATTGTGCCTTCCCAATGCCTAGCCAACGGTAAAGTCTCCTCATCCAATTCATACATCTCGACATTTGGTGAATGGTTGTGGTGTTCATATGGAGGTGGGCTTTGATGGTATGTATGTTGGGGTGGAATGTGGTTTTGAGGGTGGTAAGAAGGGTACGTAGAGTATGGAGGTGTTTGTTGGGTATGGGGGTATTGATCATATGAAGCATATTGGGGATCTTGGTGGTGTTGAGGATATGAATTGTAGTAAGAATCTTGGGAATGGAAAGATGAATCTTGGTAAAGTTGTGGTGGGTAAGCATTTTGGTAGTTTGGAGTGTATTGAGAGCATGAGTTTTGGGAGTAGGATTGTGGTGGATAAGAATTTTGGGATTGAGCATCAAAGTAATTTTCAGGAGGTGGGGCTTGAGTTGTACAAGGATTAATGGATGGAGCTTCATAGTATCCTTGTTGTGGCATGTAGTCTCCATAGCACCCATGGGATTGAGAATTGCAATATCCTCCATCAGACATGTAGCTTCCTTGGCTTTCATATTGCTCCCCCTGTTGATATTGACAGTACATGCTATATATGCAAGGCTAGCAATACACCAAGTTATGTAACACAATCACAAAAGTAAAAATAAATAACAAAAGAAAAAAAATGGTTTAGTCTCCTAGAATAGTCATTCACAAATGTTAACTACCACAAAACAATCAAAACCAAGCCATCCCCGGCAACGGCGCCAAATTTGATGAGGACGTTTTTCACGCATCCATCAAGTATCAAATTACAGTATAGAGTTTAGATATCGTTCCACTGGAGATGGCTCTTGTAATGTTAGGAATTTATTGCAAAGCGGAGTTAAGCACAAGCTAGAACTATTCTTTTAGAAGCTAGACCTATTGGTAAGGAGTTGGTTTGATATGATTATACTAATAACAAATATAACAAGTAAAACAAAGGACCGGGATTTGATTGATTCAAGCTAAGATGCCAAATATTGTACTAAGGATTAGGAAATTAAATCAAGGCATAGGGTAAGTGAGATGCACAAAAGTGTCCAAATACCACTCTCGTAGCTATTTGGACTTGCAACCTCATATTGAACTCCACTCTCGTGACAATTCAACCCAAGGATGCCCAAACAAGAACACAAGGCAAAGATTCCCCTTAACACCCAAAATACTCTCGTATTGGGTATTAAGTGTGTGAATGTGTGGCTAATGTACAATCTCTACTCTCGTAGCAACAAACACACTCCAAATCAAGCATATAATTGGGATCCAAAAATCATACACAAATTTCTCAACAAACCCATTTCACACAACAACCCTAGATCACCCAAATAATCCCCTTTATGCAATACAACTCAAATAGGCATCAAAGCAAGAAATCAAACCAAATCCTAGTCCCAAAACACTTAGCTACTCATAATATAACAATAGATACACAATATTAAAAGAGAAATTGAAAGCATAGATGAAAAGTAAAGAGAAGAGATGAATAAGAAAACTTCTCTATTGAAGTCTTGAAATCCAAGATTTGCAATGTTCTTGAGCTTGGAAATGGAAAGGAAACACAAATCTACACTAATCTAAGCTATTCTAAACTAACCCTAACTAGAGAAATGAAAGGGAAATGAAAGATGGAATGAAAGATATGTTTTGGGGTGAAAAAATCTCTTTAAAAGGGTAAAAAACGGGCTGCAAAAAGTTGCAGAGGGCTGGCCACGGGTGTGGCCACGGGCGTGGCTTCACCCGTGGCCAGAAATGCAGGGCACACTGCCCAGTGGCCACGGGTGTGGCCACGGCCGTGGCCAGACCCGTGGCCACAGGCAGTGTGCACTGCCTGTGCACTAAGGTCGTCTTCTAGGACAGTTTTCACCCTCAAAACCTTTGAATTAGCATTTGTTGTCTTCATCAAAGTTGTAGCCCTTGAAGTTAGCTTTCCAATGATATAAAAATCACTCGATTTGGACACTCCGAGACCGAGATATGGTCAAAATACGGAGACAGCGCCAATTTGGGCGAGAAATGCCACCTTACTATCTTTTGCTTTGCCTTTGCATTGAATTGCCTATATCATCAAGACCACTAAGGCACAAATATTTGGCACATGAAAGAGTGTTTTTAAATCTTCTTTTCTTCATTTTGCCTCACAAAAATATCCTCATACTATGATGACTTGAAATCTTGATCAAATAACTCAATGTTTGGCTCAAAACATCATTTTCTTGTCAAGTCCCCCTAAGCACAAACAATCATTCCATAAGTTACCAAATTGGCTCAATAATATAATGATTAACAAGTAAAAATACCAAAATGTGCAAGGAAAAAACATTAGTTTTAGACATTCATCAATATACGTAATATATGACTTATGTTTGTTTTATATATGCTTATAAAATGAATTATTTGTTTAAAGTGAGACTTGAACTCTTAACCTCATGCTTATTAATAAACCATTCTATGATTTTTAAAGAGTTATGTACTAAGAAAATTATTATTTTGAGAATGGTTTATACCTTGCATATTTCTTAGTTTGATAAACATATTTCCTATTTTGGAAATAGGTACTTTGGTATGTGATTTTAAGGAAATGATTTTTGCTACATCGGGCTATTTGATTATAAGAACTATTTTGATCATTTGATCAAACTCATGAGGCAACCTACATTTTGTTGTTTGTTTTGTTTGGCTTGGAACGTTCCTAATTGCTCATTCCGAATTGTCGAGCTTGACTCATTCCGAATCGTCGAGTCTTTTGAATTATTTGTTGGAACGTTCCATCCGGCTCATTCTGAATCGTTGAGCCTGACTCATTCCGAATCGTCGAGTCTTTTTGGACCATTATACCGATAATGGCATGTGCTACAGAATATAATAGTGGTTGTAGGTTGCCAATGAGTCATATGTTAAGGAATGATTTGTGCTTTTGAAAGTATTGTATTATGAAATATTGTTGATGCCCATGTAGCTAAAGTTTCTTGCTTTGTGAACTTGTGTATAGTATGATGAAAGTATATTATGACTTTGATATAGTTTAAAGATCGAGTTTTGCATCGAGTTATTACTCTAAAGCTTTTTGTATTATTTTGGGGTTACTTGATCCGGGGTTGAGAGGAGTATCACTTACTGGGCAATAGCTCATTATTAGTATTTTATTTTCTCATGTTTCAGAGTAGTAAGGACATGTGAATAGCATGAGCACAAGTGGTGGGGTCTCGGAGGTGACTTTTGAAACTAGGAGACTTAGTCCTAATTTTGGAGCGTATCACGGATTTTGTTTATTTTGGATATTCCTTTGACCCTTTGTATCTTTGGTAACACATTGTGCTTGGTTTGGTGTTTCTGCTACATTTTGGACGTACTACTCTTGATTGTAAATATTTAATAGTGGTGATTTTGATGAGTTTTTGAGAAGAACTAGTTGTTTATATTTTGTCATATTGGGTCGAGGAATTATTATGTATTCAAGTGTTGTTATGAAGGTTCCGAGAGGTATGTATGGCTAGGCTTCGTATTGTTATAGGTTTTCATGTAGCGATACGGCCGGGTCATGTCCTAGAAGTGGGGCGTGACAGAGTGGTATTAGAGCCTAGGTTTAAATCCTTAGTTGGTCAAGAAGTTAAGTTTGAATTTTTGCAAGATTAGGCTTTAACCTAGCGGAAGATAAATTTAGGCTTTGGGCAAATTTTGGATGTGGTTTGCTAAACATTTCGCTAATGTGGTCATACTTTCTCTGTTTTGAATTTAAGGAGTATTGCTTTACGAGGATCAGGAGGGGTGTTCCTAAATGTGGTCGAACTCGTCGAGTTGGGATGTTGTTAAATGTGTCGCCTATTCGGAATATAGTTTTTGATGTTTACGTGCTGTGTGATTCAGGTTCTTCGCATTATTTTATTTATGAGAAGTTGCAAATGATTTAAATTTGCAAGCTAAGAAGTTGAGTGATCATTTGTATATTAATAACCGTATAGGGCAGATGGTGGCGACAGATACTTGGTTTCAAGATTGTCATCTACAAATTAATGAGAGTGATGTGTCAATTGATTTAATTAAGCTAGATATGCAGGATTTAGATGTGATATTAGGAATGGATTGGCTATCCAGAAACTATGCCTACATTGATTGCGCTCGTTAGAATGTGGTATTTTAAATTCCTAGACAATCTATCTTTACTATTGGGACACTTTCCTATGAGTGGAGTGTTGGTTTCGGAAGTGCCATTGAAAGTAATTTCTGCATTGAAGGCTAAGAAAAAATTGAGAAAAGGCCAAAAGGGTGTAGCGGTTTCTTGACTTATGTAATGGATACCCACCAGAAAGAAGTTAAGTTAGATGATATCCCAATTGTTAAGGAATTTTCGGATGTGTTCCTAGAGCATTTACTTGGATTATCTCCAAATAGAGAAATTGAGTTTGAAATAGAGGTTCCCGGAACTACTCCAATCTCAAAGCCCCTTATCGCATGTCACCATCTAAGCTAAGTGAGTTAAAGGTGCAATTACAAGAATTGCCTGATATGGGATTTATTAGACCTAGTGTATCTTTTTGGGGTGCACTAGCGTTATTTCTGAAGAAAAAGGATGGTAGCTTGCGATTGTGTATTGACTATTGGAAATTGAATAAAGTTATTATCATGAACAAGTATCCTCTACTTCACATAGATGATTTATTTGACCAATTCAAGGTGCTGAATACCTTTCAAAAATTGATTTGAGATTAGGGTACCGTCAATTGAAGGTTAAAGCTAGTGATGTATCCAAGACTACTTTTAAGACCTGGTATGGCCATTATGAATTTTTGGTGATGCCGTTTGGGCTAACTAATTCTCCTGCTTTCTTTATGGATTTAATAAATAGGGTCCTCAAGTCATTTCTGGACAAATTTGTTGTGGTATTTATTGATGACATTCTGCTATATTCAAAGAGTGAGGAAGAGCATGCTCAATATCTAAGGACCATCTTGCATACCTTGAAGGAAAATGAATTGTATGCCAAGCTAAGTAAATGTGAATTTTGGCGTAAGGAGGTATCTTTTCTTGGTCATGTAATTTCTGGAGACGAGATTTCTGTAGACCGAACTAAGGTTGAAGCAATAACACAATGGCCAAGACCCACTAATGTTACAGAAGTAAGGAGTTTTATGGGTTTAGCAGGTTAACTATGCCATTGATTCGATTAACTCGGAATGGTATAAAGTTTAATTGGGATGAGGAGTGTGAGAAGAACTTTCAAGAATTAGAGGAAAGATTGGTTAGTGCACCTATCTTAGTCCTACCATCTGGGGAAGAGGGATTTGTTATTTATAGTGATGCATCAAGTAGAGGATTAGGATGTTTCTTGATGCAAAATGGTAAGGTGGTAGCCTATGCCTCTTCACAATTGAAGTCCCATGAAGTTAACTACCCCACTCATGACTTAGAACTAGCAGTTGTGGTTTTTGCTCTAAAAATTTGGAGGCACTACCTGTATGGAGAATCTTGTCAAATATTTACGGATCATAAGAGTTTGAAGTACCTCTTTATCCAAAAGGAATTAAACATGAGACAACGACGATGATTGAAGCTAATAAAAGAATATGACCTCACTATTAATTATCATCCAGGTAAAGCTAACATGGTAGCTGATGCTTTAAGTCGTAAGTTTTCCATGGCTAATGTGATAGTGGTGACTACTCAAACCCAATTGTTGAAAGATTTTCAAGATTTAGAAGTTGAGTTTTTTTTGCAAAATAAGCAAGGAGGGATATTGGCAACTATGATTACAAAACCGGTATTATTATATCGCATTAAATTTGCCCAAGTTGATTAAGATTCATGGGAAAAAAAAAATCAAGCGGGTAACCCAAAAGAGTTCGTTATTTAAGATGATGGATCCCTATATTTAAGTTGAACACCAAACACCTGCAGGATTATTGAAATCCTTAGAGATACCTCATTGGAATTGGGAACATATATCTATGGATTTTGTGAGTGAATTACCGAATAGTCAGCATGGGAAAAATACAATTTGGGTTATTGTGGATCGACTCACTAAGGTTACACATTTTCTACCTATTAAGAAGACCTAGCTGAGTTGTATGTGAATGAAGTTGTAAGGTTGCATGGTGTACCTGTTAATATAGTATCTGACCGGAACTCTAGATTTGTGTCAAAATTTTGGAGAAGCTTATAACGAGTCATGGGGACTGAATTAAAATTAAGCACTGCATTTCATCCACAAACAGATGGGAAAACCGAGAGGACTATTCTGACCTTGGAGGATATGCTTCGAGCTTGTGTCTTGGATTTCAAGAGTAGGTGGAGTATCAACCACTACAAGTTAGGGATGACCTAACTTATGACGAAGTACCTCTTCACATCATTGATCAGAAGGAACAAGTGTTGAGGTTCCGAGTAATCCCATTTGTTAAAGTGCAATGTTCACATCATACTCCAAGAGAAGCAACATGGGAAAAGGATGATGATATGAAGGATAGATATCGTAAACTCTTCAAGTTTGATGGTATGTAAGTTTCGTCGAAACTTAATTTAAGGTGGGGAGATTGTAATACCCACTATCTTAGAAATAAAATTATATCTATGTTTATTAAATGTGGTCAACAAGTCAAAGTTTATCCAAATTTAATATTGGATGAAATTACTAAATTGCCCTTCCTTACCCTTAAAGGTTAAGAAAACACTTTGGTCTTTGGATAAAAATCTCTTTTGAAAGAAGATAAGAGGAGTAGACTAGAGAGATAGAGGAAAAGAAAAATCTTGAAGCTTTGATCTCCATCTTCTTCAAGCTTAGGTCTCAAGTTATTGGAGTATTCTAGGTAATTTTGACCTCCATATTTCACTCTTTTTTTAGTTGGGTTTAACATTTGAGCCCTAAGATTGATGTTTGAAAATATTAGGAAATTTGACAAGGAGTATTTGGGTGAGCTAAATAGCTAGGATTTGGGTGTTTCAAGTAAGTGGTTAACTCTTCTCTCCTTATTTTGCAACCCATTTATATAACCTATTTTGAAATCTCTACTACTTTGGATACCCATTTTAGGGTTAGTATGAGTTAAAAATATTTTAGACTATGATATTTTTTTGGGTTTGAAACGGTAAGCTGAAGTCTGGAAACTGGAATTATTATGTATTTTGGAGTTTGGACTAAATTGTGTTGCGAACTGTGTTTTCGAAATAAAGGTTTAGCTAAATTGCTGACTGAAATTAACACTATGTGTAGTGATGGTTGAATGGTTTATGGTTGCTTTGCTGGTAGCAGTTGGTCTAGAGTTTGATTTTGCTTTGCTAATATGGCCTTATGTTTGTTTTATATACGTAATATACGACTTATGTTTGTTTTATATATGCTTATAAAATGAATTATTTGTTTAAAGTGAGACTTGAACTCTTAACCTCATGCTTATTAATTTAAATTCTTTCCAACTAAGCCATTTCAATCCCTTTGAAATTACTTTGGTTTAATAAACCATTCTATGATTTTTAAAGAGTTATGTACTAAGAAAATTATTATTTTGAGAATGGTTTATACATCGCATATTTCTTAGTTTGATAAACTTATTATCTATTTTGGAAATAGGTACTTTGTTATGTGATTTTAAGGAAATGATTTTTGCTACATCGGGCTATTTGATTATAAGAACTATTTTGATCATTTGATCAAACTCATGAGGCAACCTACATTTTGTTGTTTGTTTTGTTTGGCTTGGAACGTTCCTAATTGCTCATTTCGAATCGTCGAACTTGACTCATCCCGAATCGGCGAGTCTTTTGAATTATTTGTTGGAACGTTCCATCCGGCTCATTCTGAATCGTTGAGCCTGACTCATTCCGAATCGTCGAGTCCTTTTGGACCATTATACCGATAATGGCATGTGCTACAGAATATAATAGTGGTTGTAGGTTGCCAATGAGTCATATGTTAAGGAATGATTTGTGCTTTTGAAAGTATTGTATTATGAAATATTGTTGATGCCCATGTAGCTAAAGTTTCTTGCTTTGTGAACTTGTGTATAGTATGATGAAAGTATATTATGACTTTGATATAGTTTAAAGATCGAGTTTTGCATCGAGTTATTACTCTAAAGCTTTTTGTATTATTTTGGGGTTACTTGATCCGGGGTTGAGAGGAGTATCACTTACTGGGCAATAGCTCATTATTAGTATTTTATTTTCTCATGTTTCAGAGTAGTAAGGACATGTGAATAGCATGAGCACAAGTGGTGGGGTCTCAAAGGTGACTTTTGAAACTAGGAGACTTAGTCCTAATTTTGGAGCGTATCACGGATTTTGTTTATTTTGGATATTCCTTTGACCCTTTGTATCTTTGGTAACACATTGTGTTTGGTTTGGTGCTTCTGCTACATTTTGGACATACTACTCTTGATTGTAAATATTTAATAGTGGTGATTTTGATGAGTTTTTGAGAAGAACTAGTTGTTTATATTTTGTCATATTGGGTCGAGGAATTATTATGTATTCAAGTGTTGTTATGAAGGTTCTGAGAGGTATGTGTGGCTAGGCTTTGTATTGTTACAGGTTTTCATGTAGCGATACGGCCGGGTCATGTCCTAGAAGTGGGGCGTGACACCTACACCCAAGAAAAAATGTGCATACAGCTAAAATAGAAGACAACAAACCTGATCTCCTGTCTTCATCTCAAATCCTCCAATAAGTATTTGAATATTCTCACAGATGTCTCTAGAACTACTAAAATGTGGGCATTTCAAATATCTCAGCAGAATACTTAATCATACTCAAATTTTAACCTGCTTGAGTGCTTGCAACTGAAACCAAAGAATTATCGAATTACTTGAAGGGAAGCATGAGCATTCAGCTCATTTGCTGCAATCAAACCGCCAACTTGTTTACCTGGACATAACTGAATGAGAAATATTGTTGATAGATTACCAAACAGAGCATGCTGGATAAATAGAATTTCCCATGAAGAGGATGGCCAAGAATTAGACCTTAAAAATAACTGGTGTACCTCTAAGTGGACCTTGAGCTACTCTTCCTTCATACTCCAAGATTCGTTGGGATGCCGAAACGGAATTGGTTGTCGTTGAGGAGTAAAGCGTCCAAGTCCTTGTCGAAGAGCTTGGATGACACGGGGCCCTCAAACTCATTGAAACGAAGGTCTAAAAACTTGATAGTAGGCATTGAAAGCACAGCCTTAGGGAATTCTCCTGCAAAGCGGTTGTTACTGAGATCCAGCTCCCTAAGGATAATCATGTTTTTGAAGCTCCGGGGGACTGCACCGCAAAAGCGATTGGAGTTAAGGTGAAAGAGGGCGAGATCAGAGAGGAGGACAAGCTGAGGGACGATTGGACGAGATGCCCCGCAATGTCTGCGGTTACTGCTGCTACTCTCAACTTCGTTTAGTCCCTCGCCGACAGTTTCGAACTTTGGAGGAGTCTCCATCAATACTTTAGCTTGAGTATTAACACCTTTGGCTGATTTAGTGTTGATTTAGCCCGGCAATTTCGAACGAGATGCACCTTTGGCCGATTGAGTATTTGAAGGATCTATTGCATTGTACTGCCTTCAAATACTTAGAACTCAAAATCTTGCTTTGAACGCCATCCAGGCCATTGGAGCAAATGGGAAGAAGACACCCATCATAAATGGACACTTTTACCCCTCTTTTTAACGTCAAACTAACAACAAATTAACAGAAGGATTACTACTGGAACAAATCTAAAAGTCAAGTGTCTTTTTCGTCCAAATTAAAAGTCAAGGACCAATTTTGGAAAATCGTAATAGTCGGAGGACCATGGTTGGAATTAACTCTAGTGTTGTATTAAGGTAATTAATTACCATTTTACTATGCAATTGACCACATAATATTTAAATAATTTTATTGTTGATAGGATTTCAAAAAAATAAATTAAAATGATGAAATCAAAACAGGAATGATTATTCATGGCATAATGCCGAAGTAGTCAAAACACACTAAGACAACATGTATTATTTAGAGATTTTTGAAATATCTCATTGGGGACAGAACTTTGGGTGACATTGAAAAGAGTGGAAAAATAGATTTATGAGAGGAAGTAGAAGTTGGAAGTAAGAAGTGTGAGGAAATGTAGTATTTTTCATGGTGGAGTAAATATAAGGTAATGGTGATTGAGGTTGAGTCTTGTTGGTATAGAAGGGCCAAAAGGTTTAAGGTTCAAAGAGGGAGTTAATACCATCTAAGGTCCTCCGAATATAGTGATTTTGTCACGTTTAGTTCTAAACTTTCAAATTGACCATTTGTGGTCCTTTAACTTTCAAATTTAACTATTAATGGTCCAAGTTAATCACTCATGGTTCTTCAAGTTTCGAAATTTAACCAATTGTGGTCCTCTTAAAAGGACCATGGTTGGTTAAAATTTAATAGTTGAAGGACCATGGGTGGTTAACTTGGACTACTGATGGTTAAATTTGAAAATCGAAGGACCACAAATAGTCAATTTGAAAATTTAGGACTATATGTGACAAAACCACTATACTCGAAAGACCTCGGATGGTATTAACTCTTCAAAGGGGTTTGTCAAAAAAACAAAAGGTCCATCGTTAATAATTCCTTATTATATATAGATGGCCGACCCGATCACCCGAAGCTAATCTAATCCCCAAGTCAACAAAGATCCCAAGAAGAAGAAGCCGAAATTAAACATGGTTACATTTTCCACCAAATCAATCTCTCACAGCACTCAAATTCAGCAATGAGACTTGTTGATGCATCATCGTTCATTGACCCCTCTGCTGAAAATTTTCCATCTCCGGGACTGGCGGAACAAGCTCAACGGCCACCATATACTGCCTCTCCCTCTCCCACGAGGTGGTTGTTCAACCATGGCGGTCTCACCTGGAACCCTATTAGTGTTACGGAGATGGGGACCGCCGAGAATACTGCTTTGGTTGAATATTGGTGTACAGGAAATGGAAAAAGTATTGCCGGTGGTGCATACAGATGTTAATCTTTTCTGGAAATGTAAGTATACTACCTTCAGTTCAATAGAAGTTGAAGTAGGGATTGAACAAAAATCAGTTACTCATCCACCAACAAGTGCTCAATATCGTGTATACAGTGGCGCCGCGCTTCATTTTTTTAAAAAGGAGTTCGGGGATACTTCCAATAGTGTCCAACTAATTATACCACTCTTCAAATTGGCGTCGATAGGAAACATTGGGAGTCTTGTTGTAGAGTTAGAAAAGAGTGTCAACCTTGAGAGGCTTGCTGCAAAGTTAGCAAAGAGTCATACTGTTTACATTTTGCCAGTACTACTTGAAGCAAAATGCAGGATGATGCAACTGAACTCACTATGTGAAGGCCATATTCCCAAATCTAGTGAAACAAATGAAGGAAGAAATAATGTTGTTGAGTTAAATAATAGCATTGATGCCAAAGATGGAAACACTAGTTCACACAAAACCCACACTATCAGCAGGTGGGAGAAAGATCATGGAATTACCCTCCACCTTCTTCAACAACTGTTTGGTAAGAGTCGCGATACTGCTGCTAAAACTCTTGAAGGTGAGCTAACACTACAGTTTTATCATATATTCGATGTGGGAGTATTCTATATTTTCTTAGTGTATACATAGGTGGTTATTGCTTGAGTATATACTTTCTCATAGATACATTTGCTTTTCTTTAATCTCCCATTATATTATATTGTGCAGTTAGCACATCTACATTGAAGCGAGCATGTCGGAACTTTGGCATCAATAGATGGCCAAATCACAAGGGAAAAAGGCTCAGTTGCTCTCTCAATCAAAAACAACATTTACAAGCTGTTAAGAAACACAAAGGAATTCAACCATGTCCTGCTCTGCCTCCTCTACAACCGAAAAATTCAAGGCAATGTAACAGCACAATATCTGTCAAGGTAACCTATAAAAATGATACCATAAGATTTCCACTCTCATCATCCTCAATATCAAATATTTGGAGGAGCAATTGGAAACAAAGTTCAAAATATCACTAGAAAATTTTTCTATCAAATATCAAGATGACGAAGACGAGTGGATTACCCTGACCTGTGATTCGGAATTGTTGCACGGTTTGGATGTGTTGAGATCATGTGGCAAGACTGTAATCAGAATGATGGTCACCCCCAAATCTGATTGATATGTGGATGAACGCCTTCATTTCTTCCTTCTTGGTGTTGAAACCATTCTAGGTTTGTTTAGTGACAGGTTTCTTGTGTTTTCTTCCCTCTGTACCCTTTGTAATGTTTTATGTACAATATAACATACTCTTGTCTTGACTGGAAGTGTAGAGGTTTGTTCTCTAATTTCATATTTTGATGGAAAGTAAAGTGCATGCTATGTTGAGCTAAGAATGAAGCAGAACACTCTCATTATTGATTGAAGAAGAAGTATCAAGAAGGAAACAGAAGGTGATGGCTGCTACTTAAAGAAGACCATGGTCCACAGTAATAACGGTCCACAGTAATAACAGACAAACAAAGGAAAAGACAACTTTGCCCTATTAATGTCCATATAGATTATGAGCTGGACTTGGTTTAGCATATGGTTACTTTGTCACACCCCCGTAAGCTGGAGCATGAACATCTTGAAGGCCCAGCTTAGCATGGAAAGCATCAAAACTCAGCTTTGGCAACCCTTTAGTAAAACCATTTGCAATTTGTCTATGTGAGGCAATAGGCATAAGCTTAACCACCCCTTCACATACCTTTTGTTTCACTACATAGCAATCAATTTCTATATGCTTAGTGCGCTCATGGAAAACATGATTCTCTCCAATTGCAATAGCAGATTGATTGTCACAAAATAACACACAAGGACCATCACAGTGCACATTCAATCTGCAAGCAAATATAGCAACCACTGCACCTCACAAACAGAAGAGGCTAAGGCTCTGTACTCAGCCTCAGAAGAAGACCTGGAAACAGTAGGTTGTTTCTTAGTTTTCCAGGAGATTAGGGACTGCCCTAGGTAAACACAATATCCAGTGATAGACTTCCTTGATTCTGCACAAGTGGCCCAATCTAAATCTGAAAAACCTTGTAGTTTAAGAGGAGATTGTGCAGAATAAAATAGCCCTTTACCAGGAGAACCTTTGAGATACCTCAACACCCTATGAGCTGCTACAAGATGAGAGTCCCTGGGCTTATCAACAAACTGACTCAACTGTTGAGTAGCATAAACAATATCAGGCCTGGTACTGGTTAAGTAAAGGAGTTTGCCCACCAATCTTCTGTATATTTCAGGGTTATCAAGTAATTTGCCTTCCAAGGCTGTTAACTTCTGCCCTGCAGTGATGGGTGTTTGTGCTGGCTTGGAGTCTAGAAATCCATTTTCTTTCAAAATCTCCAATGTGTATTTCCTTTGAGATAGATTCAGACCATCTGAAGTTCTGATAGCCTCTATCCCCAAAAAGAAGTTTAATTGTCCAAGATCTTTTATTCTGAAAGCTGAATCCAGAAACTGCTTTAAATCATCAATCAGCTTTGAATTTGGACCTGCAACTACTATATCATCAACATAAATGAGTAATGCAACAAAGGAGGTGTTTGAACCCTTAGTAAACAGGGAAGGGTCTGCCATGGACTGCTGAAAATCACTGTCTATCAAAGCCTTAGTGAGCTTAGAATTCCATTGCCTGCTTGCTTGCTTTAAACCATATAATGATCTGAGCAACCTGCATACTATTCTAGAATTGTTGGTTTGAAGGCCAGGAGGCAAAGCCATATAGACTTCTTCATCTAGATCTCCATGCAAGAATGCATTGTTGATATCTAGTTGCTGGATATCCCATCCCATTGCAATGGCCACAGCTAAAAAGGTTCTAATAGTAGTCATCCTAGCCACTGGGGAGAATGTTTCAACATAATCCACTTCCAACTGCTGTGTATAACCTTTAGCAACCAATCTGGCTTTATATCTCTCAATAGATCCATCTGCCTTGTGTTTGACTTTAAAACCCCACCTACAACCAATTGGAATCTTCCCTGGAGGCAATTCAGTTAAAGTCCATGTTTTATTCTCAATCAAAGCATCTATCTCAGTCTGTATGGCCTTTCTCCAAGCATCATGTTTAACTGCCTCACTGTAGGACTGAGGCTCAAGAGTGGAAAGGATAGAAGATGCACAAAATCTGTCATTGTAAGTGAGGCCTTCATAAGATATGTACTTGTTTATAGGATATGGAGAAGTTCTAGCAGAATTTGTATTCTTTGTCATGGTATGGCAGTAATAATCATGTAACTTAGTGGGAATCTGCCTTACTCTTCCTGATCTTCTACACTGCACTTGATTGTCAATTGTATCAGTGCTTATTTCAGGTGCATGGTCCTCAACAGTGGCATCATTGTTTGTTGCATTGCTTCCCTCATCAAAAATGGTCTCTTCATTGCTACCATTGACATTACCTCCTTCTGTGTTTGCAGCAGGTGTGTGTCTTGTGTTAACTGATGAAGGAATCAGTGGAAATTCTGTCTCCTCAGTTGCTTGCATGCCTTCATCTGTTTCTGAGCTAGCTTTCCCTTCCTGAAAAGGATATATATTCTCATAAAAATGGACATCCCTGGAGACAAACACATCTTGATTAGAAACATCATATAACAGATATCCTTTAACATTAGCAGGAATCCCTAGAAAGACACACTTTCTAGCTCTTGTCTGCATCTTATTCCTCCCTTGAGATGTAGTGGCAGCATAGCACAAACAACCAAACACCTTTAGATGATCATACTGTACACTTTTCCCAAACAATATTCCAAAAGGGGTTTGTCCACTGATTACAGGGCTTGGCAGTCTGTTGATTAGATAACAAGCATGGAGGACACAATGTCCCCAAAAATCCATAGGAAGCCCTGAATGAAACCTAATGGCTCTAGCCACATTCAGGATATGCTAGTGCTTTCTTTCTACAATTCCATTTTGTTGGGGTGTATAAGCACATGACTTTTGGTGGATGATTCCCTTTTCATTACAAAAAGCTTCCATGAAGAATTCTCTCCCATTATCTGTCCTCAAAACTTTAATGTTTGCAGAAAATTGAGTGGAAACATAATGATAAAAGTTCTGAAACAATATTCCAACTTCTGAATTATTCCTCATCAAATGCAACCATGTAAATCTACTACAATCATCAACAATTGTTAAAAAATACTTTTCTCCTTTTGGAGAAGCTACTGCAAATGGTCCCCAAACATCCATGTGAACAAGGTCAAAGCATCTATGATATGCACATTTTACACTCATATTTTAGGTACATATTTATAATAATTTTTCATTAATTATTTAATATTATCTAATAATTAGTTTTTTTTATATATAATATATATAATATGTTCTTATATAATATATAATATATAATATATATAATATATAATATATAAATACGTACTACGTACTATGTATTATATATATTATAATAAGCTTTGTACAGGTGTGTGCCAAAAGAAAGCTTCATTAATAGGTCCGCAGATTATGGCGAGGCAGCAGTAGAAAGTTTCAACATATGGCACAAAAATAGGGAATCAGTGGTAGAAAATAACTTAGGTTCGTTTTGGAAAGTGTATAAATAGTGGAAGATTTCTATTTTAAAATATTCATTCTTCCCCTCTCGAATATTCTTTAAGGTTGTTATCAATGTCCATTCGCGGCTAATTTCTTGTTTGGTTTAGTGAATTGAAGCCCCGGGGTTCATTACGCTGTAAGGTTATTTATTTATTTTTATTATATATGTTTCTATGCATTTGAGTATTAAATATTCTTCTAAGTTATTTGAAATAATTGTGTCATTTAATTGCTAGGGAGGCCTACTAGTTATTTATTTGATATAATTATTTGCTATATTAGATAATGTTGTGCTACAAATTACTCTAATATTCAGTAGCAACTGGGTTAATTATTGACGGCTTAGTGATAATTGGACTCGGGTAGAATATTTTCCTAAATTAAATGCAACCGCTTGTGCTTGTGTTATTTAGTTTGTCGGTTTTCCTAGTTCCTATTGCTGCTATTAAATTAAATCTATAGCGCTTGTCTTAGGTTATTTAGTAGTTAGGGGTAATTAAACCGCGTGTGCTTTATTTACCTACAACTAAGGGAAAACAGAAATGAAATAATTTCACGACAAATATTCAATTGCATATTAATTACTTTATTAATCAATGATCAGTGTTAAATTTCGGTGGTGAATCTTTACTAACCAAGGTTTCTTATTATAAGTGTTTTCGATATATTATTTTCACTGTTTATTCGTTCGATTAAATTTCTCGTTTATTTAATTTCTCTTTTATTTAATATTTATTCTCGATATATTCCAAACCTCCCATTATTTCCTTGAGCACAAAAGTTAAACTAGTTACTCCTCGGGGGATCGATCCTTACTCCCGCTACTACGTTTGTAAGGTTTTAATTTGGGAGCCTACGACAGCTCACCAAATTTTGGCGCCGTTACCGGGGAGATTTTCTTGTTTATTTTGTGTTTATTTAATTATTTATTTGTTTAGTTGTTTTTTCTCGTTAATTTGTCCCAAACGAAAATTAAAAAAAAAAGAATTTAAAAAAAAAAATCTTCTCTTTCGTTACTTTTGCATAAATGCTGCAATATATTTTCTTTTCTTTTTTTATGCCTATAACTCGATCTGCTAATAAAAAAATCTTGTCGTACTATCCGGAAATTGAAAGAACTATACACAGGTGGAGGAAACAAGCTTTGAGCAAATTGGAGTTTAGTGATCTGGCTACCAATTCTACCAATTCTGATTTAGAAGAGGAACCCATGGCTCAAAATCGGACTTTAAAAGAGCTTGGAGCTCCAAATTTGGATCAGCAACCTTTATGCATTACTTTTCCCGCTCTGGACGCTAATATACAATTTGAACTAAAATCTGGGTTAATTCATCTTTTGCCTTCTTTTCATGGACTTGCAGGTGAAGATCCGCACAAACACTTAAAGGAATTTCATGTGGTGTGTTCAAGTATGAAACCCACAGGGGTTACTGAGGAACACATCAAGTTGAGAGCCTTTCCCTTTTCGTTGAAAGATTCAGCGAAGGATTGGCTATACTATCTACCTTCTGGGAGCATCACCACATGGAATAACTTGAAGACAATGTTCCTTGAAAAATATTTCCCAGCTTCAAGGGCGGCCAACATTAGAAAGGAAATATGTGGTATACGGCAAAACAATGGAGAGTCATTGTATGAATATTGGGAGCATTTCAAAAAGTTATGTGCAAGCTGCCCACACCATCAAATCAGTGATCAATTACTCATTCAATACTTTTATGAAGGACTTTTTCCGACTGATAGGAGCATGATTGATGCCGCGAGCGGTGGTGCTTTAGTTGACAAGACACCGGACGCTGCAAGAACTCTAATTGCAAACATAGCTGCAAATTCTCAACAGTTTGGCAATAGACTTGTCCAACCGTCTAAGCAAGTGAATGAGGTAAATATTTCTGCTCTTGAACAACAAATTACTGGTTTAACTACTCTTGTTCGTCAATTAGCAGTAGGCAATATGCAAACTGTAAAAGCATGTGGAATTTGCTCGGTAGTTGGGCACCAAACTGATGCCTGCCCAACTCTTCAAGAAGAACCTACTGAACAAGTTAACATGGCTGGAGGTTTTCCTGGGCAACCTCAAGGTAAGTATGATCCATTTTCTAACAAATATAATCCTGGATGGAGGGATCACCCAAACCTTAGTTATGGGAACTCACAAGGAAACCAGTTTGTTCAGAATCGCCCCAATTTTCAGCAGTATAGACAACCATTTCCTTCCAAACAACAACCAGTCCAAAGCTCTAGCGCAGGTATGAATTTAGAAGAAATTGTTTAAACCCTTGCTACTAACACTTTACAGTTTCAGCAGGAAACACAACAATTTCAACAAGAAACAAGAGCTAGTATTCAAGAAACGAAGGCTAGTATTCAGAACTTGGAAAGGCAGATGGGTCAACTAGCGACTACGGTAAGTCGGTTGGAATCACAGAGTTCTGGCAAACTACCCTCGCAAACGGTGGTTAATCCAAGAGAAAATGCAAGTGCAATTGTGTTGAGAAGTGGTAAGGAAATTGAAGGGCCTGCGGTTGCTACCCCATCAGTGAACCAAGAAAAAGAGGGAACTAACAACAATGAAAAATCTCAAGGTAAGTCTCGCAACCCTACTGATTATGAACCAGTTCCCCCATTCCCCCAAGCTTTGTCAGAATCTATAAAAGGAACGAAAGATGAAGAGTTATATGAAACTTTCAAAAATTGTGAAGTGAATATTCCATTACTTGATGCAATAAAACAAGTTCCTAGATATGCTAAATTCTTAAAGGAGTTGTGTACAACAAAAAGGACACAAAAGTAAAAAAAAAGGGTGAGAAAGTGCTAATGGGTAAGAATGTTTCTGCTGTGATTCAAAGCAAGCTTCCTGAAAAATGCAAGGATCCAGGTATGTTTACTATTCCTTGTATGATAGGCGATACTAAACTTGAGAAAGCCATGCTAGACTTAGGAGCATCTATTAATGTTATGCCATATTCTGTGTATGCCTCTTTAAAACTTGGACCTTTGAATGAAACTAGTGTAGTTATCCAGTTGGCTGATAGGTCTAATGCATACCCCAAGGGTGTAATTGAAGATGTATTGTTGCAAGTTAATAATTTAATCTTCCCTACTGATTTCTATGTGCTAGATATGGAAAATAATGATCATTCTGCACCTATTCTGTTAGGAAGACCATTTTTAAAAACTGCAAAAACAAAAATTGATATTCACAGTGGTACACTTACTATGGAATTTGATGGTAATGTTGTTACATTCAATATTTATGATGCTATGAAATACCCTGGGGGTGATAACTCTGCTTATTCTGTTGATATTATTGATTCATTGGTTGAAGAAGTTTTTGAATTTCATGGTGAAGATAAATTAGAAGTTGTTATTTGTGAACACCTTGAAAAAGGAAATAATGAGTTTTCTCTGAGTGCCAATTTACATGAAGTTATTGCATCATTGAATCATTGTCCCAAATTGCACCAACAAAATAATGTTTCTTATATGGCTTTACCTGTCTCTATCAAAAAATTGTTACCATCTGTCGTGCAGGCACCTATCCCTGAGTTGAAGCCTCTTCCCAACCATCTTAAATATGCTTTCTTAGGAGAAAATAAAACATTGCCAGTCATAATTTCAACTAAACTCTCTGCAATAGAAGAGGAAAAACTTGTCCAAGTGCTAAAAGAACACAAAACTGCCATTGGGTGGACAATTGCAGATATCAAAGGGATAAGTCCATCCACTTGCATGCACCGAATTCTTCTAGAGGAAGGAGCAAAACCATCTCGTCAACCACAAAGAAGGCTAAACCCGCCCATGATGGAAGTAGTCAAGGAAGAGGTCCTCAAACTCCTTGGAGCTGGGATAATCTATCCTATTTCAGATAGCAAATGGGTTAGCCCAACTCAAGTGGTTCCTAAGAAAACAGGGATTACAGTTGTCAGAAATCAAAATAATGAACTTGTCCCCACTCGTATTCAAAATGGGTGGCGAGTTTGTATAGACTATAGGAAGTTGAATGCTGTTACAAGAAAAGATCACTTCCCTTTACCGTTTATTGACCAAATGCTAGAAAGGTTGGCCGGTCGCTCTTATTTTTGTTTTCTTGATGGTTATTCAGGTTATTTCCAGATTCCAATCGCTCCGGAAGACCAGGAAAAGACGACTTTTACATGTCCCTTCGGCACTTTTGCATATCGACGCATGCCGTTTGGCCTCTGTAATGCCCCGGGTACCTTTCAGAGGTGTATGGTTAGCATATTTTCTGATTATGTTGGGCATATGATTGAAGTTTTCATGGATGATTTTACAGTTTATGGCGACTCTTTTGACTCCTGCTTACATAACCTTTCACTTATTTTGAAAAGATGCATAGAGAGTAATCTTGTGTTAAATTCTGAAAAATGTCATTTTATGGTTAATCAAGGTAATGTTTTGGGGCATGTTATTTCATCTAGTGGGATTGAGGTTGATAAAGCCAAAGTTGATATTATAGAGTCTCTGCCTTATCCTACTACTGTGCGGGAAGTCCGCTCTTTTCTTGGACATTCAGGTTTTTACCGAAGGTTTATCAAAGACTTCTCGAAAATAGCACTACCTTTATGCAAATTGTTGCAGAAAGAGACATCCTTTGAGTTTGACAAAAAGTGTAAGGGAGCATTTGACGAATTGAAGGAGTTGTTGACGTCTGCGCCGATCATTCAGCCACCTAACTGGAACTACCCATTTGAGATTATGTGTGATGCAAGTGATCACGCAGTAGGGGCTGTGTTGGGCCAAAAGATCGGGAAATCATCCCATGTTATTTATTATGCTTCTAGGACTTTAAATGATGCTCAGAAAAACTATTCTACTATAGAAAAAGAACTTTTAGCCATTGTTTTTTCTTTAGAAAAATTTAGGTCTTATTTGCTGGGCACAAAAGTTATTGTTTATTCTGACCATGCAGCTCTTCGCTACTTGATGCAAAAGAAGGAAGCCAAACCACGATTAATAAGATGGATACTCCTCTTAAGTGAGTTTGATGTGGAGATCAAAGATAAGAAGGGGTCAGAAAATCTTGTGGCCGATCATTTGAGTCGGTTGGTACACATTGAACTGAACCTCCACTGCGAGAAGCATTCCCTGATGAGCACCTATTGGCTGCAACTGTGGTTTTACCTTGGTATGCTAACATAGTCAACTTTTTGGTTGCTAACAAGTTTCCTTTTGATTCCTCTAAGGCACAAAAAGATAAAATCAGGAGTAATGCCAAGTACTATGTATGGGATGAACCGTACCTCTGGAAACATTGTGCTGACCAAGTGGTAAGGCGGTGTGTACCTGATGATGAAATTGCTTCAATCCTTACCTTTTGTCATTATTATGCTTGTGGAGGCCACTTTGGTGCTAAGAGAACAGCAAGGAAGGTATTGGAGTCTGGATTTTATTGGCCAACTTTGTTTAAAGATTCATACTCATTTGTCAAGTGTTGTGATGCTTGCCAAAAGTCAGGTAATTTATCCCGGAGAAATGAAATGCCACAAACTCCGGTCCTATTTTGTGAGGTCTTTGATGTTTGGGGCATTGATTTTATGGGCCCATTTCCTGTATCTTTTGGTTTTGTTTATATTTTACTTGCTGTTGATTATGTTTCAAAGTGGGTGGAAGCTAAAGCCACCAGGACTGATGATTCTAAAGTTGTTGCAGATTTTATCAAATCTAACATCTTTTCCAGGTTTGGCATTCCAAGGGCTATAATAAGTGATCAGGGTACTCACTTTTGTAATCGCACCATCGAAGCTTTGCTTAAAAAGTATCATGTCACCCATAAGGTGTCAACTGCCTACCACCCGCAGACTAACGGGCAAGCAGAGGTATCCAACCGAGAAGTAAAGTCAATCCTTGAGAAAACAGTCAACCCAAACAGGAAGGATTGGAGTTTGCGATTAGATGATGCATTATGGGCGTACAGAACCGCATACAAAACACCTATTGGTATGTCCCCTTATCGCATTGTGTTTGGGAAAGCTTGTCACCTCCCCGTCGAGTTGGAACACAAAGCTTATTGGGCTGTCAAGAGCTTTAATATGAACATTGATGAAAGTGGCCTACACCGGAAGTTGCAACTTTCTGAGTTGGAGGAGATTCGCAATGAGGCCTACGAGAATTCAAGAATCTATAAAGAAAAGACAAAAGCATTTCATGACAAGATGCTTTTGAGAAAGGAATTTTCAATTGGACAAAAAGTCCTACTCTTCCAGTCACGTCTTCGGCTATTCCCAGGTAAGTTACGTTCTCGATGGGTTGGTCCATTTATTATCACTAACATTTTTCCTCATGGTGCGATAGAGATTCAAAGTTTACAGACTTCTAAGATATTCAAGGTGAATGGTCATCAGCTTAAACCCTACCATGAAGGGGCTCAAGTTGATTATATTGTCGATATACTTCTTGAAGATCCCAGCTACTTTGAATAATATGCACAACTAGAAGGGGAGTTTGTTCTATTCTCTTTTTCTTAATCGTTATTTTTCATTTAATAATCCTTTTCTGCATGTTTTTATTCAACATTGGGGACAATGTTGGTAATAAGTGTGGGAGGAGGAGATTTAGTTTTAGTTTTATTATTTCTCTGCTTAATTTAGTTTTATTGTTTGTTTGATTAATTTAGTTTTATTGTTTGTTTGCTTATGTCAAAAAAAAAAATTTATTATTTATTTTTCTTATTTCATAATTTTCAAAAAATATTTTACTATTATTTTATGCAAAATAAGTATTATTTTGAAAAATAATATTTTTTTCTTTCTTGGAATGCATAACATGATTGAATAAATAGTTTGGCAAGTTGTGATTAGTTTGTTAGCATCTCTTGTTTGATATGTAGTGGCTATATTGAGTAAGCAATAAACCTGTGAGTGTTTTGAGCCACTGACTGACACTTCGGTCTTATTTTCTTTCTTTTGTGTGATTTCTTCCATAATTTTGTTTCTCTAGAACTTGCCTTGATTCTCTTTTAAAGCTAATTAGACCATGCATAATTCAAATGTGATTAAGGCCATTATTTGACTTTGAGCCTCACTAGCCAAATAACCGGTTTGTCCTATGATTTATTTCCCTTTGTTAACCACTTTGAGCTTTATGGCCATTCCTTTCTTTATTTTGGACCACATTACAAGCCTTTTATATCTAAAATAATGCCTTCACCCAGCTAAATAACTAGTGGAGCAAATTTTGGATTATTTTTGTAATCTACGTGAGGTTGGGAAGGATAAGTGTGGGGGAGATCACTTACTCTTATTAATATGATTGAGAGTGAGGAGAGTTGTATCTTCGTTGCCAATATGTCGTTGGTCTTCTATGAAAAAAGAAAAGAGGAAGCAGTTCACGAGCGATTCAAAAAAAAAAAAAAAAAAAAGCATGAAAAATTGAAAAAAAAATGAAATGGAAAAATGAAGAATATACGTTTGAAAAAGAAGAATATTGCTGAAAATTTATGAGAAAATGAAAAAGAATCAGCAATTGATTTTGAGTTGAAGTTACTTCTAAATAAATGAAGTAAGGGGAAATTCTGGTAATACTGAGGAAGCATTCTGTACCTCAATGGGATGTGTTTTTTTGATTGGAAATTGAGGGTGTTGGATTACTTGTATTTATTTGTTCCTCTAGTTTGAAGCTTTTGTTTAAGCTAATTTCCTAAAAATTCCCTACCTTAACCCTAGCCCCATTACAACCTGTGAAAAGTCCTTATGATTTGTGTCATGCATGACTCTTGTAGTGGTGATTGAGAAGATATGCAAGCCTATGGTAGATCAATTTTATAGGAATGAACTTGAGTGAAATTTATACCCATCAAACACTTGAGTGATGAGTGATATTCCTGTGAGGGCTTACTTATTTAGTTTTCTCCATTTTCAAACAGGGTGCTAACTTATTAATTACAGGGTGCTTCAGATTGTTGTTCATGATATGTTATGAGTTTTGGGAATTTCATTTCTTTTTACTTCGCAAATAACATTTTTTGCTTGGGGACAAGCAAATGTCTTAGTGTGGGGGAATTTGATATGCACATTTTACACTCATATTTTAGGTACATATTTATAATAATTTTTCATTAATTATTTAATATTATCTAATAATTAGTTTTTTTTATATATATAATATATATAATATGTTCTTATATAATATATAATATATAATATATATAATATATAATATATAAATACGTACTACGTACTATGTATTATATATATTATAATAAGCTTTGTACAGTTGTGTGCCAAAAGAAAGCTTCATCAATAGGTCCGCAGATTATGGCGAGGCAGCAGTAGAAAGTTTCAACATATGGCACAAAAATAGGGAATCAGTGGTAGAAAATAACTTAGGTTCGTTTTGGAAAGTGTATAAATAGTGGAAGATTTCTATTTTAAAATATTCATCCTTCCCCTCTCGAATATTCTTTAAGGTTGTTATCAATGTCCATTCGCGGCTAATTTCTTGTTTGGTTTAGTGAATTGAAGCCCCGGAGTTCATTACGCTGTAAGGTTATTTATTTATTTTTATTATATATGTTTCTATGCATTTGAGTATTAAATATTCTTCTAAGTTATTTGAAATAATTGTGTCATTTAATTGCTAGGGAGGCCTACTAGTTATTTATTTGATATAATTATTTGCTATATTAGATAATGTTGTGCTACAAATTACTCTAATATTCAGTAGCAACTGGGTTAATTATTGACGGCTTAGTGATAATTGGACTCGGGTAGAATATTTTCCTAAATTAAATGCAACCGCTTGTGCTTGTGTTATTTAGTTTGTCGGTTTTCCTAGTTCCTATTGCTGCTATTAAATTAAATCTATAGCGCTTGTCTTAGGTTATTTAGTAGTTAGGGGTAATTAAACCGCGTGTGCTTTATTTACCTACAACTAAGGGAAAACAGAAATGAAATAATTTCACGACAAATATTCAATTGCATATTAATTACTTTATTAATCAATGATCAGTGTTAAATTCCGGTGGTGGATCTTTACTAACCAAGGTTTCTTATTATAAGTGTTTTCGATATATTATTTTCACTGTTTATTCGTTCGATTAAATTTCTCGTTTATTTAATTTCTCTTTTATTTAATATTTATTCTCGATATATTCCAAACCCCCCATTATTTCCTTGAGCACAAAAGTTAAACTAGTTACTCCTCGTGGGATCGATCCTTACTCCCGCTACTACGTTTGTAAGGTTTTAATTTGGGAGCCTACGACAGCTCACCAATCTATCAGCCCTAGAATGACTAATAGGAAAAACTGATCTCTTGTGTTTGGCAAAATGACAAGCATCACAAGCAAGATTACATGGCTTAGAAGATTGGTCATGCTTTATTCCATCTAAAAGATGTACTTTATTTATAGGATAATGACCTAATCTATCATGCCACAATTGTAAAGATATACCATTACAGTGAATGTCAACTTTTTTATTCTCACAATGGAGCTTTCTTCTGATTGGAGGGTGAGTCAGCAGGTATAATCCATCCCTTTCTCTAGCAAAACCACACACTGTCCCATGGAGACCCTGAATAGTGCATGAATTAACATCCATAATGATTGTACATGGTGTTTCTTTTGTCAGTTTACTAGCAGAAATAATGTTGAAAGTAAATGAGGGAATACACAGAACCTTTGTCAACAATATACCCTGATGCAATCTGATTTCCCCAATATAACTGACATTTACAGTTTCCCCATTGGGCAACTTCACAAAAACAGCATGCACTGGTTCGCATTTCTCAAAGTACTCTAGGGAACAGATGATATGATCTGTGGCCCCTGAGTCAACAATCCAAATTCTAGGAGAGATAGCATTATTAACAAAAGAGTTGAGAATAAAGCTACCTTCACATGAATCATCAGGAGGGTTTTTAGGAGCAGACTTCATCCCTGAGCTGCTCACTCTTACAGCAGAGCTAGTTGAAGCCTGGATTCCCTGATTTTGATTTTGCATAAAATTCATCAACCTTTGAAATTGATCAGTTGTCAAGCCTAGATCAGCACTTTGGCTTGTGAAAGAGTTTGCAGACTGCTGAGCCAAAGAGTTTGCAGACTGCTGAGCTTCTTGACTTTGTCTATTTCTAGCTTTATAACCAGGTATCCATCCAGGGGGATATCCATGTTTTTTGTAGCATTTCTCAACAGTATGCCCATTCATACCACAATATGTGCACTTAGGTACATTTCTTCCTCCACTACTGTTAAACTTCCTCTTATTATTTGCTTCTGTAGCTGCTACAAAAGCCTGTTCATCTGAGATTTGAGTCCCAATATTCTGAACAGCATTAGACTGGACCAAGTCACTGTTCCTCTGCACAATGGATCCATTTAGCTTCCTCTCAAGTTTCAAAGCCATGTTAAGGACCTTCTCCATATCAGGAATGGGATCCATAACTAGTACCCCTGACTTTATAGTCTCAAAGTCATCACTGAGTCCATCTAAGAACCTGATGACCTGGTTATCTGCTCTCTCTTTCTGCATCTTGCTCAGGAGGTTACAAGTGCATCTAAGGGAGCATTCACACACCAACAAAGGTCTCATAGCATTCAATTTTTCCCATAATGCACTACACTTTGTAAAGTACTCATTGACAGTCAAATTACCTTGTGTATTTCTATAAATTTGATTCTGTAGTTCTGCAATCCTATGAGGATCAGCTTGCGAGTATCTCCTCTTGAGTGCTTTCCAAATATCAGCAGCCACTTCATAATACATCACTGTTTCAGCAATATTTGAACTAATAGACTTCAGTAACCATGAGCAGACAATGGTATTGCATCTTCTCCAGACGAGATGTCTCGGATCAGCTTCACCTGGATCCGGAATTGATCCTGTTGCAAATCCTAATTTGTTCTTAACTTCTAGGGCTATCTTCATAGACCTACTCCATGAAGCATAATTGTGCTCGGACAAGGGAGGAGACACGAGAATCAGGTTCGGATTCTCGGTGATGTGCACATACAACGGATCGTCAAATTCATCACTCCGTTGAGCTGGATTTTGGCTAACTGGAGTTTGGCAAACTGGAATTTGATTCGCTGGATTCGGAATTGGTCCGGTTGAAGCTTCTCCGCCGGCTCCATTACTTCCAATCACTGCGGTGGCGTAGCTATGGCGTCGCTCTGATACCATGATGGAAAGTAAAGTGCATGCTATGTTGAGCTAAGAATGAAGCAGAACACTCTCATTATTGATTGAAGAAGAAGTATCAAGAAGGAAACAGAAGGTGATGGCTGCTACTTAAAGAAGACCATGGTCCACAGTAATAACGGTCCACAGTAATAACAGACAAACAAAGGAAAAGACAACTTTGCCCTATTAATGTCCATACAGATTATGAGCTGGACTTGGTTTAGCATATGGTTACTTTGTCATAGTTTTAGGAATGTTTTTTCTCTTTTCCAACGAATGTTCTACTTTTGGCATCTCATGTTTCCGTGGAATAGAATGTATTTGCATTACACTTGGTCAATCCCCTGAAGAGCTTACAGATTTTAGCTATTTATTTTTTACTTGCATTGTAATGGCTTCTTTATGCTACATTCTAATTTTGTGATTGTGACCTCGTGAAAAACAATAAATTTGGCTTGGAGAGAGAAGACAGAAAGTCTCAAAGTTAAAATTTGAAAACGGCAATTAAACGAGAGAGACCTAAAAATTAAAATCCATCATTTGTGTCAAATTAAAGATGATTTTAGAACTAACATCCAATTGAGCTCCCATCCAAAACATATGCAATTCGATCTTTCTTGCTTAAATAAGAGAAATTGTATCTCATTGAACAAATAGAGCATATGAATATCCTTTCCCTTTTAAGCATAATATCTACATTTAAAGCACATAATTGATCTATTCATGCACTAAAATATGCATAACAAAATAGCACAAATAAACACTTATTATAAGCCAAACCAACGATTCACTATTTCATGCAATAGTACATGTAAAATTATTTTGAGTGAATTTCATTTTTGGTCATACTGTTATAGGGGTCATTCCAATTTTAGTCTACCATAATTATTTTTTCCACATTGCGTCCACTATTATTAAAAGTGTTCCAATTTTAATCCACAAAACTTCTTAAAGTGGACTAAAATTGGAACATTTTTAATAATAGTGGACGCAATGTGGCAAAAATAATTATGGTGAACTAAAATTGGAAAAGCCTCTATAACAATAGGACCAAAAATGGAATTCACTCGATTATTTTTTATAAAAGTACATGTAAAATTATGATTAGGCTTTGATTGGAAGTCATTGACAAAGGTCCATAGCCAAAGAGAGGGAGGGGGTTATTTTTGTTGGAAAAATAGCATTAAAATGATATTTTGAGTGCTTATTTTGTGGTACAAATATATGTGGGATCCACTTCCGATTTGGGTCGGGTCAATGTGGATTCGGGTTCTTCGTAGTGAGACGAAGAATTTGATATAATGTACGCTCAAAATGAGTAATAGGTGAATGAGAAATTGATTCTCAAAGTGAACCTATTTGAGAGAAGTCAAAAAACTTATGTTTAGATGCTAATTAAAATTAGCATTCTAATAACTTTCGTTGCACTGCACGAAAGTTGGTGGTGTAAGCTTAAGGGGATTAAGCTTTGAAAGCGTAAATATAAAGTTTTGGATTTGGGATGCACCTTTCTGGCTTAATGATGCATTGACGAAAGGTGTAGCACGAAAGTTCATTTAGTTATGTAAGATTAAATGGATTAATTAAGCTTTGAAATGCTTAATCAACTAAGCACGAGAGATTAAGCTTTGGGAAAAGCTTAAAGTGGAATTTGGGATTTAAAGCACAAATTTCGTGCTTTTGATCACAGTTTCGTGTTTGGGAGAAATGAGCTCCTTTCGTGAGCTCATTTCGTGCTGCACCATTTCGGTGCTTGCGAACCACTCGGGTGTGGTTTCCGGTCCCAATTTGTCAAACTTTCGGGTTTGTACGGACTTCTCGGTCACTCAGATATTTTTGAAACTGGTCGTTATGGTCGGTACGAATTAATCGGATATTAAGTTCGTGACCGTTGATATTATTTCGATAATAAGAACGACCGTTTCAAACGTTATAATTCAATTTTTAAATTGAATTTATGTTGGTTAATGTGTCATGATGATGCTATTTAGTACCAATCTCCTATATAAAGATGTGGTGGGAGCAACCTTTTTGAACACAATGTTAGAAAGAAAGTGAGAAACAACACAAGAACACACACAAAGAAATTCTCTTTTCCTCTCAAAATTCTGCTCCTACTCCATTCTTGAAGCTGTGTTTTGCCCGTGCTCTTGTTCGCCGGGTTCGTTCGTTTGGGTGCTCAAACGTCGAACCGTTGTACGTTTTATCCTGGGAAACCTAGGCCACAACGCTCCTAGCACTTTTGGGAGGTGGCAAATAAGGTTTTAAGGAAAGACAGGCACTTTGCCTAACTTGTACATTTCTTTCTTCCTTCTCCTTCTTTCTCGTTTGGATTATGCTTTTAAGCAAAAATCCGTTCTTTCTTGTCGTTTTGAAATTATAATCTAAGGATTATATTTTCTTTTGGTTGATATATATTGGTATATCTTTTTCGTAGATATACATGTATATATAACCGTTGGGTCCATTTTATATATATATTTGTGTGTATATATATATATTTCGAATATATATCCAATAATATTATATATATATTTCGTGTGTATATATATAAATATTATTTTACGGATATTAAATCGATTTTGGTTCATTATCACCAACAATTTTTTGGACAGTGTGAGAGAGTATTGGGAGTGTGGCCAAATAGTAGAAAGAAGATAACCCTTCTTGCGTTTTTTTTTTTTTTTTTTTTTTTTTTTTTAAGCGTCAAATAGACCATCGAATTATTAGTGTTTGTGTAATTGGATCATTAAACAAAAAAGTGTGCAATTAAATCATTTAACTTTATAAATTTCATGGTTGAAAAAATGACTAGGTTCTCCTCGAACGCTCGGGGATAACCTCTGTACAGTACAATCAAGGCAACTTGCAATCGTGCACTCACATGGACGAATGGGCTCCACTCCCCTCTCTCTCATTTTATTGCATTCCGCAAAATTGCCCGTCTCTTCTCCTCTCACATTCAAGGTTCAACAGAACATACACATGTGATTTTGTACTCCCCAATAGCCTTGGACTTTGATTCGATGGACTAGTGATGCCTGCAACTCGAGAGGCCATCAAAGGTATTGGCTCTATACATGCAAGGATGATCGATGCTCAACTACACATAATAAAACTCAGTCCACACACAAACATCACATATGTTCTGCAAGCATTATATTGTGTCTCCATATTATATTATTATTTCCTGTTGAATTTTTAAGCACGCGATTTGGATGTATGATAGTGGTTTGTTTCTTTTGGTATGATGAATGTGGAAAAACAGTAGCATTTAGAAGTGATTGATTGTGAAACTAAGGATAGTGTGAGTAGAGGTTGAAAAAATTTTCTGTGAGAAATAATGGAGCAAAATAAGGAGTTAAATATTAAACTCATAATAAATTGATTTAAATATTAAAAATTACCATATAAGATGTCATATCATTTATTTTACATACTTAACTTGAAAGTAACCTGCTAAAAATTCTATCTGCACAGATTTATAGAGTTAAATAGTTTAATTATACATTTTTTTTTAATTTGATAACCCAATTACACAAACACTAATAGTTCGATGGCTTATTTGCAAGGTTGCAGTAGGCGCTAGGCGCTAGTCGGGCGCCCGGGCAGCGCCTAAGCGGCCTCGGCGGAATCTAGGCGCCTTTAGGCGGGTGCCAAAAAAAACAGTGGCAGACTTG
Source organism: Ipomoea nil (assembly GCF_001879475.1). NCBI lineage: Eukaryota > Viridiplantae > Streptophyta > Magnoliopsida > Solanales > Convolvulaceae > Ipomoea > Ipomoea nil. Next base: position 654,687 of record NW_017619075.1, read on the forward strand.
CAGTTTGACAATTTTAATGAGGTTGTGTTCAACATTCAATCAAATATCACATCCAAATAAATGAAATAATTATAATTCATAAGTCATAACTTCAAAACAATATAAAAAATTTAAAATACTCAAATACTTCAATTATCCAAAGATTCAAAGTATCAAACTAGTCTACGGGTGTATATATGTCATAGTATATATATGTACACACACACATATATATAAATAAATAAATATATAAATAAATAAATAAATAAATATATATATATATATATATATATATATATAATTGCACTCAGGTGCGAATGCTTCGCCCATGCGCGAAATAGGAATAGATTCTGTCCGTCCACGTGTCCAGATCTAATGGATGAGAAACACTGATTTTTAAAAAAAAACGCGGTGGTATTTTCGTAAATAATTGAACATCGAAGTGCAAGTAAAATGTATTACAAGTGCATGTAAAATGTATTATCTTTGCAAGTAAAAATTTACACTGAACATCAATACTTAGTTGCACCTATAGTTATAAGTAGTTGCACCTATAGTTCTAAGTAGTTACACACATAGTTATAAGTAGTTGCACCTAGGTGTATGAATGTTTGCGAGTGGTTTTCAGGGGTATTACTACCCGCTGAACTCAGATCAATGAATGTTAACAAAGCAAAATTACATGCACTTATAGGTGAAATTACATGCACTTATAGTTATAAGTAGTTGCACCTATAGTTATAAATAGTTGCACATATAGTTATAAGCACACCCAGGTGCATGAATGTTTGCGGAAAGTGAATGCTAACAAGGCAAAATTACATGCACTTATAGGTGAAAGTAGGTGCACCTATAGTTATAAGTAGTTGCACCTATAGTTATAAATAGTTGCACATATAGTTATAAGCACACCCAGGTGCATGAATGTTTGCAGAAAGTGAATGCTAACAAGGCAAAATTACATGCACTTATAGGTGAAAGTAGATGCACTTGTAAGTGATTTTACTTGCACTTCGATGTTCAATTATTTACGAAAATGCCACCGCGTTTTTTTTTAAGTTATTAGATCTGGACACGTGTCGCGCGCTGATTCGTTCGCATTTCCCTCCTGAGCACTTATTTGCACCTGAGTGCATCCATATATATATATATATATATATATATATATATATATATATATATATAGAAAAAAATTTAGCAAGGCCAAGCTGATCGGGTTAACTCGACCGAAATGGACGAGTTATTTCGGCTAAGTTAGACGCTAGGCGGCCAAGTCGGCCGAGTTAGGCGCTAGGCGGACGCCTAGGCGGGCGCCTAGGGGGGAAATTGCCACATTCTAGGGGCGCCTAGCACCAGGGCCGGATTTGAGGCTGTGCAAGCTGGGCTACCGCACAGGGCCCCCAATTTTTTAGGACCCAGTATACCTAATATACCTCAGAAATTAAAAAAAAAATTCAATTAAACGTAAAAAGATTGAGAGGAAGCAGAAGAGTTCAATTCGTATTTGGCAATGTTTCCCAATGTTTCTTCGTAAAAAAAGATTTACAATACCCCAGTTTCCGTTGTTTGTTCCAATTCTTCGTCTCCTTTGGCAATTGGCAAAGGAATATATGGAGGATTGAGAGGAAATAAGGAATCAGAAATTCAGAAGAGTTCAATTCATCTTAGTCTTCTTCAGTGAGTCGACGTCTGCAATCCATCTCAGTCTCTCAGTCAGTGAATCGCTACGTCCACAACTCCACACTCCACGAAATGACACTAACGAACCTCACGAATGGAATTACGGAAATATGGAATCGTCCGCTACTTCAATACTTTGAACCTTCTGCGTTTCTCCATAGCATTGTAGCAAAGTTTAGGATTTAATCATTTTGGTGATTAGCAAACGGTTGCATTTCCGGCAAATCAGCATTCGGCAATCTACCTTGAACAATTGGCCCTGCTGCGTTTCTGGCTTTCTGCCTTCATTGCCTTGAGCCTTCTGGTCAGCAGGTCAGACCCACCGTTTTTTTAATCTTTTTTTGTTTTGTGCTTTTTTTTTTTTTTGTTTTTGTTTTGTTTTGTTTTTGTTTTTTTGTTTTGTTTTTGTTTTTTGTTTTGTTTTGTTTTTTTTTTTTTTTGCGTTTTTTTTTAATAATTTATTCAGTGTTTTTTTAATCAAATTTATTTTGCGTTTTTACAGGCATGTAGAGTATAGACTTAGACTCACAGTGTTTCATTGTTTCAATATGAAGGCAGTAGGCAATATTAGATGAAGAACATAAACAAAAAATTAAGGCTTTTCGATCAGGTTGTTTAAATCCTTTTTCACTTTAAATTTTTAATTTTATATAAATGTAAATTGTGTAATATGTTTGCTCCTTGCCTCTTTGTTAAAGTAGCATATATATTTTCATATTATGGCTCCAAGCATTAGAAAATATGAATCTGGCTATAAACAAATTGTTTGAATTTTTATTCTTTGTATTGAAAAATTATATATTTTACGGTATTGGTTGTAAATATTGCCTTTATACTTTTGATAGGGGTAAAAGGGTTGTAGGGCCTCATTTCTTTACAAGAACGGGGCCACCAAAATCAAAAAACCGGCACTGCCTAGCACCTAGGCGGGGCCTAGACTGATTTTTGCAACAGTGCTTATTTGACCCATTTTTTTTTTCTTCTATTAATAAATGAAATTAGAAGGGTACAATGGTAAAACTACTTCAAAAAATAAATTAAAATGATGAAATCAAGCAATTATTCATTGCATAATGTTGAAATCTATAAAGTACTAAAAACACAATGAAATTGCTTGTAGTATTATTTAGAGATTTATGAAATTGCATGTAGTATTATTTAGAGATTTCTGAAATACCTCATTCGGGATAGAACTTTGGGTGGTGTTGGAACGAGTGGGAAAATATAGTTAATATTATGGTGGAGTAAGTATAATGATCAGTCGTTATATCATAGACCGCGGTGCACGTCAAAAACGACGCCGTTTCTTTAAGTAAAGAAACGGTCCGTCGTTATAGTTAACAGAGTCCGCTTGTTTGGTGTATTAAATACCAATTGACACTACAGTATATCTAAACCGACACTGCAGTTATATCAAAATGATACTGTAGTTATAGTGAAATGAAACTACAGTTTATATAAAATGAAACTGAATAACATTTCACATATTTGAGTGTATATTGTACAATGAAGCTGTAATTATATCAAAATGATCATGTAGTTGTGTTTTAATGAAACTATAGTGTATATAAAATAAAATTAAATAACATTTTTACATATTTGAGTCTATAAATATCGAATGAAACTATAGTTATATCGAAAATGAAACTGTAGTTGTGTTGAACTTAAACTGCAATATGTACAAAATGACACTGAAGAACAGGGTTACTTTTTGCAAAAGGATGCGAAACGGCGGAAAACAAACACTGTTTATTTTCATTTAAAAAAAAAAAGACGCTCGGTGCATGATATAATTTGCTTATAATGATGGAGTAAATATAATTAATAGTGGGAAAATACAATTAATATTATGATGGAGAATCCCTATTAGTACATTTTGAATAATTTTTGAGAAAAACATAGTAAATGTGGAGGAGAGAAGAGGAGGAAAGAGAAAATATGAGATCCTCCGGTAAGAAATGAGTTTTTTTTATGGTCCGCAGCACAAAAAGAGAAGGTGCAATTGCACATCTGCGTGTTTCGGGCACAATAACACCCAACCGGACACGTACAGTACACGCGGCTGGTGGCATGGCGCATCATTACCTCTATTTTTTTCCTTGTGGTAGATTTTTTTTTTTTTTTTTTTTCGTCTTTTTCCCGCATCTCTCTTACTTGGCAGTTGGCATTGGCACCTCACAAATCCCTCCAAAAATCTCACTATTAAAGGATGCCCTGTGATGGTAATTGAGGTTGAGTTGTTGACTTGTTGGTACAGAAGGACCGAAAGGTTTAAGGTTCAAAGGGGTTTGCTAATTGCCAAATAAACAAAAGGTTCATCATTAATAATTCCTTATTCCTTATTATATAATATATTCATCGTTAATAATTCCTTATTATATATAGATGGACGACTCGACGCTAATCTAATCCACAAGTCAACAAGCAAAGCAAAGCCGAAATTAAACATTATTACATTTTCCACCAAATCAATCTCTCACAGCATCAATGAGACTTGTTGAGACTGATGATGCATTGCTCATTGACCCCCCTGCTGAAAATTTGCCGGGACTGGCGGAACCGCCACCATATGCTGCCTCTCCCTCTCCCACGAGGTGGTTGTTCAACCATGGCGATCTCACCTGGAACCCTGTTACGACCGCCGAGAATGATGCTGCTGCGGCGGCGGCGGCGGCGGCGTTGACGGAGTCGGAAATGAGTGAAGAAGGTGAGACGACTAGTGTTTTCCATCATCTACAAACAGATTCTGATAATCACTCCGTTAATACAGACTGCGATTTACTGTTGGATATGGCGGGAGGAATGATGAAGAGCCCCCCAAGGCCAAGGCCAGGGATGAACTTTTGTGGTGAAGAAGCGTTGTTCCATACGCCCGATTTCCACACCGATATGGGGATGGGGGGAGGAATGATGATGAGCATGAGCATGAGCATGAGCCCCCCAAGGATGATGTCCGGTGATTCCATCGGAAATTCCGATCCATTTACATTATGGAATTTTGCAGATCATAGCGAGGTTCAAGAGTTAGAGAATAGGAACGGAATGATGATGATGCCAAATTGGAAGCAGCCGTGTATAGAAGAAGTTGATGCTGGACAGAATCAAAGCCTTGGCATTTGGGCAGCAGAAAACATGGGAGGGATGGTGCAAACACAAAGAAGCGATGATCACTCTGTTAATAATGTAGATGAGTGGTTCCAATTGGCGGGAGGAATGAATTATTCATTGGCGTCCGTTGATGATTCCCTTCCCCTAGGCCTAGGAGGAAGTTTTGAGCCATATAGATTTTTGGATGATAGTCATGATAGGCTAAGTTCGATGAGGGCGACGATTTCATGGATCGCTGTGGATTCTGAACTTCTCTCCCACAAGGAGTTTTGGTTGAATATTGGTGTACAGGCAATGGAAAAAGGATTGCCGGTGGCGGATACAGATGTTAATCTTTTCTGTAAATTTAAGTGTACTACCCTCAGTTTAATACAAGTTGAAATAGGGATGAGGGGAATGTTGATTGAACAAAAATCATTTTCAGAATCACTAAGATGTGATCAATGGGGTGTGTACAGTATAGCCGCGCTTGAATTTTTGAAAAAGGAGTTTGTGGATACTTCCAAAATGGCTTCCCTAGAACTTGAGCATCAGAGTAGTTTGAAAAGGCAGTTTCTAGACAACCTTGAGAGCCTTGTTGCAGAGTTAAAAAAGATTTTCAACCTTAAGAGGGGTCTTGCAGAGTTAGATAAGATTGTCGTCAAAATTGAGAGGCTTCTTCACGAGTTAAAAGAGATTGTCAACCTTGAGAGGCTTGTCGCAGAGTTAAAAAAGATTGTCAACCTTGAAAGGCTTGTTGCAGAGTCAGAAAAGATTGAGAGGCTTCTTCACGTGTTAGAAGAGATTGTCAACCTTAAGAGGCTTGTTGCAGAGTTAGAAAAGATTGAGAGGCTTGTTGACGAGTTAGAAGGGATTGTCAACCTTGAGAGGCTTGTTGACGAGTTAGAAAAGATTTTCATCAACCTTGAGAGGCTTGTTGACGAGTTAGAAGGGATTGTCAACCTTGAGAGGCTTGTTGCAGAGTTAGAAAAGATTTTCGTCAACCTTGAGAGGCTTGCTGACGAGTTAGAAGAGATTGTCGTCAACCTTGAGATGCTTGCTGCAGAGTTAAAAAAGAGTTATACTGTTTGCAATTTGGCAGCAGTATTTGAAGCAGAATGCGGGATGATGCAACTGGACTCACCATGTGAACCCCATATTCCCAAATCCAGTACTGAAACAAATAATAACATTGATGCCAAAGGTGGAAACAGTAGTTCACACAAAACTATCAGCAGGTGCAGGTGGGAGAAAGATCATGGAATTAACCGCCAGGTTCTTCAACAACTGTTTGGTAAGAGTCGCGATGCTGCTGCTAAAACTCTTAAAGGTGAGCTAACACTACAGTTTTATTATATATTTGATGTGGTAGCATTCAGTATTTTCTTAGTGTATAGATAGGTGGTTATTGCTTCAATATATACTTTCTCATAGACTCATTTGCTTTTCTTTAATCTCCCATTATATTATATTGTGCAGTTAGCACTTCTACATTGAAGCGAGCATGTCGGCACTTTGGCATCACTAGATGGCCAAATCACAGTAAGGGAAAAATGCCCAATTGCTCTCTCAACCAAAAACAACATGTACAAGCTGTTAAGAAACATAAAGGAATTCAACCATGTCTTGCTCTGCCTCCTCTACAAGCCACAAATACAAGCCAATGTAACAACATAATGTCTGTCAAGGTAACCTATAAAAATGATACCATAAGGTTTCCACTCTCATCCTCCGCCTCAACTATGAAATATTTGGAGGAGCAATTGGAAACAAAGTTGAAAATATCACTAGAAAATTTTTGTATCAAATATCAAGATGAGGAAGATGAGTGGATTACCTTGACCTGTGATTCGGAATTGTTGCACGGTCTGGATGTGTTGAGATCATGTGGCAAGATGGTAATCAGAATGATGGTCACCCCAAAATTTAACTGATCTGTGGATGCAGGACTTCATTTTGCTCCTTTCCTTCTCCCCTACCTACTTGTATTTCTTCCTTCTGGTGTTGAAACCATTCTAGGTTTGTTTAGTAATTGGTTTCATGTGTTTTCTTCCCTTTGTAATGTTTTATGTACAATATAACATACTCTTGTCCTGAATGGAAGTTTAGAGGTTTGTTCTTCTCTGATCTAATTTAATATTTTAGGCTGGTTCCTTCACTTTTCCAACGAATGTTCTACATTTGGCATCTGATGTCTCTGTGGAATACAATTTATTTGCATTACACTTGGTCAATCCCCTTTATTGGAGTAATAATAGTAATAATAATACCAACTTAAAGTACTCAATAATGGTTATTTCGTATGTCCTACTTGTATATACAACTATGTTTACTTCTTTATGCAGAATTATATATGTCTCAGATCGAATTTCTTGGGTTAAGGCTATCCTGCTGTTTTGATAATTTTGCTCATCATTAAAGTTAATTGAAATACTACCTACCCATTCTGAATAACTCATTTTTGATGGGGCTTAGCTTCACCCCAAAATTTTCTCCACCCTATTTCTTGAGGATACTTTATTTTTGCAGACCAAGTGCTGAAGAGCTTACAGATTTTAGCTATTTATTTTGGACTTTGCATTGTAATCGCTTCTTTATGCCACATTCTAATTTTGTGATTTTGACGTCGTGAAAAAAAAAAAAAAAATCTTGCTTGGAGAGAGAAGAAGACAAAAAGTCTCTAAAGTAAAAAATTTGACAATGGCAATTAAACAAGAGAGACTTAAAATCTATCGTTTGTGCCAAATTAAAGATGACTTTAAAACTAACATTCAATTGGATGGATCATTGTTGGTCCCAAAAGAGGTAAGGTGAAAGTCTAGAGGGGGGGGTGAATAGACTTTCAAACTTTTTAGCACAGTACCACAATTGCTAAGCCAGAGATAAACCAAAACTCTTAACTAGATTGTTAGAGTATGGTGCGCAGCGGAAATTAAAAAACGATACGGTGTGTGTGTAGATCGTGTCAAGATTATTCTCGTGAGAAGCAAGCAAGAGCAGTAAGTAAAGAAAGCAGTAAAGAACACAAGGCAATTTATAGTGGTTCGCGAGGTGGTGTAATCCTCCTACTCCACTTGCTCTTTTCTCCAAGAGTTAATTCACTATATCCACCACTTCTTGGTTCCAAGATACAATGAATTCCGTGATCTAGTGCTTTGATCACCAAGCCCACACTAATCACGCCCAGTGACACCAACACTGCTGCTTCGGGTTTCACGTCGCCGCGTTACTTTCCCAGGATTTCACGACTCCGCGTTACTTTCCCCCGTCTTCTACGATCCGGTAGAAACGTATCTTCCGTGATCTAGTGCTTTGATCACAAAGCCCGCACTAATCACGCCCAATGTCCTCCGACACTGCTGCTTCGGATCTCACAGCTCCGTGTGACAATCCAAGATTTCACAACTCCGTGTTACTTTCCTCCTTTCCCTTGTTTTTCTCCAAAATAAGTTTTGCCTTGATTCCAACTTTGAGACTCTGTAGATGATCTTCGATGGTGCGCTGAGTCTCTTGAAGTTGATGAAGATTTTAACACTCTTGGATATTTCTTTTCTAAGCTCTGTATCTCTCTGAGTGTTTATCTCACAAAGAATATATCAATTTAAGCTCCTGAGATGGAAAGCTTTCTTTGAGTTTTGTATGCTCTGTTTAGCTCTGTTTTTGCTCTATTGCGTTCTTGCTTCTACTTCTATACTTCTTTTCCCCTGCTTTCCAAAGCTTCAATCTTCATCCTTTTATAGCTAGTAATGAGAATATTCCCGTTGGAGAGAAACGTTCTCATTTTTGAATTTCATCCAGCTGTATAGCCTTTTGTCAAAGGATAAGATAACGTTGCAGATATGTCAGAGATTTCTCTGCAAGTTGAGCTTGAGGTTTTCGCAAAAATGGCGTCCTTGAGACTAGTATTTTTGCTTTGTTCTTATATATTTTCCTCTGTACTTCACGTCTGGGTTTTTGCTTTGTTCTTATATTTTCCTATTTTCCTCTGTACTTCACGTCTGGGCTTCTTGTTATTTCTTGTTATATTTTCCCTATTTCAATTTTGGGATACCTCATCCCTTCACTTGTAAACTTCATCCCTTAGTCAATTTGGAAATCTCATCCTATTTTGGGATAATTTTGGGATACCTCATCCCTTCACTTGTAAACTTCATCCCTTAGTCAATTTGGAAATCTCATCCTATTTTGGGATACCTCATCCCTTAGTCAATTTGGAAATCTCATCCTCTTTGACTTTGCAAATTGCTTCCCTTCGGCCAAACCATCGCAGATGAAATTGTATCCCTATTTCAATTTTGGGATACCTCATCCCTTCACTTGTAAACTTCATCCCTTAGTCAATTTGGAAATCTCATCCTATTTTGGGATACCTCATCCCTTAGTCAATTTGGAAATCTCATCCTCTTTGACTTTGCAAATTGCTTCCCTTCGGCCAAACCATCGCCTCATACTTTAATATGTGGGATGTGAGATTCAAACTTGTGACCTTGCACATAGTATTTCAAGCTTCTACCATCTCGTCCGTAAAACCTTTTAGTTATCTTCTTGTTTCACTTGGTGTACTCCTTTCTTTCCATAGATGCTTGATCTTCAAGATAGCTTCATGCAAACTTCAAGTCACGTTCTTTCTTCTTCGGGATTTCTTCTTGAATATCATACGCATACATCTTCCTTTGCCATTTTCTCTAGGCAAATTCTTGATTTTAGGCTTTATATCTTCTTCATCCATTTCCTCAACTAATGAATTTATTTTTCCCTTTCTTGGTCTATGACTCGACTAGTCTAATAAAATAAAATTGGGGATCTACGAATTACAATATGGCATATCAAAATCTATTACAATTTATTCCTAACAATTTCCCCCCTTTTGATAATGCCATAACCTATACTCAAACATTGGCTTTAAGTCTTTGAAAAATATTTTCATTTTTGCTTAATTTTATTTGACAAAGCCAAGATGAGTTTGACAAAAATAATTCTACGGAAAAGGAAAACTTGTGAATTAATTCAGACAAATCCTATACGCATCCTTGATTAATTTTTTTAATCAATTTTTATCTTTTCAAATTTTTGCATGCGTTTAACAATTCTTGTCTTTTAATTCACGAACTAATACATGATAGCCAAAATAAATCAAAACAGACTTAGATCAGACTATGGGAAATATTTATTCATATTAGTCGATTAGAGGAAATATTATTGTAGCCAAAATCATTCCAAAATACAGATATTCAAAAACATCATATTTTTGAGGAGTTCATATCTGATTACCTTATGAGTTTCTTGACTCCCATGTCAGCTTTCAATATATCCTTGATATGTTCTCTCATCTTGAATATATCATTTTTGAACTTCTCACATTCAAATCTTTTAGTCACATTTCCAGCCATGTAATGTCCAAATGCCTCTTTAATATTGGTGCCCGGAAGAGCTCCGGCTTCCCACCAAATTATGCATTCTTCAAAGCTTCTTTGGAGTCCCAAACTTTCACCATTATTGTTAGTATAGTCTCTGAGCTCATACCACATCTCGGTTTGCTTCCTTTTTGCTTCTTCTTCCTTATTCTTCTCAGAAATCCATTGAGCTTGATCAGCTTTGTGCCATCTTTTCACCATACTTGGCACATTCTCGGATGTCCAAATTTTCTGCGGTGTTGCGGTTCTCTTTGAGCATTCGAACCATCCTCGAGTTTCGGCCACTTTCGATGAGCTTGATCCAAGACTCGGATTTGCAAATTGAGCGAAACCAACTTGGGATTGTTGACCACGTCCTCGGCCTCGGCCTTTTGTTGGTGCGGCGGTCAAAACTGGCTGTTGCGGTTGACTTCCAATGATGAATTCATGTTGTTGTAAAGCCAGATGATTGAGAATTTCTTCCCCCCTTATGGCATTATCAATCAAAAAGCCAAGGGATTTGGAATCTTGTTCTTGATTGGCTTTAACAATCATAATTCCATCATGTGTTTTGAGAGAAACATCTTGCAAATCAGATATTTTGTTAGCCATAGAGGATAATTCTACCTCAAGGTGATTTATCCTTGTCTCTTGGTCTTGTATGGCCTTTATTTGTCTCATGTGTCTTTCATTGTTGATCTTCTCGGTAGCTTCTCGTTCCTTCTTCATCAGTTGGATTATCTCCAATAATCCTTCGGTGAGATCTCCTTTTAGATGTCTTTCGGCTCTGTCTATCTTTGTTTGCAGAGCATTTTGATGTTCCAATAGCTCCTTCAAATTTGTTCGTGTGTCCTCAAAGTGTTGTAACGAGAGATGTCCTTGCTCGGTAAGAGTTGTTCCAATCTTTTGACACACAACATCACTTGATTCTGTGACTTTTGCAAAAAGTTATGTTAACAAATCATCTTCATCTTCGTCTCGGGTTCGGCTTCTAGTCATGTTCAGAGAGTGTAGACTTTTGAACAAATTCCTTCGTGAATCACCAAGAATTGGATTTTCAACAAGCTGCAAATTTTCTTCTGGTAATTCGGCTTCTTCAAGATGTTTTTCAATTTCTTCTTCAATAACCTCTGTTCTTGAAATAATCTCTGTATTTAAATTGACTTCTTCCAGAGAGTTATTTTGAAGAGACATCACAGAGGTGTTATTGTGCACTGGCGCTTCATATAAGTATTCATCCCCAATTGATGGTCTGATTTCACCATCAATTTGGTCTCTTAATTCATCCCTTGTAGGGTCCATTGCATTTATATCAATGTTGGTGGGGGTCACATTTGATATCAAAAGTTCAGCATAGTGAACTCTGACAGGAATAGACTCATGCGTTTCAGAAGCTGAAATTGGTACCTCAACAAGTGTACTTCCTTCATTCGCCCTTTCTCCAAAATTTTCAAGAAAATCATTGGCTATATTAATTGAAGTATCACCTGAATGTCCATGAGTGTCAGTCAACGATCTGTGTAGAGCAATCTGTAGTCTCACTTCATTCTCTTTTTCAATATCATTTGGAGAGACTTGATTGGCATCTTCTTGAGTTGCTGCAGCCACTCGTTTTCCCTTACTGTTCTTTTCTTGAAGCTTCAGCCTATACACCTGATTTGCATCCATGTTTAGTGCTTCAAGCATTGAGTTAGTTCCTAGCCATTCAAAGGCCAATTCTTCACTTTGTATCAACTCTGAATCAACTTTGGAGATAAAAGAGTGATATCTTTCAAGTCTCCATTCCTTCCATGCTTGAACTCGGTTTAATTCCTTCATCAGTTCCGGATCATCTCAAGTTTGTGTTTTGTCGAACACAATGGGTTCAACACTAGCTTCAACTGCAGATTGATTCGAGATTCTCCTTTGCAAGTCATTGGAAACTTGCACTTCAACTCCTGCAAACTCCATTCGAGTGGTATCTTCTTCCATTGGCATCTCGGGTATCTCAACTTCATGAGCTTCAGACTCTGCCACTTCCTGAAATGGAATAAGTGCTATAGCCGAGCTTACGGCTTCTTGATCTCTGTTGCTTGTGTTGCTAGAACCCATGTGTGCACTTGCTGCAGATTGAGTTTTACTGTTTCTTTTTCGAGAGCTTTGAGGTGTGCTTGTAGAACCACCTCCTTCTGATCCTTTTCTTCGATTTGTTTTCTTGCCATAGTCAGGTCCAAATTTTCTGAAGAGTGTTCTGTAGATTCCAACATTTTTGTGTCTTCTAAGAGGCACATTCTTCTTTCTCAGAATTTCTCCAACAATAAGTCCATACCCAACTTTATGCAAAAAGTGATTTCCTTCAAGTGGTCTGCCATGAGCTTTGCACTGTTCACAAAGAATAATAGGCGATTGAAGATGTATTTTGCCCAGTTAAATTTTATTCCTTGCATGATTCTATTCATCAGACTCACGGATGTTCCAGATAAATCATCCACACTTCCAAGCTTATTGTCTAGAATTTTGTACATCATCTCTATGAACATATCATATTCTGGTTTCAGCACGTTCTTTGGCTTGGTTGAGTCATGAATCACATGTGCTTTTGGACCACGAATTTCGTTCCAGAAGGATTGAGCATCATAATGGTGAGCTTCTGGCATTAGCTCCGAATCAGGAAATTTGAAGCACTCCTTGATATCTTTTTCACAAATTTGAACATCTGTTCTTCCAACTTTAGAGTAAATCACGTTGTTCTTCACAGTGGCATGCAAATAGAACTCGGTCACATCTGTTTCAAAAATTCCAACGTATTTGTAGGTGAAGAAATCGTATAGTCCATAATCCTTCAAAGCATTGAGAATCTTCTTTGCTATTTCCTTGTCGGCTGCTCCAATCATAAAGAACTCCGGATTGAGTGTCATCCCATCGATCAATTGTTGTTGTAGAGTAAGCAGATTTTTGGGTTGCATGGTTTTGGTTCCAGACATGGGTGTTCGCCGGTGAGATTGAGAGCTTGAGAGAGAGATTTCTGATATTGATAGAACTGGTAGTTTTGTCTGAGAAGAATACGAAGGGTTTCGTATGGTTTAAGAAGATTTACGAGGGGGTCTAATTCTCAATTGAGACCTTTAGAACAGGTGTGGTGACAAGGCACTTGTAGGGGTGGAGGTGTCTTTTGGTTAAGGTGTTACTAGGAGAGAGAAAAAGGTTATCATTAGCAGACAAGGGCATTAAATGCCTCACAGTCTCTTAGGTACTCTATATACGTAAGGTGTATAGAGTAAGATGATTATGAATGGACACCTCTGATTATTTTTGAAGATTTGAGAGAGAGGTTGGATTTGGGAGGAGGTTTACGAGAGAGAGGATCTGATTTTGTGAGAGAGGGTGAGATTTTTGTGGGATTTAATTTATGGGTGGAAGTTTAAGAGGTATAGGTTTGAAAGGTGAAGAGTTTTAATGGGATTGGGTTTTATGGGGTAGAGGTTTAAAAGGTGGAGGTTTTCAATCCAATCTGATCTCTTCCTTTTTCATCTCAAAAACACTTTCACGTTAGATATATCATATAAAAACACATAAATATAATCACACAAATTACACATAAGAGTTAATACCGTTTGAGGTCCTCCGAGTATAGTGGTTTTGCCACGTTTAGTCCTAAACTTTCAAATTGACCATCTGTGGTCCTTCGATTTTCAAATTTAACCATTTGTGGTCCAAGTTAACCACTCTTGGTCCTTCGAGTTTCAAAACTTAACCAGTTGTGATCCTCTTGAAAGGACCATGGTTGGTTAAAATTTAATAATTGAAGGACCATGAGTGGTTAACTTGGACCACAAATGGTTAAATTTGAAAGTCGAAGGACCATATATGGTCAATTTGAAAGTTTAGGACTAAATATGGCAAAACCACTATACTCGGAGGACCTCGAATGGTATTAACTCTTACACATAATTTCGCAAATCATATATAATTTCGACACATATATGGACATTTAAAAAAACAATTAAATCACATCCATGTATAAACATGTATAAGCACGGTAATCTCCTAATTAAGATAAACTCAGATTTAGAAAAATTAGTCAAATTTCAATTAATCACCAAAAATATACATACACATATACGGTAGTTTCTAAAACACACAATTGTAAACACAATCAAATAAATACTCAAATATTTAGAAACTAACCAATTATTTTAGATACCAATTAAAATAAACTAATTAAAAACAATTAGCACATAAGTATAAACCAAATTATAGATCATATATCACAAACACAAACATGAACATAACTTGCGGTCCAAGTAACGATCAAAACATGCAATTAAAAAAAAGATCAGATAAAAATTGCACATTTAGTCACATTAATTTGCATGGCATATAAAATCACGTTAAACACTACATGCAAATTCATAATTGAAAACTTAACACATTTAGCAAGTTAGATTACGTAGAAATTAAGCACATAGAACTATGCAAACACGTAAAACAAAAAAAAAATAGACACGTAAAACACATACTAGCATATAAACACGTAGAACACATAATATGAGCATATGTATCATTTTAGATCAAGAGATTAAGTTCAGTGATACTTAGCTCATTTCCAACATTCTCAATTCATGCCTTAAAGTAGAAAATCTCGTTTCGCATAAAGGCTTTGTGAGAATATCTGCAACTTGGTTCTCCGTAGGGATATACTCGATTTTTAGATCTTTCTTTTCAACATGATCCCTTATGAAATGATGTCGTATGTCGATATGTTTGGTTCTTGAGTGAAGCACTGGATTGTGGGTGATAGCGATTGCACTTGTATTGTCACAAAATATGCTAACATCGTCGCAATTCACTCCATAATCCTTTAATTGTTGCTTCATCCACAAAATTTGAGCACAACAACTTCCTGCAGCAATATATTCGGCCTCGGCGGTACTAGTTGCGATGGAATTTTGCTTTTTGCTAAACCAAGAAACAAGCCTTCCTCCCAAGAATTGACACGTTCCGGAGGTGCTTTTTCTGTCTATTTTACAACCTGCAAAATCCGCATCTGAAAAACCAATTAGCGTAAAATCTGTACCTTTAGGATACCACAATCCAACATTGATTGTGCCCTTCAAGTATCTTATGATTTTCTTTGTTGCGGTGAGGTGGCTTTCTTTTGGATTTGCTTGAAATCTTGCACACACTCCCACAGCATAAGAAATGTCCGGCCTGCTTGCAGTCATGTATAGTAGTGAACCAATCATTCCTCTATACTTCGTTTGTTCGACATCTTTTCCATCTTCGTCTTTGTCTAGCCTTATTGATGTACTCATTGGAATTTTGATCGATGATTTTCCATCAAGGCTAAACTTCTTTATCAAGTCGCGGGTGTACTTTGCTTGATTGATGAATATTCCTTCCTTCAATTGTTTGACTTGTAAGCCCAACAAATAATTCAATTCACCCATCAGGCTCATTTCGAATTTATTCTGCATAAGCTTCGAAAATTTCTCACACAAAGAATTGTTAGTGCTTCAAAAATAATATCATCAACATATATTTGCACTAATAAAATATGATCACCATCTTGAATTCTAAAGAGAGTTTTGTCAACAAGGCCTTTGGTGAATCCACAACTTATCAAGAACATTGACAAGGTATCATACCAAGCTCTAGGTGCTTGTTTCAACCCATACAATGCCTTTTTAAGTTTGTAGACTTTATCACCTTCGCCTTTTACCTCAAAACCTGGGGGTTGTTCAACATAAACTTCTTCTTCGAGTAGTCCATTCAAGAATGCGCTTTTCACGTCCATTTGATAAACGGTGAAATCTTTGTGTGCGGCGTAGGCTAGGAAAATCCTTATAGCTTCGAGTCTGGCTACCGGTGCAAAGGTTTCATCAAAATCTATTCCTTCTTCTTGAGAGTATCCTTTTGCAACGAGCCTTGCTTTATTCCTAACAATCACGCCTTCTTCGTTTGCTTTGTTTCGGAAGACCCATTTAGTTCCTACAACATTGTGGTTCAATGGTCTTGGAACAAGTTCCCAAACGTCATTTCTTTTGAATTGATCGAGTTCCTCTTGCATGGCGTCAATCCAACTTGGATCATTTAGAGCTTCGTCCACTTCTTTTGGTTCAATTTGAGATAGATAACATGTGAACAATGCTTCCATGGTAGATGATCTTGTTTTCACGCCATCTCGAACATTTCCGATCACTAATTCTGGTGGGTGATTTTTGAGCCATCTTAAGTCTGGTTCAAAAGGGTGCATGGTGCTGGGTGGATTTACTGGTTGAGAAGAGGTAGCACTGGTTCGAATTTCTGCTTCATTTTGTAAATTTCCAACTTCTCCAGTAATTGCATCCAAGGGCTGATTTGCAATTTCCACTTCAACTGCATCCCTGGGTTGATTTGCAATTTCAATACCAATTGCATCCCGCACTTCATTTCTTATTGGATGAGAGATGGGATTTTCTAGAGAATTAATTTTCAACTCATCCATTCCCTGCAAAATATTTTCTTCACACGTATCATCAGTATCACAAAAATCAATATGACACTTGTTACCATTTTGCTCAATATTTTCGCCATTTTCGTCCAGAGCATCAATATTGACGTGTGATTTTTCATCAAATACCACGTGTATGGATTCTTCAACCACCATTGTTCTTTTGTTCAATACTCTGAATGCTTTGCTGGTAGTCGAATATCCTAGAAAAATTCCTTCATCTGCACGCTCATCAAAAGCTTTTAGATGCAATTTATCATTAATATGAATAAAGCACTTGCATCCAAAAATATGAAAATAACCAATATTTGGTTTTCTCCCTTTATAAAGCTCATATGGCGTCTTGCTATACTGCTTGTGGATCATGCTTCGATTTTGCGTATAGCAAGCTGTGTTGATAGCTTCCGCCCAATATCTTTTCGGGAGACCGGCTGCACTAATCATCACTCGTGCTGCTTTTTTAATCGTCCGGTTTCTTCTTTCGGCAACGCTGTTTTGTTGTGGTGTTCTAGCGATAGATAATTGATGAGAAATTCCATGTGAATTGCAAAAAGCTTGCATAACTCCATTCACGAACTCGGTTCCGTGATCGGTTCGGATTTTTGATATTTGCAATTCTTTCTCATTTTGTAGTTGCTTCAACAGCTTCGGCAACACTTGTTCAACTTCATTTTTCTTCTTGAGAAACATGGTCCAACTGTACCTGGAAAAATCATCAACAACAACAAGAGTATATTTCTTACCACTTACACTTATTGGATCAACCGGTCCAAATAAGTCCATGTGTAACAAGCTTAACGGTCTTGATGTTGATTCGTGCGTCTTAGACTTGAATGATGATTTGATTTGCTTTCCGCGTTGGCATGCATCACACACTTGGTCCTTCTTGAAGATAATACTTGGTAACCCTTCAACTAGATTTTTCTTTGCAAGCTCATTGATAGTCTTGAAGTTTAAATGGTTGAGCTTTTTGTGCCATTCCCAATTTGCTTCATTCGAATTTCTGGCCATTAAGCATACGGAATCTTTGCTTGTGCTCCAATCAACAACATACATATTCTTTCGCTTTTTTCCAGTGAGCACAACTTCATTTGAGAGCTCATTTTTATTAGGCAATTATCTTTGGAAAATTCCACAAGATAGCCTTTATCACAAAATTGACTAGTGCTCAACAAATTGAATTTTAGGCCTTCAACAAATGAAACATCTTCGATCTTTAAACCATTTCTTTCAATTGTACCAACTCCTTTTGTAGTTCCATAATTTTGATTTCCTCCAAATATAACTTTTGGTCCATCGATTTTCTTGAAATTCACTAGACAAGATTTATTTCTAGTCATGTGGCGTGAGCAACCACTGTCAATGTACCAAACATCCTACAAAAAAGATTAGTTGGTTTTAGGTACCCATACTTGCTTGGGTCCTTTGCTGTTAGTAATTTTTGGTAACCAAACCCACCTTGATCCTATTGAACTAAGATAAGGCGGTTTGTAACCATTTGAAACACGATAATCATAATTAACTTTTGAAAACATTTTTGGTGCCGGGTTTTGAAAAACATTTTTATATCTAGGCACCTGGGAAGAGGATTGTTGCTTTGGTCTATAAGAAGCATTAAAACAAGATTTACACAGCCAATCCTTTTGAGTGGAATAAAATCTTCCATCTCTATTTCTAGAAAAGCTTCCCTCTTTTCTAAAAATTCTTTTTGCACTTGACTCTTTGGCATATCTTTGTTTGAAGAATTTTTGTTGCTTTGCCGTAGTATTGAACTGTTTCGGCCTTTCAACATTCAACTTTGCTTTCTCATGATAGCCAAGTCCTTGTCTCATTGTGCTATACTGACTTTTAACAAATTTTACCACTTGCACTTTATTAGTTAAAGGAGTAGTAAGATTAGTCAGTTTCGGAGGGGTTTGAGAACATGTGGAGTCATAACCGATTCCGGTTCTATCTCCTGATGGCTTTTGCATGTTTACCATTTTATCCATAATTTTGGACGAATTAGTAAATGTAGCAATGGTAGCCCGAAGGTTATGTTCTCTAACCTCTCTTGCTTTGCACTCTTCTTGAAGTTGAATATTTTCACTCTTCAAGTTACTCACTTCAAGTAAAGCATCTTGCAATTTTTTATTCATCTCTTCTTTTTCAAGAATTAGAATATTATTGCGCTCCTTGAGTTGAGGATGAGTGAGCATAATCTCTTGACAATCTCGCATTAGACTGCCAATAGATTCACGAGAAAAAGAGGAATTAACAGAATTGAAAGAATTAGATGTTACCTCTTCTTCCTCTGCTCCAAGAGCCATAAAGCACTCTTCACTTGAACTCAACTCAATTGATTTGCATATTAGAGCCATGTCATCTTCCGAACTTGAGCTTTCATCACTTGATGACAATCCATTCGACTCATCATTTTCATTTGGTTCGTTGCTAACGAGAGCTTTTCTTTTGTCGCGCTTGAACCTTCGATCTTTGCTTTCGGATTTATTCGGTGTAGATTCAACATTTATGCCTTGATACTTGCTAACGATCGGATACGGACAATTTATTTTGAAATGTCCGAGTTTGCGGCAATTGTAGCATAAATTGTTGTTTTCTTCGACTTTCTCTTCTTGTGTCATGCGAGAGACATATTTTCCATGAGCAGAATTTTTGTTGTCTCCTTTTCGCATAAACCTTTTGAATTTTCTAACAAAAAGAGCAAATTGTTCGTCAGTTATAAAATCAATATTATCTACTGACCTGGAGGTTGATGGTTGTTCGACCATTAGAGCTGGATTTCGAATTTCATGAGCATCATCATCTTTGGCCTTCATTTCGAACTCATATGCTTTAAGATCACTAAATAATTTGTCGGTTGACAATATTCTTATATCTCGGTGATCTCGCATAGCCGTAACCTTCATATCCCATGTAGATGGTAAGCCTCGTAGAACTTTGAGATTAATTTCCTTTTGGCTAATATTTTTGCCAAGGTCATTAATTTCTCCAAGGATTTTGATCATTCGAGCTTCCATATCAACAATGGATTCATTTGAGAGCATTTTGAAGTCCTCGAACTTCTTCATAGCAATAGTGAGCTTGTTATCTTTTTCTTGTTCATCTCCTTCTCCGATCTTGATGAGAGTATCCCAAATTTCTTTTGCACTTGTACATTTTCGCACTTTTGGGAATATTGTATCATCAATGGCTTTGAACAGAATATCTTTGGCAATGTTGTCAAGATTGTTCCTCTTTCTATCATCCGATGTCCATTCAGGTTTTGGCTTTGGTACGAATTGTTGAGCATCCGGTGATAGAAGAAAATCCGTATTTACTTTCAATATTTCGATCGGGCCAGTGGAAATAACTTTCCACATTTCATCGTGTAAAGCTGATAGATGAACCTGCATACGAACTTTCCAATCATCAAATTTATCAAGCGAGAATAATAGATTTTGAGCTAAATCTTTATTCATCTTCTCGGTTGATACGAGAGACAAATAATCCAATTTACACACACTGGGTAAGATGGATCTGCCTAGCAGTCAGAAACAAGGTTAACCCAAATAGATAACCTGCTCTTGATACTAATTGACTCAAATAGGCTACAGGCCTTGATACCAATTGTTAGTATCGATTAGAGACAAATTCTGACTCGGATAGGCACCAGCTCTGATACCAATTGTTGGTCCCAAAAGAGGTAAGGTGAAAGTCTAGAGGGGGGGGGGGGGTGAATAGACTTTCAAACTTTTTAGCATAGTACCACAATTGCTAAGCCAGAGATAAACCAAAACTCTTAACTAGATTGTTAGAGTATGGTGCGCAGCGGAAATTAAAAAACGATACGGTGTGTGTGTAGATCGTGTCAAGATTATTCTCGTGAGAAGCAAGCAAGAGCAGTAAGTAAAGAAAGCAGTAAAGAACACAAGGCAATTTATAGTGGTTCGCGAGGTGGTGTAATCCTCCTACTCCACTTGCTCTTTTCTCCAAGAGCTAATTCACTATATCCACCACTTCTTGGTTCCAAGATACAATGAATTCCGTGATCTAGTGCTTTGATCACCAAGCCCACACTAATCACGCCCAGTGACACCAACACTGCTGCTTCGGGTTTCACGTCGCCGCGTTACTTTCCCAGGATTTCACGACTCCGCGTTACTTTCCCCCGTCTTCTACGATCCGGTAGAAACGTATCTTCCGTGATCTAGTGCTTTGATCACAAAGCCCGCACTAATCACGCCCAATGTCCTCTGACACTGCTGCTTCGGATCTCACAGCTCCGTGTGACAATCCAGGATTTCACAACTCCGTGTTACTTTCCTCCTTTCCCTTGTTTTTCTCCAAAACAAGTTTTGCCTTGATTCCAACTTTGAGACTCTGTAGATGATCTTCGATGGTGCGCTGAGTCTCTTGAAGTTGATGAAGATTTTAACACTCTTGGATATTTCTTTTCTAAGCTCTGTATCTCTCTGAGTGTTTATCTCACAAAGAATATATCAATTTAAGCTCCTGAGATGGAAAGCTTTCTTTGAGTTTTGTATGCTCTGTTTAGCTCTGTTTTTGCTCTATTGCGTTCTTGCTTCTACTTCTATACTTCTTTTCCCCTGCTTTCCAAAGCTTCAATCTTCATCCTTTTATAGCTAGTAATGAGAATATTTCCGTTGGAGAGAAACGTTCTCATTTTTGAATTTCATCCAGCTGTATAGCCTTTTGTCAGAGGATAAGATAACGTTGCAGATATGTCAGAGATTTCTCTGCAAGTTGAGCTTGAGGTTTTCGCAAAAATGGAGTCCCATGAATCTCCATCTGGTGCTTTTATCTTCAAAATATAATCTCCAATATAATCCCTTGCAACTTCTTCTTATATTTTCCTCTGTACTTCACGTCTGGGTCTGTATACTGCTTCCAGACTTCATACTTCATCTCTTCAATTGACTTGGGAAATCTCTTCCGTTGTGAAACTTCATCCCTTGCTATTTTGGGAAATGAAATCTCTATCCCCATCTCTTCAATTGACTTGGGAAATCTCTTCCCTTGTGAAACTTCATCCCTTGCTATTTTGGGAAATGAAATCTCTATCCCTTGCTAGATATCTCTATCCCCATCTCTTCAATTGACTTGGGAAATCTCTTCCCTTGTGAAACTTCATCCCTTGCTATTTTGGGAAATGAAATCTCTATCCCTTGCTAGATTGGGAAATGAAATCTCTATCCCTTGCTAGATTTGTCAATTGAAACTTCACGTGGGTCTGTATACTGCTTCCAGACTTCATCTATCCCAATGAAATCTCTATCCTTGCTAGATTTGTCAAATCTCATCTTCCAGACTTCATCTATCCCTTGCTAGAAGTGAAATCTCTATCCTTGCTAGATTTGTCAAATCTCATCCCTTAAACACCTCTTTGACTGCTAGAAATGAAATCTCTATCCTTTGCTAGATTTGTCAAATCTCATCCCTTAAACACCTCTTTGACTTTGCAAATTGCTTCCCTTCGGCCAAACCATTGCCTCATACTTTAACTGATGGAATTAAACTTGGCTTCTTTAAAATATGTGAGATGTGAGATTTGAACCTGTGAACTTGCACATAATATTTCAAGCTTCTACCATCTCATCTATACAACCTTTTGGTTATTTTCTTGTTTCACTTGGTGTACTCCTTTCTTTCCATAGATGCTTGATCTTCAAGATAGCTTCATGCAAACTCCAAGTCACGTTCTTTCTTCTTCGGGATTTCTTGAGGGATTTCTTCTTGAATATCATACGCATACATCTTCCTTTGCCATTTTCTCTAGGCAAATTCTTGATTTTAGGCTTTATATCTTCTTCATCCATTTCCTCAACTAATGAATTTATTTTTCCCTTTCTTGGTCTATGACTCGACTAGTCTAATAAAATAAAATTGGGGATCTACGAATTACAATATGGCATATCAAAATCTATTACAATTTATTCCTAACAACCATGATGCACACAATTGTCTAGACTACAAATAAAAAGTACATTATTTTGTGTATATAAAGTACATAATTTGAAAATACATTATTTGAGTATTGAAAATATATTATTTGAGTACTGAATTTATATTATTTTAAATAATGTACATTCAACACACAAATAATGGATTTTCTCTGAATACAAAATACATTTTTTATGGTTTATGCAGCGCTTTGTGAGCTATGGTCCACATGAAAATTTGCCTATTGAAACGGTTTAGCATCCACTAAGGTGTTATCAACAAGATTATACTGAGATCCTAACTATTTCTAGCAAAGCCGAAGCTGAAGATGAAAATAAAACACTAGCTAGCTATAATTTGCTCCTTTCATTCTCTCCTACCAAAGCTACTTGCATTTCTTCTGATCTGGTGTTGAAATTATTGTAGGTTTGTTTAGCAGCTAGTGTTACACCTTGTTCTTTTTATATATTATTTTTGGCACTAATTACTTATTTTACCTAGACTACCTTGCACTCATAACTTTAATTTGTTTCTGAAAACGAAAAATGCTAGCTAGCTACATCAACTGATCAACGTACTCTTCATAATAATTTAATGAGTAATTTTATATGTATTCTCAATTCATATTTTCATTTTCTACTATATACGATATAATAATACGCTTTGATTGCTTAATTTAAAAGAGGTCATAATTTTTATTTATTTTTTTCTTCTTTTAATAAAATTTGAATACAAGTGGGAGTAAAAGTTAGGAATATGTTTTTGAAGTTGATGTAGTATTTTTCTAATTTAGTACTGTGATTAACCAATAGTCCTTGTCATCGTTGACAACCCTTGCTACCATTGTCATTAGTTAAAAAAATTGCTTCTTATTGCCATCAACCAATCCCAAATTCGAAACAAAGATAAAAGAAGACGAATAAGCTATGAAATGATAACATTTTTTTCATTAAATTTTAATTTGATTTTTTTAGTAATTTGTGAAAGAAGCAAGAAAATTGTTGAACTAGAGATCAATCTTGTTTACATGGAAGAAATAAGGTTTGACATGGATATTGAAATTGTTAAAAGTTGTGTGTGTGTGTATATATATATATATATATATATATATATATATATATATATATATATATATATATATATATATATATATATATATATCTATATATATATATATATATATCTACTATATATATATAAATACTAATAACAGCCAAAGAGAGTTAGGCATATATTTGGTAGAAAAAATGACGGTCAAATTTTTTAATAAAATGAATGGCTCAGATTGATCAAATTTAGGGTCCGTTTACCAACAGAAAACTGTTCTCTGTTTTCTATTTTCTAATTTTTCACTTTTCATTCTCTGTTTTCTGTTTAGAAAACTTGTTTACTAACTGAAAACTGATTTCTTGTTTTCTAATTTTTTAGTTTTCACCTAAAATTTAGTTTAGATAATATTAATATTTTTTGAGCTAATATTTAATTTTTTTTTGATATATTCATTTGAATGATATGTATATGAATATATAACTTTTACTTTGAATTCTAATATATGTGAGATTTCAATATTCGATATCTGGACCGAACTTGTATTATGATATAACATAATTAAAAATATTCAAACTAATAATCTATTGAGTTCAATCAAAATCTAAAACATTATATAGAGTTTAATTAATTTTAATAATGTAAATAATGTCTAACTTTAAAGTGTAAGCAAATAAATTATGTTTAAATAAATAAAGTAAGTAGAAAAGATAGAAGATAATGATAAGTAAAATAATATGATAATGAATGTAATCATAGTAATGTGGTTATAATGACATATAACTAAATAGATGATAGATAATTCTGTTTTCCATTTTGAAAACAGTTTTTAAGTGTGTTCCAGTTTTCCAGAAATTATTTTCAGCTCTGTTTTATATTTTTCAGTTTCTGAAAATTTTCAGTTAGTAAACGGTCAATTAATTTTTCCTTGAGATTTTCTAATTTATCCTTAATTATATGATTATCAATAAATTAATTAAGAGAAATAATTTCATTAGTTATATTGTCTTTATTTTTCTCTAATGTAAAAATTCTTTACATTCAAATTCATCAATTGATTATATTCACTACGTCTATTATCTTTTTTGTGCACTATTTTTTAATTAAATATCAAAGTTATAATACAAAATAATGTTATATATTTATTACCAAGTATTTTATTGATAGCATGAAAAAATTTAAAAAAATATA
This sequence comes from Ipomoea nil, assembly GCF_001879475.1. Taxonomy (NCBI): domain Eukaryota; kingdom Viridiplantae; phylum Streptophyta; class Magnoliopsida; order Solanales; family Convolvulaceae; genus Ipomoea; species Ipomoea nil. The sequence continues at coordinate 679,479 of NW_017619075.1, forward strand.
ATTAATAAAGCCAATCATATTAACTACTTGAATAATTTGTTGACAAAGAGAGTATTCAAAACACACAACAAATTGAAATTGGAAACTATCTCGCAATGTCCTTATTTGACAATCAGCATCGATTAGCGTTAGTAGATTTGACCAACGAATTATATCAACGGTTGGTAAAAAGATATTTGAAACAATTAACTGTTTAGATTAACATGTAAAATTACCTAAGGGTATAATAATAATAATAATAATAATAATAATAATAATAATAATAATAATAATAATAATAATAATAATAATAATAATTGTTTTAAAAAATAAAAATAAAAATAATTTAATAAAAGAAATAAAATAAAAAAATAAAACATATGGGCAGCCGAACGTTCGGCTCTTTTTAGTTTTGGATGCGGAAAAAGTACGGCATGGGAGTCTTGAGACTCCTATAAAAGGAGTTTAAGGCTCCAATTTAAAAATTAAGCTTGTCCATCCGTTGATGGGCAAGCAGTGACCCAGTGAAACTGGCTATTGTTATTCAAGGAGTCGAAATGGTTGTACAGTTAATTTAATTTTTTTTTTTTTTTAAAAATATAGAGGTGTTTTGGGAAAATCATTCTCAAAAACGTTAAGTAAAAATATTGTAAATTACAATGTTTGTATTTTCAGTGGTTTGGAACAATTAATATTATAAATTGCAATGTTTGTATTTTCAGTGGTTTGGAACAAATTATTATTTCAAACTGTTGAATAACGAAACACTTTCTTTAGCATTTTGATCTTTGAGTTATATCATATTTACCAATTGTATGATATAAATTGGTAACGCGCGCCGTGGTGTAGTATATAAATTGCCGTGTAATCTGTGCTCTCGGTCTTATTGCGCTTTTTCCTCCCTTCACGTTTCCACCGAGCATCGTAGCTCTCGATTTTTGACTTATTTAACTTTTTTTTTTTGTCTTTTTTCAAAAAATATTATGAAGGCTATTAAGTTCAAAAAGGGGAAAATACTTTCCAAAAGGTTTAAGTTTCAAAAGGTTCAAAGGGGTTTGTCAAAATAAAAATAAAAATTTATTGACTTATATATGGATGGCTGACCCGACGCTAATCTATCCACAATTCAACAAAGATCACCCCCCCTCCCCCATCAAAGCCGAAATTAAACATGGTTACATTTTCCACCGACACCTACTCAAATTCAGCAATGAGACTTGTTGATGCATCAAATTCAGCAATGACACCTACTCCAGAACAAGCTCAACCGCCACCATATGCTGCCTCTCCCTCTCCCGTGAGGTCGTTGTTCAACCATGGCGCTCTCACCTGCCACCCTGTTACGGAGTCGGAGATGAGTGAAGAAGCTGAGACCACTATTGTTGTCCATCATCTACAAACAGATTCTGTTAATACAGACTGCGATTTGCTGTTCGATATGACCGGAGGAATGGTGAGCAGCCCCCAATGGATGGGCTTTTCTGGTGAAGAACCGGTGTACCTTACGCCCGACATGGTGGGTGGAAGGATGATGAGCACGAGTCCCTCAAGGATGAACTACTTTTCCCCGCCGTCCGATGATTCCATCGGAAATTCCCATCCATTTACATTGTGCAATTTTGCAGATCATAGTAAGGTTGAAGAAGTTGATGACCCATATAGATTTTTGGATGATGGAGCCTGTAATAGTGTGGCTCCTGTGTTTCTTAAAAGGAAATTAATAATGAAGATGAAGGCTTCATGGAATGCTGTGGATTCTAAACTTTTCCGCTACAAGGAGCTTTGGTTCAGTATTGATGCACAGCTAATGGAAAATAGATTGCCGCATTCAGATGTTAATCTTTTCTGGAAATGTAAGCATAGTACCTTGAGTTTAATAGAAGTTGAAGTTGGGATCAAGCGAGCTTGGATTGAAGAAAAATCAGTTACTCATCCACCAAGAAATGGTCAATGTGGTTTTCAGGGTGGCGCCGTGGTTGAATTTCTGGAAAAGGAGTTTGGGGATACTTCCAACAGTTTGCAACCAATCATAAAATGCTTGGAAATGGTGTCCCTACAACAGCATGGGAATAATTTGGAAAGGCAGTTGCTAGACAACATTGAGTGGCTTGGTGCAGAGTTAAAAAAGATTGTCAAGCTTCAGAGGCTTGCTGCAGACTCAAAAAAGGTTCGCATTTTGCCACCACTACTTGAAGAAGCAGAATGCGGGGTGATGCAACTGGACTCACCATGTGAACCCCATATTCCCAAAACCCACACTATCAGCAGGTGGGAGAAAGATTATGGAATTACCCGCCAGCTTCTTCAACAACGGTTTGGTATGAGTCGCGATGATGCAGCTAAAACTCTTAAAGGTGGGCTAACACTACATTTCGTCACTTCTATCATATATTTGATGTGGTAGTATTCAATATTTCCTTACTGTATAGATAGATATGTGGTTATTGCTTCAATATATACTTTCTCATTGACACATTTGCTTTTCTTTAATCTCCCACTGTATTATATTATGCAGTTAGCACATCTACATTGAAGCGAGCATGTCGGGACTTTGGCATCAATAGATGGCCAAATCACAGGGGAAAAATGCCCAATTGCTCTCTCAACCAAAAACAACATGTACAAGCTCTTAAGAAACATAAAGGAATTCAATCATCTCCCCCTCCTCTACAAGCCACAAATACAAGCCAATGTAACAGCTCAATGTCTGTCAAGGTAACCTATCAAAATGATACCATAAGGTTTCCACTCTCATCCTCCTCAACTATCATATATTTGGAGGAGCAATTGGAAACAAAGTTGAAAATATCACTAGAAAATATGTCTATCAAGTATCAAGATGAGGAAGATGAGTGGATTACCTTGACCTGTGATTCGGAATTGATGCACGGTATGGAAGTGTTGAGATCATGTGGCAAGACTGTAATCAGAATGATGGTCACTCCCAAATTTAATTGATCTGTGGATGTAGGACTTCATTTTGCTCCTTTCCTTCTCCCCTACCAGAAGAATTTATTAAATTACAATGCACCACAAGTTAAATGCTTTTGTTCTAATAAATTCCTTAATATTGTTACAACATTTTCATAAATATGTTGCACAACCAAATGTTCAATAATTTGAACTTATGAATTTATATGAACAAATACAAGATTAATACTTGTGGAATATTTTGGACTTATTGTGTAACATACAACCCAATTTGGAATGTATGAATACAATAATTAAATCCAAAAACTTTAGTGAAGTATCGTAATGATCTTTTTCTAAATGATCACTCCCACTGATTAAAACATTCTTCAGCGAAATTAATAAAATGAACTTAATAATATACATACTCGTAATTGATTTATTGACCAACTAACAAATGAAGACATAATTCCCCACCATTAGTTGGACATACTAAATAATCAATTTTTGGTTCCAATTAAAGTCCAACTAAATAATGAAGATATATTTCCCCACCATAGTTGGACATACTAAAAGAAACAAAATACATCTTTCAAAACCAAGTTAAAATTTGGCTCAAAAGATACATTTTATTATTAATGGAATCCAAAAGATGTATGTCAAAGCACGTAACTTACTACAGTTAGTCCGAAGAACCGAGCAAGATTCGTGGATTAATTAATTAATAAAAGTGGCTAAATTTTGGAAAGTGACTGAAAAAAAAATGTTTTGCCAATGCAAACCATGAACCTTAGAATTATAATTGAACTAAATTTATAAATTCTAAGAAATTGTGATAAAATTATTAACTAATGGGTTAAGGGATTTATTGACATAAAACTTGCCTATGGGCTAAAGTTTTAATTCTATTAAATCCAATTAAGAAACCCTTATGACAAAATTTTTCACAATTGCTAAAGAGCCAGAAGAATCTAGTGACATAAAACTTGCCTGTAGGCTAAAGTTTTACTCAATTAGACCCAACTGAAATTGTATTTATGATGAAACAATTATCAAATGAGTTGAATAATCAAGCGACATAAAACTTGCCTGTAGGCTAAAGCTTTATTCAATAAGATTCATTACAACCATTATCATAAAACTTAAGAAATCATGTTCCATTTCTTAATCCCTGTGGGCAAATTAAGAAATATGATCTAAAGTTTACATCATAAAATTAAACTTTATGATAGAATTGAAAATTATTTATTTCTATCGTCACTGATAAAACTACTAAACTACATTCCGATACATAATCGTAACCTGGCTCTGATACCAAATGTTAGATATACAATAGTCTAACTATAATAAAACATAGTATACGAGAAACCTGACCTCGTATGATAGCGGAAGCGTAGCCGTGTTGATCTCCAGCCATAGTTGATGTTCCTGTTGTGTTGCCTCTTAACGGTAAACCGTTAGCCATGTTTTGCCTCAGACCTGACTCAGAACCCTAGATGGTGTATTGGTATCTACTGAGCAGTCTAAGTACCGTAACTGAATGTGCTAACATCAATCATCCTGTATCCCATCAATCCAAGATTATATTAGGCACAGAGTTTTGTTGACTAACAACTACTAGTTATTAAGTCCAACCAGACCACTTAATAAGCCTAGTCAACTTGCACCACTTAATTAAGGCCCTAATATATAATATATAATATATATTATTAGGGAAAATCTTACACTACATACTTGTATTTCTTCCTTATGGTGTTGGAACCATTCTAGGTTTGTTTAGTAACTGGTTTCATGTGTTTTCTTCCCCTTAATTGTAATGTTTTATGTACAATACAACATACTCTTGTCACTGATTACTAATTTTACTAGATTACTTTGCGCTTATTACATGACTCTTTTTGAAAAATATGGGATGACACGACTGTGGGATTCTCATCCGCCAATATCTACTATGATTGAAGGTAAAAAATCCACCAAATTAAAGATTAATGGTCTTTCATCAACGAATGAAAATCTCATTGACATGCCATATATTACAACTCTTCTTTTTTATGGAAACTAGTACAATGCAGGATAGCAGTCTTGCCAAGCCTCCCAGGATTTGTCATTGATAACTGCAAATGCTTCACCAGAATTTATATAATGCAGGCTCATGCAGTCTGTAGAGAAAGGATTTGCAAGCTTTGCTATTGACTTTCTCAGGATGTAATATATATATATATATATATATATATATATATATATATATATATATATATATATATGTGTGTGTGTGTGTGTGTGTGTGTGTGTGTGTGGGGGGGGCGGGGGGGGGGGGGGGGCTCACTCTCATGCGAACGGTCGTCAATGAGAGAACTGAGAACCATTCAGCGCGCGCCACGTGTCCAGATCAACGCATAAGATGTAATTTTAAAAAAACGACGCGATGGTATTTTTGTAAATAACTCAAACTTTAGTACATGTAAATGTGTTATATGTGCAAGTAGTTGGTGCACCTTTTAACCTACAAGTACATGTAATTTTGTCTTGTTAACATTCATTGATCTGAGTTTGTTCTATTTGGCATCGCTTTTGTTCTTGCGGGGGAGTTCAACGGGTAGTTAGTACCCGTGAAAACCACCCGCAAACATTCATGCACCTAGGTGCAACTACTTATAACTATAGGTGCACCTAGTTATAACGTCAGGTGCACTTAGTTTTGATGCTCAGTATAAATTTTATTTGCACCTATAATAAATTTTACATGCACTTGTAATATATTTTACTTGCACTTCGATGTTCAATTATTTACGAAAATGTCACCGTATTTTTTTTTTAAAAATCAGTGCTTCTCATCCCTTAGATCTGGACACGTAGTGACGGATCTAGAAATTTTTCTCAGTGGGGGCGAAAGAACTAACAAAGATATTTTGAAAAAAAAAACACTTATAATCAAAATATACCAAAATAAAAAATATTTAAAACATAATATAAAACATAATTAATTATATAAAATAGTTTGAATGAAAACACATTATAAATCACTCATCTCACTATTAATATTAAAAAGAAAAAAAAATAAAAAAGAGAAAGAAGTAAAATAATGTTACAAATAAATAATCTAATTAGATTTCTTACTATTAATATTAAATAAAAAATGCCAAAAACAAAATTTCACTAATCTAACAATTAATACTAAGAAATGGCAAAAAAAAAAAAAAAAAAAAAAAAAAAAAAACCAACAAAATTAAAGTTGTAGGGTTTGAAAAACAAGCCATTTCAATATGATAATAATGCACTTACCATTAAGCCAAATCTACCTTTGTTTACATTTTAGTATATTTAAGGGAAAACGGCACTGTAGGACCAAAATCAACCATCTTTAGAACCCTATCATAACTTTTCTCTCCCTCTCTAGGGTTTTTCTTTTCTTCCTCCCGCTAGGGTTTACTTTGTTACGGACGACGGACGGTGCACTTTTTCACCGGCTACGAATATGGCGATGGAAGCACAGCAGCACGGCGAAGGAAGGATGGATGACCTGACCGAACGATGGGGAGATATGGTGTTGGAGGATGAAGAAGGTGGCGTGGAGGCCGACGTACCAGAGCATGCTCCGGACGATATGGAGGCGCCTATGTATTGTGTTGTTGGGCGTTTCTTGACGCAGAAGCTAATCAAGGTTGAATATATGCGTCAGGTAATGGCTTCTGCATGGCAGCCTGTATTCGGGATGCGTGTGACGGAGTTGCATAATAGATTGTTTCTTTTTGCTTTCTATCATGAAACAGATATGGTGCGAGTGTTGGAGGAGGGTCCGTGGTCCTTTGAGAACCATACACTGGTATGTAGGCGAGTATGTGATGGATACCTGCCGGGGGAGGTCAAACTTGATACTGTTGATATGTAGATACAAGTCTATGACCTACCTATGGGTTATACTTCTAATGCGGTTCTTGAGCAGGTTGGGAATTTTGTAGGGTTGTTTATCTGGTGTGATGATCGACATGTGGGTGGCCCATGGAAGACGTTCTACATAGTGCGTGTTTTGGTACCGGTGGACAAACCGCTAAAACGCCGAATGAAACTAATACGTCGGGATAAGTCTTGGGGTTCGGTGAATCTGAAGTATGAACGGTTACATAACTTCTGTTTTTGTTGTGGCTTGCTAGGACATCTTGACAGTTTCTGTGCAAAGGTACGGGTTTCTAATATCAAACCGGAGTCATACCCGTACGGGGCATGGATGAGAGCGGGACAGACTAGGGGTCCGAGATCGGTGGGGGAGTCTTGGTTGCTTCCATCGTTGGGGGCCGCTAATGAAGCCTTACGGCAGAATAGGACCCCGGGTCCGGCACCAGATAATGACGATGGCGCAGACCTAGTTATGGCATCTATAAGGGAGGGGGCGGAGATAGGTATCACGGCCTCATCTAAGAGACGAAGGGCGGTAGTTGGGGGGATGAGTGAGTCGGCCCCGACGATGGATGGTGGAGTGGAGGGCAACAACAGTTCAAAAAACTTGTACATGGCGGGTCTTGGTTCCCAGACCCGCCCGTCCCAATGAGTACCCTTAGCTGGAACTGTCGTGGTTTGGGCAACCCACGCACAGTTTGTGAGTTGGTGGACATGGTGTCCCGGAAAAAGCCCGTGTAACACCCCGTGTTACAACCCCTAAAACCAAATTAATTAATTAATTACTCACCCTAAAAAGGGAATTAAAATCCATTAATTAACTAAGAAGAGTCCACCATAGTCCATGGACCCTTATCCCTAAAACCAACCCCTTAGTCCTATAAGGAATAGAATTAGCAAGCCCATACCATTTAGACCCTAATTGGGACTCTTAGATATATAAATAGGGACATGGGAGGCACCTAGAACTCACACCACAATAACTTTCACCACACAAGAATTCCCAAGAATTCCCATAGGAGAAATCAAGAAAGAAGAGATCTTAAAGAAAGACCCTTCATAGCCAAGGAATTTAATTAAGGCTAAGAGGTAACCCATGTCTCAACAAAACCTATTTTCCTTGCTATATTCTCCTTCTTTGGCACCCTCTATATGCTTGTGCCTTGATGAATTTCTTTATGATAATCGTGATATGATCTTGTGATTGATGTGATGATTTTATGTGTAATCTTGATGATCTTGATGTTAAAAGGAGGTTCTTGATATTTGTGTGATGATCCTTGATCAATCTTGATAATTCTTGATGATAAAGATAAAATATGATTTTGATGATTTGGATGAGATTAGAGCCCTAGGTTGGGTTGGGAAATTGTATTATGATGTTCTTGATTTATACTTGGGCGGGAATTCGCATGTTCGGGCGTTAGTTATGTTTAGAAGTCATGTTAGGATGTGTTCGATATAACTCTTGCTTTTGATCCATTAATTGCCTACGTGGTGTCGTTATTTACGTTTAAAAGTGTCTAAGCATGGTTTCGGGTTCCACAAAGGATCCCGGGACGCATATTTGATGAAAGAGTCAATGGGGGGTAGGGGTACCCGCCACCTACCCGCTGCCCGAGAATCACCGCCAGGCAGCGGGCAGACGCTTGACCGCCGGCCACCCGCTGCCCGGAAGATCATCGCCGGCGGGTGACCCCCACCCACCGGCTACCCGCTGGTCTGTTACTCACCCCGGGTCCTCGGTTTCCCCGCTTGATGTTCCCCATTCCCCGTGGTGTCCCAACGGACCCCGTTTATCGTGCTTGAGTCTAGTTTGATGTTTCGGGTGCCAATCGTAGGATAAAAGAGTCTTAGGAATTGCATGCTAGTGAATCGGTAACCCGTCGGCTTAGGAGAAGAACGCATGAACCCCTTAAGACTACTCCTAGTATGTGAATGATCACACGTAAGTTTATTTATACGTCTCCACCTTCCCAATGTGCTATTATGTTCTACAATGTGTTATGTGATGCATGATTCCCCAATTTGGTTGCGATCAAATTGGTTGTTCTTGAGCTGCGGTTCAGAAGTTGGCTGCGGTCAAATTGGTTGTTCTTGAGCTGCGGTTCAGAAGTTGGCTGCGGTCAAATTGGTTGTTTATGAGCTGCGGTTCATTTTCTTGGCTGCGGTCAGTGATTCACTTCTTGGGCTACAGCCCGCGGGCCTCATGTGCAGATGGTCCACCGACTGGACGCGCCAGCGGTGTGTAGGGCCACCAGCCTGAGGAAAGCCATAGCCCACCGAATGAGTGATCAGGCGGTGTGTAGGGCTATGGTCGGCTACGATCCACCGAGTGAAGGGCCAGCGGTGTGTAGGGTCGTAGTCTCCGCGGATCTTCGCCCACCGACTGAGTCCCTCAGCGGTGTGTAGGGCTTGATTCGCTACGATCCACCGACTGTGCTCATCAACGGTGTGTAGGGTCGTAGTCCCCAAAAGAGGATCGCAGTCCACCGACTGAGCGCGTCAGCGGTGTGTAGGGCTGTGATCCGCCGTCGAGCTATCGGCGGTCTGTACGGTTGGTTGCGATCAACCCCTTCATGCTGCAGTATGAGGTAGGGTGTTGCGGGGCCATGTTAGTGCTATATGCACTAATCGTCATGTTCGGGGCATGTGATTGGTCCCGTGGCGCCACCAAGGTGTGCTTGTGTGATTTGAATGATGATTGAAGGATGATGTGGATGATTTGAAAGTAAACTGTGACCGTAGATACATGTTCTTTATGATGTTGTCTCTATATAACTGTCTATCATGGTTGAATATGCTTATCCCTACTTGCCGAATCTATCCCTGATTTTAAAGCTAGAGTCCCCTAAGTATATCTCTTCCTGCTTCAAAATGGTTTTCGTATATCTATATATACATACATATATATATATATATATATATATATATATATATATATATATATATATATATACCTATATTGTATTTTAACGCGTTGGAGTGGGTTACCAGCATCATTCGCTGAACAGATATATTTGGCTTTCAGGCACAGATGAGTAGACACGGGAGCGCGCTAGAGATCCGGAGCGTAGATTAGTTAGTTTCCCTTTCGGCTTGCGTGCCATGATTATGTATTAACATTGCTTTGAGGTTGTTTAGTTAGTTTAGCCTGTGCATCTGAGTTTTACAGCTCAGATGTGGCATAGCTCCCCGCACTCTTATATTGATTTTGGGATTTAATGAGAATTCACCTTTATTATGTAAGCTTTAAAAGTTTCAAAATTTCGGGGTGTTACAGTTGGTATCAGAGCCTAAGTTTGACCCTAAGATAAGACTCTTAAGACTAGATTTTAGGACATTAGGCTTAAACTCTAGGAGTTCAGGAACATAAGATTTAGGAATCATAGGACGCGCGGTGAGATTGTGAGACTTCTAAACTAATCCACACCTAATTTAAAGAACTCCCCTTCGCTTATCACATCAAGATAATGGTACAACACTCTAACTCGACACTTACTGTAAACATTGGCTCTATAGATCAGCATTATGGCACCAAACAGAAGACAATCAAGGACTCCGGAACCCGCCACACACGACCCCCTGACTCAAACCCTACAGCAACTAACCCAAGTCGCCCAAACACTGAGCAACGTAGCTCTCCGCAACAACCGACCACCACCACCTCCACCAAACACAAACTCAGAAGTCGCCCGACAAGTTTCAAATCATCGACCACCCACTTTCTCGGGAAAAGAAGACCCCGCCATCCTTGAGGAATGGATCCGGACCTTCGACAAAATCCTGGGGTTGGTAGAATGCCCAGAAGTGCGTCGGGTAGAGATAGCCTCATTCTACTTCGGACACGAGGCGGACCTCTGTTAGATCCACGAGGGACCCACTTACAGACAGGAACCAGGATTCAACTGGGAAAACTTAAAAACACGACTACGAGAAAGATTCTACCCAGCACACATAAGGGCATCCATGCACGAAGAGTTCCTTCACCTAAAGCAAGGAACAACTACCGTTATGGAATACCATAAACGGTTCCTCGAACTAGCACGCTTCGCACCAGAATTGGTTGTAACACCCCGTGTTACGATCCCTAAAATCAATTAAATCATTTAATCAATTACCCAAAAGAAAGAATTAAATCACAATAATTAATTAGGAAAGGCCCACCATAGTCCACGGGCCCTTATCCCTAAACCCAATCCTTAGTCCCAAAAGGAATAGAATTAGCAAGCCTATAATATTAGTTCCTAACTAGGACTCCTAAATATATAAATAGGGGACTTAAGAGGCACCTAGAACCCCCCCACCACAATAAACGTCTCACCACCCAAAGAGTTCCAAGAATTCCCTTAGAAGAAATCAAGAAAGCAAGAAAGCTTAAAGAAGGACCCTTCATAGCCATGGAATTAATTAAGGCTAAGAGGTAAACCATGTCTCAACAAAACCTATTTTCATAGCTATGATTCCCCTCTTAGGATTTCCCCATATTATTGTGTATTGATGATTCGTGATATTATTATTGATGATTGGTGGGATGATTCCATGGGTGATCTTGATGATGAAAGGTTCTTGATAATTATGGTGTTCTTGATGATTATATAACGTTCTTGATGATTATATGATGTTCTTGATGATTGTAGGATGTTCTTGATGTTTATGTGATATTCTTACCGAATCTTGATATTAGAAGATGAATTGTGTCCTTGTTGATTTAAAAATGATTAGAACCCTAGGTTGTATCGTATGGAATTATTCTTGGTATATTGGGTGGGAATTCGCATGATTGGGTGTTTATTATGTTTAGAAAAACATGATAGGTTATGTGCCGTTTGATTCCTGATTTTGATCCGTTAATTGTCTACGTGTGTTATCAATTGCGTTTGAAAGTGTCTAAGCATGGTTTCGGGTTCCACAAAGGTTCCCGGGGCGTTTTTGATGAAAAAGAGTCAGTGGGGGGTAGGTGGGGGTAGGGGACCCGCCACCTACCCGCGACCAAGTTGGGCAACGCCGGCAGCGGGCAGCCGGCGGGTGACCCCCACCCACCGGCTACCCGCTGGTTTGTACCCCACATCGAGATCCCGGCTTCCCCGTGTGATGTTCCCCCGATCCCCGTGGTGTCCCAACGGACTCCGTCTATCGTGCCTATGTCTAGTTTCATTTTCGGGTATCGTTCGTAGGTCGTATGAGTCTTATATATTGCATGCTAGTTGAATTGGTATCCCGTTGACCTAGGTGAAAGAAGTATGAACCCTTAGGACTATCCTTAGAATGTGAAGGATCACGCATAGGTTTTGTTATACGTTTTCTCCCCCTTCCCAATGTGTTAATGTGGGTTGCATGTACTTGCTATGTGTTATGTGTGCATGTTACCCCGATTTGGTTGAGATCAATCGGGCTATACGGGTAGTCGGGTGGGCTGAGAACCATACCGGCTGTTAACCAGGCTGGTAGAGACCGGTCAGGTATATAAATATTATATAGGACTAAGGTCCACTATACGGGCAGTTGAATGGGTTGAGAACCATCCCAACTGTTAACCAGGCTGGTAGAGACCGGTCAGGTATATAAATATTATATAGGACAAAGGTCCACTATACGGGCAGTTGAATGGGTTGAGAACCATCCCAACTGTTAACCAGGCTGGTAAAGACCGGTCAGGTATATAAATATTACATAGAGCTGCGGCTCATCGGTCGGTTGCTATCGACCCCTCCGTAGTGTGAGACGGGGCAGGGTGCTGCGGGCCGTGTCAGAGCTATATGCGCTGACCCTCATGTATGGGCATGCGATTGGTCCTGTGGCGCCAACAAAGTGTGCTATATGATGAGATAAGAAGGGTTGACGTTGTGACTATTATAGGACTCTTGCTAGTAATGCTTAATTGTGATTATTGGTTGTGCTTATCTATGACTGTTTCCTGTGTGAGAATTGCATATGCTTGGTTATGACTATAGACGGTGTGTACCCCTATTTGTCGAGTCGGTTCCCTGATTTCAAAGCTAGAGTCTCGTAGGATATATCTTCATGCTTCGAAATGACTTTCCGTATATCTATGTATATATGTATATGTATTGTATTTCAACGCGTTGGAGTGGGTTACTAGCATCTCTCGCTGAACAGATATATTTGGCTTTCAGGCACAGAAGAATAAGTCACCGGAGCGCGCTAGAACTTGGAACGTAGAAGTAGATAGTTTCCCTTTCGGCCTGCGTGCCATGTTTATGCATTTACATTATTGAGGAGATTAGTTAGTCAGCCTGTGCACCTGAGTTCTCTAGCTCAGGTGTGGCATAGCACCCCGTACTCTTGTATTGTGTTTTGGGATTTAATGAGATTTCACCTTTATTTCATAAGTTCTAAAAGTCTTGAAAATCTGGGGTGTTACAGTTGGTATCAGAGCCTAAGTTGACCCTAGGATAAGACTCTTAAGACCGGACTTTAAGACATTAAGCTTGAACTCTAGATATTTAGGAACATAGGACCCAAGAATCTTAGGACGCGCGGTGAGGTTGTGAAACCTACACATAACCTCTCCTCCCTTACCTAAAGGAAACTTTCCCCCGCTTATCACGTCAAAGAAGGACACCAAAGCCCCAATTTAACATTCTTATAAACATTGACCCAGGAAGACGGCAGCATGGCACCCAACAGAAGACAATCAAGGACTCCAGAACCCGCCGCACATGACGCCCTAACCCAAACACTACAACAACTAACACAAGTCGCCCAAACACTAAGCGACGTGGCTCTCCGCAACGACAGGCCCCCACCACCTCCATCCAACGCAAACGCAGACTTCGCCCGACAAGTCTCTAACCATCGACCACCCACGTTCTCAGGAGAAGAGGATCCCGTAATCCTGGAGGAATGGATCCGGACCCTCGACAAAATTCTCGGGTTGGTAGAATGCCCAGAAGAACGCCGCGTGGAGATAGCCTCATTCTACTTCGGACACGAGGCCGATCTTTGGTGGATCCACGAGGGTCCCACTCACCAACAAGAACCGGGGTTCAACTGGGAACAACTCAAAACACGACTACGAGAGCGATTCTATCCAATACACGTAAGAGCATCCATGTACGAAGAGTTTCTCCATCTGAAACAAGGGACAGCTACCGTCATGGAATACCACAAATGATTCCTTGAACTAGCACGCTTCGCACCAGAACTAGTCCCCACCGAGGTAACTAAAATAGAGAGATTCGTGTCGGGCCTCAACTTTGAAGCCTGAAAAGCACTAGTGGTAAGCAGACCTCGGACTCTCAACGAGGCTTACTCCAGTGCCGCTAATCTCTACCGAATCCAACTACTCCAACGCGGGGTTCAGGAGCAAATACGAAAGAGGCCCGGAGGAGGGGCACCACCAGTGAAGAGGACAAGGAGCGACGCCAACACAAGACCAAGTAACTTGACCAACCAAAGGCCACCTCTGGGGAACAACGACGCTAGCGCCAGAAGCTTTCCTTGCCCGAAATGCAACAAGAACCATAGAGGCAAGGATTGCATGGGCAATCCCTTGCGATGCTTCAACTGCGGAGAGGAAGGACACACGGCCTTCCTTTGCACCCAACCCCAAAGACCACGCACTACCACCATGGGACAACATAGGGGCACCGCTCATCGAGGAAACTACGACGCTCCCGGAAAAATATTCGTCATGAGCCGCACTCAAGCCGACCTCGGGAACGAGAGCAATCTCGAGGAAGGAAACCTAAGCCCAGAAGACGAGGACCACGCAAACCCTGTGGGAGAAAACCAAGAAGACGAATTCTGTCTAGGTTAGGTTGGCAATTTCTTGTAATCACCTTCGTGGTAGAACTACTTATTTAGCTTAATTACTTCGGAGATATTATAAATAAAAGATCGGTTCAAAATTCGGTCCTATTTACAGGGGTAGAACTAGAACTGTACAAACTAGTCAAGTCTCACCACTAGAAGACAAAAGAAGGAAAAAGACAAGGGCCCCATCATCATAGGGCCTAGTGTTACCAATAAGAATTGAACTCTTGGCCTTCCACTTAAGTGACCAAAATTCTAACCACTAACCCATGAGTGTTTCTTGAAACTTCAAGGAAACACTCCCTTGTTAAAGCTCCTACAAATCCTTAAAACCCACAAAATCCCCAAATCAAAAACCCTTCTTCTTCTTCCCTTTCTCCTTCTTCTTCCCCACTCCCTTCCCTACTCTCCCTCATGCTCCTCGCCGCACCCAACCGAAGAAACCCCCCAACCACTTCCCGCCGGTCCCACGCCGCCACACCAGCACCCCGCCACCTTCGCCCGGCGAACGCCCAGCCGCCGCCCGCTGGCACGCATCGCCCAACACCCATCACCGCCCCTCGCCGAGCCACCACCCCCCCTCGCCAGGCCACCGTCGGAGTGCAGCTCACCGCCGCCCACCTTGCTCGCAAGGAAAAACGCGCCGCCGGAAAATACGTCAGAGCCCCGCAGGAAAAGCCGCCGTAAAAGTCACACCACCGGAGCACTCGCCGAAAAACGCCACTTGAAAGAAAAAAGAAAATGCGGAAAAAGCCCCTCGGAACCCGCACCTCGGAATGGAGCAACGCCGATTACACCGTAATCGGAGGTAAAGCCCTTGAACCCGACCAATTTTCTCCAGAATTGGTTGATATGCTTAAACACCAAGGTCTCCTGGATACATATCTCACCATCAAGGGGGAAACGTACCCCGAATTGGTGAAAGAATTCTATCAACATCTTGTAGCCACCAAATGGGGTGACAAACTAGAAATCACCACCAAGGTCTGCGGCAAGGAAATTGTGCTTTCCGAAGGCCGACTGGCCAAGCTCTTGAAATTGACCACCACGGGTGTGTCTCACTACGACCGAAAGGAATGGATAGATACCCAAAACACGGGGTACAAGGACTATCTCGGGTACCTACTCGGGAGAGAGGACGGGTTCACCTCGGCCACGCGACCGAACCGAAAGTGGCTATCGGCGGAGCATAAGATATTGGTTATGATTGTGACCGATAGCCTCTTGCCCACCAATAATAAGAGCAAGGACGTAGGGAGCTTAGAGTGCACCTTTGCCTATCTCCTGAAACATAAAATCAAGTTCAACCTGCTGGCACTCATGCTAAAACACATGGAGTTTTGCAAGACAAACAACCGACTTAGCCTACCCTAAGGGATGATCCTAAGTTGGATCATGGAGAAAAAGGGGGTGGACCTAAGCCACACCAAGGTCAAGACCACAAATGGCATGGTCTTTAACGCCCAGAACCTACGCCGCAATGACATCTACTACACCGAGGGAGGACATTACCTCACCCTCGAAGAAATTTGCCAAAAACCCGAGGATAAACAAAGAGAATTGGTCGACCAATTAGACATCTCCAACCAGAAACTCAAACGGGCAATGCAAGATTGCGGAATTCTGGAGGGAAATGAGGACCGGGAGGAGGATGACGAACCCAACCCGTCGGTGCAACCACAATCAGGAGGGAACCCAAGGGAGCAAAACGAGGGCTCAATCAATGAACGCATACTCGCACCGCTCAACCGGCAAAACCAAATCATGGAGGAAGGATTCTCATCCTTGATTTGTACGACACGCGCAGAGGGTGGCAGCAATCGAGGCCACCTTGGGCACTCGCGGGGCGTCCAGCTCAGGAGCAGGAGACCGAGGTAGACCTAAAACCCTTCTGTCACAACACCACCAGAAATCCAGTCTACCCCAGCTAAGGCAAAACGTGGGGCCACATTCCTAACCGGGAGGCCAAGATGCGGGATGCCTAGGGGTGAAAGAATGGATTAACACACCGGGCTTCGGGGACGAAGCCCCGCGTAAGGGGTGGAGAGTGTAACACCCTGTGTTACGATCCCTAAAATCAATTAAATCATTTAATCAATTACCCAAAAGAAAGAATTAAATCACAATAATTAATTAGGAAAGGCCCACCATAGTCCACGGGCCCTTATCCCTAAACCCAATCCTTAGTCCCAAAAGGAATAGAATTAGCAAGCCTATAATATTAGTTCCTAACTAGGACTCCTAAATATATAAATAGGGGACTTAAGAGGCACCTAGAACCCCCCACCACAATAAACGTCTCACCACCCAAAGAACTCCAAGAATTCCCTTAGAAGAAATCAAGAAAGCAAGAAAGCTTAAAGAAAGACCCTTCATAGCCAAGGAATTAATTAAGGCTAAGAGGTAACTCATGTCTCAACAAAACCTATTTTCATAGCTATGATTCCCCTCTTAGGATTTCCCCATATTATTGTGTATTGATGATTCGTGATATTATTATTGATGATTGGTGGGATGATTCCATGGGTGATCTTGATGATGAAAGGTTCTTGATAATTATGGTGTTCTTGATGATTATATAACGTTCTTGATGATTATATGATGTTCTTGATGATTGTAGGATGTTCTTGATGTTTATGTGATATTCTTACCGAATCTTGATATTAGAAGATGAATTGTGTCCTTGTTGATTTAAAAATGATTAGAACCCTAGGTTGTATCGTATGGAATTTTTCTTGGTATATTGGGTGGGAATTCACATGATTGGGTGTTTATTATGTTTAGAAAAGCATGATAGGTTATGTGCCGTTTGATTCCTGATTTTGATCCGTTAATTGTCTACGTGTGTTATCAATTGCGTTTGAAAGTGTCTAAGCATGGTTTCGGGTTCCACAAAGGTTCCCGGGGCGTTTTTGATGAAAAAGAGTCAGTGGGGGGTAGGTGGGGGTAGGGGACCCGCCACCTACCCGCGGCCAAGTTGGGCAACGCCGGCAGCGGGCAGCCGGCGGGCGGGCAGCTGCCCGCCGGGCACCCGCTGCCCGGAACAGTAGAACGCCGACGGGTGACCCCCACCCACCGGCTACCCGCTGGTTTGTACCCCACATCGGGATCCCGGCTTCCCCGTTTGATGTTCCCCCGATCCCCGTGGTGTCCCAACGGACTCCGTCTATCGTGCCTATGTCTAGTTTGATTTTCGGGTATCGTTCGTAGGTCGTATGAGTCTTATATATTGCATGCTAGTTGAATTGGTATCCCGTTGACCTAGGTGAAAGAAGTATGAACCCCTTAGGACTATCCTTAGAATGTGAAGGATCACGCATAGGTTTTGTTATACGTTTTCTCCCCCTTCCCAATGTGTTGATGTGGGTTGCATGTACTTGCTATGTGTTATGTGTGCATGTTACCCCGATTTGGTTGAGATCAATCGGGCTATACGGGCAGTCGGGTGGGCTGAGAACCATACCGGCTGTTAACCAGGCTGGTAGAGACCGGTCAGGTATATAAATATTATATAGGACTAAGGTCCACTATACGGGCAGTTGAATGGGTTGAGAACCATCCCAACTGTTAACCAGGCTGGTAGAGACCGGTCAGGTATATAAATATTATATAGGACAAAGGTCCACTATACGGGCAGTTGAATGGGTTGAGAACCATCCCAACTGTTAACCAGGCTGGTAAAGACCGGTCAGGTATATAAATATTACATAGAGCTGCGGCTCATCGGTCGGTTGCTATCGACCCCTCCGTAGTGTGAGACGGGGCAGGGTGCTGCGGGGCCGTGTCAGAGCTATATGCGCTGACCCTCATGTATGGGCATGCGATTGGTCCTGTGGCGCCAACAAAGTGTGCTATATGATGAGATAAGAAGGGTTGACGTTGTGACTGTTATAGGACTCTTGCTAGTAATGCTTAATTGTGATTATTGGTTGTGCTTATCTATGACTGTTTCCTGTGTGAGAATTGCATATGCTTGGTTATGACTATAGACGGTGTGTACCCCTATTTGTCGAGTCGGTTCCCTGATTTCAAAGCTAGAGTCTCGTAGGATATATCTTCATGCTTCGAAATGACTTTTCGTATATCTATGTATATATGTATATGTATTGTATTTCAACGCGTTGGAGTGGGTTACCAGCATCTCTCGCTGAACAGATATATTTGGCTTTCAGGCACAGAAAAATAAGTCACCGGAGCGCGCTAGAACTTGGAACGTAGAAGTAGATAGTTTCCCTTTCGGCCTGCGTGCCATGTTTATGCATTTACATTATTGAGGAGATTAGTTAGTCAGCCTGTGCACCTGAGTTCTCTAGCTCAAGTGTGGCATAGCACCCCGTACTCTTGTATTATGTTTTGGGATTTAATGAGATTTCACCTTTATTTCATAAGTTCTAAAAGTCTTGAAAATCTGGGGTGTTACATTGGTCCCCACAGAGGCAACCAAGATAGAACGATTCATATCGGGCCTCAACTTCGAAGCCCGAAAAGCACTGGTGATAAGCGGACCCCGGACCCTCAACGAGGCTTACTCCAGTGCCGCCAACCTCTACCGAATCCAACTACTACAACGAGGGGTTCAGGAGCAGATTCGAAAAAGGAACACAGGAGGTGGGGCACCTCCTATGAAAAGACTAAGGAACGACGCTAACACCAAACCAAGCAATCCGGCCAGCCAAAGGCCGCCCCAGGGAAACAACGAAACCAGTACAAGGGGCTTCTCATGCCCAAGGTGCAACAAGGACCACAGAGGCAAGGACTGCATGGGACATCCCTTGCGATGCTTCAACTGTGGAAAAGAAGGACACAAGTCCTTCCACTGCACTCAACCCTCAAACCCACGCCCTACAGCCATGGGCCAACGCGGAGGCACGAACAATCAGGGAAATTACGGTGCCCCCGGAAAAGTATTTGTCATGAGCCGCACCCAAGCCGAACTCGAAAACGAGGACATCCTCGATGAAGAAAACACAGCCCCAGGAGACGAAAATCCCACTAACCAAACAGAACAAAACCAAGAAGGCGAGTTCTGTTTAGGATAGACTAATGAACCCCTTGTAACCACCCTCATAGTAAAGTTACTTGTTTAGTTTAGCTACTTCGGAATTGTTATGAATAAAATCAAAATAATTCAGCATAAAGAGAGGGACTAGACTACCCCAGGAACTCACACGCCACCAAAGTCCAACAAAGTAGACCGGTCAAACCTTCTACCACTAAAAGACGAAAGAAGGGAAAAGACAAAGGAAACCCACCTTCTACCACTAAAAGACGAAAGAAGGGAAAAGACAAAGGAATCCCAAAAGGGGATACAACAAAAGAAGCTAATGTTACCAATGGGAATTGAACCCTTGACCTTCTACTTATAAAACCAAGTCCTTAACAACTAAACTATGAGTGTCTCTTAAAACCTTAAGGGAACACTCCCTTCTTAAACCCACCTAAAATCCCTAAAACCCACGAAACCCCCAAATCAAAAACCCTTCTTCTTCCTCCAAACAAACAAACTCTCTCTCTCTCTCCTCACCTCCAGAACACGCCGCCGGCACCACCCAAACACACCCCAACCGCCCCGCCAACAGCCACCGCCCAGCAACACCAACGGCGACCACCCGCACAACCCGCCGCCACCGCCCAGAAGCTGCCTGCGACGGACCCGCTGCCACCACCGCCCGGAGGACGCCCGTCGACCACCCACTGCCACGCAACACCGTAGCTCACACCGGCCAAGATCCCCACCAACGACGCAGCCACCTACACCGCCCAGGTCAGCCGCATCCTCGCTGTCCGAAACCAAGCAGGTCGCCGCCTCATCGCCGAAAAATCCTCGTCGGAGTCCTGCCGAAAAAACAACATCGGAAAAGATGCCACCTTGGAAAAATCCGCACAATGCCGAAAAAGTCCGTTGGTACCCGAACCCCGGAACGGAACGACGCCGATTACACGATAATCGGAGGTAAAGCCCTCGAACCCGACCAATTCTCTCCGGAGTTGGTCGATATGCTTAAGTTTCAAGGACTCTTGGATACGTATCTCACCATTAAAGGGGACACATACCCCGAATTGGTGAAAGAGTTCTATCACCACATAGTGGCCGTCAAGCGGGGTGATAAAGTGGAAATCACCGCTAAAGTCCGAGGCAAGGAGATAGTACTCTCCGATGGCCGCTTGGCCAAACTCCTAAAACTGACCACCACAGGTGTGTCGGATTACGACCGAAAGGGATGGATTGGTACTCAAGACACGGGGTATATGGATTACCTCGGGTACCTACTAGGAAAGGAAGAAGGCTTCACCTCGGCCACCCGGCCAAACAGGAAATGGCTAACCGCCGAACAAAAGATACTAGTCATGATTGTGACCGATAGCTTGTTGCTCACAAACAACAAAAGCAAGGATGTGGGAAGTTTGGAGTGCACTTTTGCCTACTTCCTAAAGCACAAGATCAAGTTCAATCTACCGGCCCTTATGTTGAAACACATGGAGTTTTGCAAGACTAGCAACCGGCTTAGTCTACCTTACGGAATGATCCTAAGTTGGATCATGAAGAAAAAGGGAGTAGACCTAAGCCACACAGAAATCAAACCCGTAAGCGGCATGATTTTCAATGCCCAGAACCTCCGCCGCAACGGCATCTACTACACCAAAGGGGGATGGTACATCACCCTCGAGGAGATTTGCCTTAAACCCGAGGAGGAACGAAGGGAATTGGTTGATCAACTGGATATCTCCAACAAAAAGTTTAAACGGGCAATGCAAGAATGTGGGGGACTGGAGGGAAAGGAGGAACAAGAGGAGGATAGCGAACCTAACCCACCGGCGCCCTCACAAGCAAGGGGAAACTCAAGGAACCAAAATGAAGAATCCATCAACAAGCGCATCCTCGCACAGCTCACCCGGCAGAACCAAATCATGGACGAAGGGTTTTCATCCCTAATCCACGCAACACGCGCTTTAGATCAGAGGGTGACAGCAATCGAGACCATATTGGGCACTCGCGGGGCATCCAGTTCAGGAGCAGGAAACCAAGGTAGACCCGAACTTTCCAATCACCACTTCACCCGAAATCCAATCTATCCCAGCAAAGACAACGCATGGGGCCATGTTCCTAATTAGGAGGCCAAAATACGTGACGTCCAAGGGTGAAAGAATGGATCCACGCACCGGCTTCGGGGACGAAGCCTCTTGTAAGGGGGGGAGAGTGGAACACCCCGTGTTACGACCCCTAAAACCAAATTAATTAATTAATTACTCACCCTAAAAAGGGAATTAAAGTCCATTAATTAACTAAGAAGGGTCCACCATAGTCCATGGACCCTTATCCCTAAAACCAACCCCTTAGTCCTATAAGGAATAGAATTAGCAAGCCCATACCATTTAGACCCTAATTGGGACTCTTAGATATATAAATAGGGACATGGGAGGCACCTAGAACTCACACCACAATAACTTTCACCACACAAGAATTCCCAAGAATTCCCATAGGAGAAATCAAGAAAGAAGAGATCTTAAAGAAAGACTCTTCATAGCCAAGGAATTTAATTAAGGCTAAGAGGTAACCCATGTCTCAACAAAACCTATTTTCCTTGCTATATTCTCCTTCTTTGGCTCCCTCTATATGCTTGTGCCTTGATGAATTTTTTATTATAATCGTGATATGATCTTGTGATTGATGTTATGATTTTATGTGTGATCTTGATGATCTTGATATTAAAAGGAGGTTCTTGATATTTGTGTGATGATCCTTGATGAATCTTGATAATTCTTGATGATAAAGGTAAAATATGATTTTGATGATTTGGATGGGATTAGAGCCCTAGGTTGGGTTTGGAAATTGTATTATGATGTTCTTGATTTATACTTGGGCGGGAATTCGCATGTTCGGGCGTTAGTTATGTTTAGAAGTCATGTTAGGATGTGTTCGATATAACTCTTTCTTTTGATCCATTAATTGCCTACGTGGTGTCGTTATTTACGTTTAAAAGTGTCTAAGCATGGTTTCGGGTTCCACAAAGGATCCCGGGACGCATATTTGATGAAAGAGTCAGTGGGGGGTAGGTAGGGATAGGGGTACCCACCACCTACCTGCTGCCCGAGAATCTCCGCCAGGCAGCGGGCAGTCGACGGGTAGACGCCTGACCGCCGGCCACCCGCTGCCCGGAAGATCATCGCCGGCGGGCAGCCGGTGGGTGACCCCCACCCACCAGCTACCCGCTGGTCTGTTTCCCACCCTGGGTCCTTGGCTTCCCCGTTTGATGTTCCCCATTCCCCATGGTGTCCCAACGGACCCCGTTTATCGTGCTTGAGTCTAGTTTGATGTTTCGGGTGCCATTCGTAGGATAAAAGAGTCTTAGGAATTGCATGCTAGTGAATTGGTAACCCGTCGCCCTAGGAGAAGAATGCATGAACCCCTTAGGACTACTCCTAGTATGTGAATGATCACAGGTAATTTTATTTATACGTCTCCCCCTTCGCAATGTGCTATTATGTGCTACAATGTGTTACGTGATGCATGATTCCCCAATTTGGTTGCGATCAAATTGATTGTTCCTGAGCTGCGGTTCAGAAGTTGGCTGCGGTCAAATTTGTTATTCCTGAGCTGCGGTTCAGAAGTTGGCTGCGGTCAAATTGGATGTTTATGAGCTGCGGTTCATTTTCCTGGCTGCGGTCAGTGATTCACTTCTTGGGCTACAGCCCGCGGGTCTCGTGTGCGGATGGTCCACCGACTGGACGCGCCAGCGGTGTGTAGAGCCACCAGCCTGAGGAAGGCCATAGCCCACCGAATGAGTGATCAGGCAGTGTGTAGGGCTATGGTCGGCTACGATCCACCAAGGGAAGGGCCAGCGGTGTGTAGGGTCGTAGTCTCCGAGGATCTTCGCTCACCGACTGAGTCCCTCAGCGGTGTGTAGGGCTTGATTCGCTACGATCCACCGACTGTGCTCATCAACGGTGTGTAGGGTCGTAGTCCCCAAAAGAGGATCGCAGTCCACCGACTGAGCGCGTCAGCGGTGTGTAAGGCTGTGATCCGCCGTCGAGCTATCGGCGGTTTGTACTGTTAATTGCGATCAACCCCTTCATGCTGCGGTATGAGGTAGGGTGCTGCGGGGCCATGTTAGTGCTATATGCACTAACCCTCATGTTCGGGGCATGTGATTGGTCCCGTGGCGCCACCAAGGTGTGCTTGTGTGATTTGAATGATGATGTGGATGATTTGAAAGTAAACTGTGACCGTAGATACATGTTCTTTATGATGTTGTGTCTATATAACTATCTATCATGGTTGAATACGCTTATCCCTACTTGCCGAGTCTATCCCTGATTTTAAAGCTAGAGTCCCCTAAGTATATCTCTTTCTGCTTCAAAATGGTTTTCGTATATATATATATATATATATATATATATATATATATATACCTATATTGTATTTCAACGCGTTGGAGTGGGTTACCAGCATCATTCGCTGAACAGATATATTTGGCTTTCAGGCACAGATGAGTAGACACCGGAGCGCGCTAGAGATCCGGAGCGTAGATTAGTTAGTTTCCCTTTCGGCATGCGTTCCATGATTATGTATTGACATTGCTTTGAGGTTGTTTAGTTAGTTTAGCCTGTGCATCTGAGTTTTCCGGCTCAGATGTGGCATAGCACCCCGCACTCTTATGTTGATTTTGGGATTTAATGAGAATTCACCTTTATTATGTAAGCTTTAAAAGTTTCAAAATTTCGGGGTGTTACAGCCCGATTTTGTCTACCTCATGGAAACTAAGATAGGTCGAGATCATGCAGAACGTGTATGTGTTATGATTGGTTTCGAAGGCTTGTTTTTTTGTTGATAATGATGGCTTGAGTGGTGGACTGGCATTGTTATGGAGAAGGAATAATACGGCAAGACATAAATGTTATTCCGCTAATCACATTAACATAGAAGTTAGTATGACAGGCTTTCCAAAGTGGAGGCTCACCTGTTATTATGGCTACCCCGAGCGTCACCGACGCACTGAAGCGTGGGATTTCATTAAGTCTCTTGCGCCCAAGTCTGTTCTACCATGGGTAATGCTTGGTGATTTCAATTATCTTTTATATCTGCATGAGAAGAAATGGGGAAATCCACACCTGAATAGGCTGTTGCAGGGATTTGGGGAAGCTATTGAGCACTGTGGGCTGTCCCAATTGCCAATGGATGGATATCAGTATACATGGGAGAAGGGGAAGGGCACGGCTCGGTGGATAGAGGAGAGGCTGGATAAGGTGTTGACCACGAGCACCTGGAGTAGTATTGTTCCAGGAGCAAGAGTCACTAATATTTTAACGCGAAAATCGGATAATTCAGCTTTGTTCCTTGGTATTCATGATCCAATGGGTACAAGGGGACTATATAAGAAACGTTTTCGGTTTGAGATGGCCTGGTTATATGATCAGGGGTACAGGTCTATTGTGGAAAATTCATGGAACGAAGGCATGGGTGGTGATTTACAGGAACGTATTATGCGATGTGGAGAAAGATTATCTCGTTGGGGGGGGGGGTGACCAGTACCATAAGTTTGGTGAGCGAATACTGCAATTAAAGAATGATCAATTGCGGTTAAGAGGCCGTACGGATTCAGCATCTTTGGCTGAATTTCAGCGTTTAGAGGAAGAGTTACAATGCATTGAGAACCAGGAGGATGCATACTGGAGACAGAGAGCTAAGCAGCACTGGCTGCAAGGTGCGGATGCCAATACAAAGATACAAAGTACTACCACAGGTATGCCTCTCATCGTAAAAAGAAAACTCTCTTTAAGAATTTCCAATGATAATAGGGACTGGGTGGAGGGAGAGGCAATGAAAAATGTTATCCTGGAATATTTTGCTGATATTTTCTGCTCTAGTAATCCCCCTGATGGTCATAGTATTTTTTGAAATGTTATACCAAAAGTCTCACAAGCACAGAATGATTTGCTCCTTCAACCCTTTACTGTGGAGGAAGTCAAACAGGCCCTTTTCTCAATGTTCCTTGATAAGGCACCTGGGCCCGATGGTATGAACTCGGGCTTTTATCACCATTTCTGGGATGTGGTAGGTCAAAATTTCTCGAGTTTTGTTATTGAATGTCTTGATACAAGAATAGTGCCACCTGCATTGAATGAGACAAATGTGGTGTTAATACCAAAGAAAAATACGCCTGAGAAGGTAACAGATCTGAGACCCATATCCCTAAGCAATGTCATTTATAGAGTGATGGCGAAGATGATGACACTAAGAATGAAACCCCTGATGGAGGGTATCATTTCAGATTCACAATGTGAGTTTATTCCAAATAGGCTTCTTACTGATAATATTTTGATAGCAGCAGAAGTGGGACATTATCTGAACAGGAAGCAGTGTGGGGCTGTTGGTTGGGGGTTCTCAAGTTGGATATGGCAAAAGCCTATGATAGTATGGAATGGCCTTTCCTAGAAGGAATGCTTAAGGCTCTGGGTTTTAATGACAAGTGGGTGAATCTTATTATGATGTGTGTGACCACGGTGTCATATAAATTTTTGATAAATGGTATGAGTACCCAGCCAATCATACTCACCCGGGGTCTCAGACAAGGAAATCCTTTATCCCCATATCTGTTTATTATTTGTGCTGAAGGTCGGTCCTTGGTGCTGCAACAAGCGCAAACTAATGGTTTGATTCATGGTTGTAGAATAGCACGGGGTGCCCCACCAATATCGCATTTATTTTTTACTGATGATAGCTTGCTTTTCTTTAGGGAAAACCAACAGGAGGCAACTCAGATTAAGAATTGTTTATCTGTATTATTCTGTATATGAGAGTTTATCCGGACAAATGGTAAATTATCATAAGTCCAATATTTGCTATAGCAGGAATACGGGTGATGGGGACAGAGATGATGTGGCGCAGATTTTGGGAGTTCTCTAGGCACCTAATTTTGGGAAATATCTGGGTTTACCACCGTTTGTGGGAAGGAATAAAAGGGTGGCCTTTGCCTATATTGAGGATAAAATCAGGCAAAGGATTGGATCATGGAGCAAGAAGCTACTGTCACCGGCTGGAAAGGAGGTACTATTGAAAAGTGTGGCTCAGGCAATGCCTACCTTTTCTATGGGTGTCTTTCTATTACCCAGTTCTACCTGTACAGCTATTGAGAGAACAATGAATCACTACTGGTGGGGTTCAGGCACAGACAGGGGAATACACTGGAAAGCATGTGATAAGTTATGCATCCCCAAGAAATATGGAGGTCTGGGTTTTAAGGATCTGAGAGCATTTAATTTGGCAATGTTGGGTAAACAGGCATGGAGGTTACTTACTGAACCTGACTCATTAGTGGCTCGTGTTTATAAAGCCAGGTATTATCCTAAGGAGTCTTTTTACGAGGCAGGCATGGGGAATAATCCTAGCTATTGTTGGCGCAGTATTATGGCAGCAAAGGAGCTAGTTTGTGGTGGGGTAAGACGACGAATTGGGAATGGAAAAACTACCTTAGTATGGGAGCACCCCTGGTTACAAGATGATTTAGACCCAATGATTCAAACTGAAATGCCACCACAGTTAGCTGGAACTAGAGTCGTGGGTCTCCTGGATCCAAGTACTGGTTCATGGGACCAACACCTGCTCACTGATATTTTCCAACCAGATGATATCCCAAAAATCCTCAAGATTCCAGTATCCCCAGATTATGATGATGTATGGTATTGGCACGGGGATCCTAATGGTTGTTACTCAGTCAAAAACGGGTATAGACGCATAGTTGGAGACTATCCTAACGCTAACAATGGGGTTTTTGATGGATGGTTAGTCTTATGGAAAATCAAAGCATCTCCCAAATGGAAAACATTTCTATGGAGAGTTCTAAGTGATATCCTCCCCACTAAGAGCAATTTGATTATAAAGAGAGTAGAGGTGGACCCGATGTGTGCCATGTGTGGGATTGCTCATGAAAATATTTTGCATTTATTAGTATCGTGTGATTATGCAAGATCCATTTGGAGCCAATCTAGCCTCCCACTCCCCAACATTGTGACAAATGTTTTCTATGAATGGTTTAGTGCACTCTTAAATGTTCTAGACACTAATGGGATATTGTATGCAGCTTTTATTTTATATCATATATGGAGAGCAAGAAACAGAGCTGTTTGGGATGCTTGCCTACCATTGCCAAAGAAGGTGCTTGTGACAGCTTTGGCCACTATGCAAGCGTGGAACACGCTCCACCACCGAACGTCCACATCATCCGCAAGGGGCCACCACACGACCGATGGAGCCGGTTACGCCGCACAGCAGTTTGGCTTCCAGCCGGGTCTCCGTTGTGGCCGAAAGCATGCATCAACCACCGCTGCCACGATCCGGCCACCCCGCAGGAACACCAAGACCCAGGAGATGCTTCATGGATGCAAGCTATCACCAGGATACCAGCTCAGCAGCGGTGGGGGCGGTACTACTAGATGCCGACAATCACTACGTTTCGGCTTTCAGCGTCCCACTACTAAATTGTTTTTCCCCATTCATGGCTGAGGCATACACATGTAAAGAGGCTTTATCATGGTTAAGAGGACGTGGCGAAGATTCAATACGGCTACATACTGACTGCCAAACGCTACAACGCTACCTGTGCGCACCGAATACCCCGTCCAGGTCATATGTTGGATATGCTATCGATAGTTGTAGGAATTTTATGTCTACTTTAAGTTTTTGCTCAGTCAATTTTATTCCTAGGCTACAGAATTTATTAGCACATACTTTAGCTACTTTAGCTTTACATTCGGCTACAGCTATGTACTAGGACGATGTCCCACCAGATTCTATTTCAGTTTATCTATAAGTACAACCACATTGGTTGACCTTCAAAAAAGGGAAAACGACACTTTTAGCCCCTCAATTATTTTACTTTTAGAAATTTAGTCCCTCTTAATTGATTTGAATAAATCTAGTCCTTTAATTGTTAATAATGTACCACATTTGGTCCCTGATGTTATATAATTAGACATTTTTATTTTATAATTGTTTTCATGAGGTTATAATTGTCCATTCCTTTCAACTATTTTCTTCTGAGTTAATACCCAAAATCGTCCTCGACTATAGTGGTTTTTCTCAATTTCGTCCTAAACGACTTTGGTGACCTAATATCGTCCC
This sequence comes from Ipomoea nil, assembly GCF_001879475.1. Classification (NCBI taxonomy): domain Eukaryota; kingdom Viridiplantae; phylum Streptophyta; class Magnoliopsida; order Solanales; family Convolvulaceae; genus Ipomoea; species Ipomoea nil. The sequence continues at coordinate 708,160 of NW_017619075.1, forward strand.
AGACTTTTGTGTTTCGCTCAATTTAGTCCCAGACTTTTGTGATTTTGCTCAATTTAGTTCCACATTTGTAATTCTGTCCATTTGGTGTTAAATAAATAGACAATTCAGTAATTTTAATATTGACATCTCTTTACTCATAGACATGTGAACTGCGAAATCCTTTTTTTTTTACGAATTACTCCCAGAATTACTCATAAAACTGCGAATATAAAATTTGATTTGCAGGTCCGGGAGTAATTCTGGGTGTAATTCGTACAAGAAAGAGGAATTTCGCACTTCACAAGTTGAAAGTAAAGAGAGATCAATATTAACATTACTGAATTGTCCCTTTATTTAACGCCAATTTGACGAAATAACAAATGAAGGACTAAATTGAGCGAAACTCAAAAGTCTGGGACGATATTAGGTCACCAAAGTCGTTTAGGACGAAATTAAGAAAAATCACTATAGTCGAGGACAATTTTGGGTATTAACTCATTTTCTTCTCCTTCTTCTAAATGTATGCCTTTGCTATTCAATAGATGAGATTGCATTATACTAAGATCGGAGATTTCATAAAAACAATTGAAAATAAAATAAAAAGCACAAATAAGCTATGAATTGCAAAATTTGCCCATCGCAATCTTAGTAGCTTATTTGTTTATTATTTTTTGAATGCTAATAACTCTATTACATTGCAGTATCTATGCAAACATACTTTCTCAACCTAATAAAGCACAAAGAGTCAACAATGCCCACACTGAGGTTCGATCTCATAACCTCTCACATGAGAGAAATCACTATATGTCATCTGAGCACAAGATGCTTAGCAACTTATTTTTACAACTTACTAGTATTTGCGCCCGTGCGATGCACGGAATAGATTTGTTGTAATATATTAAGAATATTTGGATTGATATATAATTATTTAAATTAGAATATCAAATATTATATAATGCAATTGAAGATGTGATTTGAATCATTTGAATTTTGATGTTATCATTGCTTGGATTTGAGCAAATAATTGCTCAAATTAATAGCTAATATGTAGATGTACGCATCCGGTGCTGTAATTTTGGAGATTTTATTTATCATTATTTAATATTTTTTTTTTATAAATTAGGCAAATGTGCTTTTTCTCTAGCAACTCAATTATAGCAATGAATTGCTATTTTAATTCATTTGTATATATGAAAAATATATATTTTTTGCTAGATATATAGCAATTTTGTCATTTAAAAAAACATAATATCATCGATTGTATTCACACATTATCGAAACCTCTTTGAAGACGACATTAGTAGTGCCAACACAATTTTGTTTATCCTCGTCTAGAGCTAACACCTTCCGTCCATCAGGACAGGTTACTCAGGTGAAAATATATAATGGTAGAATATCACTCAATTAGTGATCCTTTTATATTTTTAGTCAATTAGTAATATCATATTCATTTTCAACCCATTATTCTTTTTTATTTTCAGTCAATTAGAATATCAGATTCATTTTCAGCTAATTATTCTTTTTTATTTTCAGTCAATTAGAATATCAAATCCAGTGATATCTTTACCTAATTTTCGTCCAATTTTTAATTTACATTTACTATTGATGATGTAGAATACTATTATTAAAATATTTTCGTCTAATTTTTAATTTTTGTTTCATTTTTAATTATAATGCAATGATCTGGTCATTTATTTTTTTATTTTAGTCAATTATGGATCATTAATATCAATTTCCTTTTATATTTTCAGTCAATTAGTCAATTAGAATATAGATGTAGTGATATTTTTACTCAATTTTCGTTCTATTTTTATTTGATGATGTAGAATATTATTGTTCAAATATTTTCGTTTTATTTTTAATTTTCTTTCCATTTTTAATTTACCTTTACTATTTTTAAAGATATGTTTTTACTATTGATGATGTAGAATATTATTATTGAAATATTTCCTTTCGATTTTTAATTTTCCTTTACTTGATGATGTAGAATATTATTATTGAAATATTTTTGTTTCATTTTTAATTTCCGTAAATATAGTGTCAACTATTATATAATAATGCATATTACATGTTAATTTATAAAATTGTAATATGATTTCTTACTGGGCTGTGGTATATAGAAGGTAATGAGAGAGTGACCAACACGAGAAGGGGATGGAGGCAGTGCAAAATGAAGAATTACAATTTTTTTAGTCACCAATCCATTGTATTTATAGGTAGAGAATTATAAATTAATAATATCAATTTCTTTTTCCAATTTACATTCTTAATCAAATATTATTTCGCCTTGATCCAACAATCTCCTTTTCTATTTTAAGTCAATTAGAAATGTTTATAATTTTTATTTAATTAATAAATAATATCCGTTTTCTTTTTCAATTTGTCTAATTTTCATGGGTTTCCTTTTCAATTAAGACCCTTTTATATTTTCAATTAATTAATAATATAAGTTTTCTTTTTCAATTTATATTTACTATTGTTTGAGCGGGAATTTTACAAAATAGGATTTTATTTATTTATTAATAGTATAGATAGATTTAAATTTTAATTATAAATTACATAAATAATTAGTATTAACATTATTATTATTATTATTATTATTATTATTATTATTATTATATACATATTAAATATTAATTGTAAATAATATTTGTATCCAATAGTAATAAAATGGGTTGGATATAAAGTAAAGTAATGAAAACATTATTATTATTATTATTATTATTATTATTATTATTATTATTATTATTATTATTATTATTATTATTATTATTAAGGTAATGACATCACGGTAAATATTTGTTGGAGACTAAAATAGGGTAACCATATGAGGATTGTCAAAATACCATATTACTCATTACTCAATATAAATAAATATAGGTAATCAATAGAAATACCATATTATGAAATATTATCAATTAATAGGTTTTAATTAATTCCCATTATACATTTGCTTACCAAATAAGATTTATTAATTATTTGACAAATAAAATATTTAATTAATTTGGTAAAAAAGTTTGGGCGGAAAAATGAAATAGGAGGATTTTTTTTTATATATATTTTCGCCCTTGCGATACACGGAATAGATTTGTTAAAATATTTTAAGAATATTTGGATCGATATATAATTATATAAATAAATTATTACATCAAATATTATATAATACAATTAAAGAATTGAGTTGGATCAATTGTATTTTTTTGATGTTATCATTGTTTGAATTCGATCAAATAATTGTCCAATTAATAGTCAATGTGTAGATGTACGCATCTGGTACTGAAACTTTAGAGATTTTTAAATATCAATGTTCAATGAATTATATCTGCGGTTCATATTTAATTTTGAGTAAATTATTAATATTCATTACCTTTTCCAATTGGTCAAATTTGTTTTCTATCTTTAAGCAAAGATGATCTTCCTTACACATTCTATACATAATTACACATCTTTATATATACGCATTGTAATGAGCTAGGTTCCATAATTTTTGATAAAGATGTACTACAAAATCAATCATAACTAATTTCTTTTGAATCATTCATACGTATTGCAAGAACATGTCCATCTTTAATTACACAATTTTCCTTATAAATTGTGGATACTAAACGGTTCTATTCAATTTTTCATTTGTAAATATATATCTTTACATAACTATATTTCTAGTAATATATATATATATATATATATATATATATATATATATATATACGGATTTTTTTTTTTAAATATTTCTAGTAATTTTACATTTTATTTTATAAAATATATAACTGAGATTAATATTCTTTTCATCCCGGCTAAACCTTTTTTTTTTTTTTTTTGACATACTCGGCTAAACCTTATAATTACATAATCCTTATATTCTTAGTACAAAATAACATTTGATGTAAAAATTATTAATTTCCATCTCGATTAATATTCTTTCCATCTTTAATTACAAAATTTCCCTTATAAATTGTGGATACTAAACGATTCTATTCCATTTTTCATTTTTAAATATATATCTTTACATAACCATATTTCAGCAACGTATATATACAATTTTTTTATATATATTTCTAGTAACTTTATATTTTATAAAATATATACCCCAGATTAATATTCTTTCTATATACTGAGTCAGTTTGGAAGCATTTTTCATTGCCATTTGAGTTACTCAATTAATTGATTGAAAATACAAATTCTATATATTCCTTGTCATTTTTAATCAAATATTAATTATCATTTCATTTTCCAATTCGCCTAATTTGCATGTCATTTTTATTCACAGTCAATGATTTTTTAATACATATCAATTAATTATTTATTAATAACATATTTTTTATATATATTTCCAGTAATATATTCTGTGCCATTTTTAATCAAGTATTAATTATCATTTTCTATTCAAATTTACCTACTTTTCATGTAATTTTTATCCTCGGTCAATGATTCTTTTTGATACATTAATTAGTTAATTTACCTATACTATTGTTTGGGCAGTCTGACCATTTTATTTTTCATTTAAGTCAATTTGAGATCAATTTTTATTCTCTGTCAATATTTTTTTTAATACATTGAACTCATATATAGAATTATGAGTTTCTCATCAAAAAAAAAAAAAAAAAAAAAAAAAGATGTAAAGAAAAAGATTGTGTTTTTTTAACAAAATTGTAAACACAATCTGGAGTTCACAACAAAGAGATTTAGCTAAGCTTCTACTACCAGACATGTTTTCATTTGTAGTAATGTAGAGCTAGTCCTCAAAAATCAGATATCATCACATACCTTATGCTTTCAAAAATTTTTTAAAAAAAATAAATCACATACGTTATGTTTGTCGGTCTTTTGAAGATAGAAAAGACCACCATTGCCCAAATGGCTGCTCGGAAGCTTCCAATCTGAATCAATGTCTGCCAAAACTGTAAGAAAAACTACAGAAATCACGACGGAGCGCAGCATTGCCATGCCCATATAATTTCATTTGACACGCACACTACAACCTAAAAATCAAATGTGATATGTTTTTGGGCATTAACCAATTCCAAGAAACACCCACTGCACAGAAATTTTCAACGAACCCAACTCAAAAATTTGTAAAGAAAATCCCGAGAAAACTAAGATTTCTAAAGATACGACATTAAAATGTTTATCATTAACAATACAAAAGCTGCGTTTTTCTTCCGCCTTCGACGTAATTTCACAAAAAACTTTGGCCAAGACTTGCCTGAAGCTCAGTGGTGACAGGATACTCATCCATGTCCGTAGTTCTTGTTAATGGCGGCCATGATAAGCTTTTCGCACTCAGGCTCCATCCAAGTGGTCACAAACGACGCCAAGTTCAACCTCGGATTCCTGTCCAGAATCATCAGCTCATCATTTATGATCTGGAACGCGGTTTCCTTGGGGATCGAGTTCTCTGGCATTTTAAACATGCGATCATTCGCCAGCGTTCATTTTCTCACTTTTTTTTGAAGTAACCTAATCGAAGAACATAAAATGGAACGGAATAAATAGAGTAAGGAGTATATATTTACCGAGGAAGGGGAGCTCAAACGTATCTGGAAGCAAATGTTGAGCAAATGGAGACATCAGACTCGGAAGCTGTCTTCGACAAAACCATGGTGAGACTGATCGGACAGAGGAGAGAATGACCGGTTGGTGATAATTTTATCATCAATAAAATACCATACATAACAATACCATAATCACGTAATAAAAATTAATTTCCATTAAACATTTACTTACCAAATAAGATTTATCAATTATTTAACTAATAAAATATTTAATTAAGGTAATAACATTATATAAATTATTATTATTATTATTATTATTATTATTACTATTATTATTAGATTATATATTTGATTAGGAGGATTTTATTTATATATATATATATAGATTTGTGCTTTTTATTTTATTTTTTTTATTATTTCTATGAAATCTCCAATTTTAGTATAATGCAATCTCATCTATTGAATTGTAAAGGCATACATTTAGGATGAGGAGAAGAAAGAGAAGAAAATACTTGAAGAATAGGCAATTATAACCTCATGAAAATACTTATAAAACAATAGTATCTAATTATATAATATGAGTGACCAAATGTGACACATTATTAACAATTAAATGACTAGATTTGTTCAAATCAATTGACAAGGGCTAAATTTCAAAAAGTAAAACAATTGAAGGGCCAAAAGCGCCGTTTTCCCTATATTTAATATATATACTATATATATTGGATGAGGGGGTGGGGGCAGCTACCCCCACTGTGGATCCGCCCATGTAGACACGTGGACGACGTTGAATGGTTCTCAGTTCTTTCCTGGACGAGCAATTCGCACGTGAACGCGATCATATATATATATATATTTTCGACGACTTATTTAACTTTTTTTTCAAGAAATATTATGAAGGCTATCAAGTTAAAAAAGGGGAAAAAGTGTAGAAGTTTTGAAATGATTGTCCTAACTTTGGAACAACATATAAGCAAGCATTATATCGTGGACCGCCCTGAAATAGTGTTGTATTAAGGTGACTACCATTTAACTATGCAATTCTGGACAGAAGTTTGGGTGGTGTTGGAAAGAGTGGAAAAATACAGTTAATATTATGGTGGATGATGGTAATTGAGGTTGAGTTGTTGCCTTGTTGGTATGCAAGGAGCCAAGGACCCAAAGGTTTTCAAAAGGTTCAAAGGGGTTTGTCAAAAAAAAAAAAAAAAAAACACACACAAATAGGTTCAAAGGGGCAGCCGGCATTCCGGCAATGACGCCATCGTTAATAATTCCTTATTATATATAGATGGCCGACCCGACGCTAATCTAATCCACAACTACAAGTCAACAAAGATCCCAAGCAAAGCCGAAATTGAACATTATTACATTTTCCAGCAATCAATCTCTCGCAGCACCTACAGCTACTCAAATTCAGCAATGAGACTTGTTGATGCATCATCATTCATTGACCCCTCTGCTGAATATTTGCCATCTCCGGGACTGGCTCAACCGCCACCAAATGCTGCATCTCCCTCTCCCACGAGGTCGTTGTTCAACCATGGCGCTCTCACCTGCAACCCTGTTACGGAGTCGGAAATAAGTGAAGAAGCTGAGACGACTAGTGTTGTCCATCATCTACAAACAGATTGTGATAATCACTCTGTTAATACAGACTGCGATTTGCTGTTGGATATGGCGGGAGGAATGATGATGAGTCCCCCAAGGCCAGGGATGAACTTTTCTGGTGAAGAAGCATTGTTCCTTACGCCGGATTTTCTGGGCGACATGGCGGGAGGAATGATGATGAGCCCCCCAAGGCCAAGGATGAACTTTTCTGGTGAAGAAGCGTTGTTCCAAAGCCCCAATTTCCACGTCTACATGGGGATGGGGGGAGGAACGATGATGAGCATGAGTCCCCCAAGGATAAACTACTTTTCCCTGCCGTCCGGTGATTCCATCTCAAATTTCTATCCATTTAGATTGTTGAATTTTGCAGATCATAGTGAGGTTGAAGAGTTAGAGAATAGGGAGGGAATGATGATGCAGCCAACTTGGAAGCAGCAGCCGTGTGTAGAAGAAGTTGATGCTGGCAGCGCCAGTATCAGTGGCTTGGGACAGAAGAATCAAAGCCTTGGCATTTGGGCCGCAGCACTTGAAGCAGAAAACATGGGAGGGACGGTGCAACCACAAAGAACTGATGATCACTCTGTTAATAATGTAGGTGAGTGGTTCCAATTGGCGGGAGGAATGATGCCAAGTTCGCCAATGATGATGAACTATTCATTGCCGTCCAATGATTCCCTTCCCCTAGGCCTAGGAGGAAGTTTTGACCCATATAGATTTTGGGATGATGGAGCGTATCCTGTGGGTCATGAGTTTCTTAATAGGGAAAGAATAATGACGATTACGGTTTCACGGAATGCTGTGGAATTTGAACTTCTCTCCCACAAGGAGTTTTGGTTGAATATTAGTGTACAGGCAATGGAAAAAGGATTGCCGGTGGCACATTCAGATGTTAATCTTTTCTGGAAATTTAATTATACTACCTTCAGTTTAATAGAAATTGAAGTAGGGATGAGGGGAGCGTTGATTGAACAAAAATCAGTTACTCATCCACCAAGAAGTGGTCAATGTGGTATGTACAGTAGCGCGGTGCTTGAATTTTTGAAAAGGGAGTTTGGGGATACTTCCAACAGTGTGCAACCAATTATAGCACACTTCCAAGTGGCGTCCCTAGAACTTCAACATCGGAATAGTTTGAAAAGGCAGTTGCTAGACAACCTTGCAAGGCTTGCTACAAAGTTAGAAAAGGGTGACAACAATGAGGGGCTTGCTGCAGAGTTAGAAAAGAGTAATAATGTTTGCATTTTGCCAACACTACTTGAAGCAGCATGCAGGGTGATGCAACTGGACTTACAATGTGAAAGCCATATTCCCAAATCCAGTGCAACAAATGAGGGAACAAATAATACAATTGATGCCAAAGGTGGAAACAATAGTTCGGAGAAAACCAACACTATCAGCAGGTGGGAGAAAGATCATGGAATTACCCGCCAAGTTCTTCAACAACAGTTTGGTAAACGTCGCGATGCTGCTGCTGAAACTCTTAAAAGTGAGCTAACACTACAGTTTTATCATATATTCTCATAGACACATTTGATTTTCTTTAATCTCCCATTATATTATATTGTGCAGTTAGCATATCTACATTCAAGCGAGCATGTCGGGACTTTGGCATCACTAGATGGCCAAATCACAAGGGAAAAATGTCCAATTGCCCTCTCAACCAAAAACAACATGTACAAGCTGTTAAGAAACATAAAGGAATTCAATCATCTCCTGCTATGCCTCCTCTACAAGCCACAAATACAAACCAATGTAACAGCACAATGTTTGTCAAGGTAACCTATAAAAATGATACCATGAGGTTTTCGCTCTCATCCTCCTAAACAATCAAATATTTGGAGGAGCAATTGGAAACAAAGTTCAAATTATTACTATAAATTTTTTCTATCAAGATGAGGAAGTTGGAGTAGCTGTTAGCTGATTTTGTTAGTGGGTTTGACTAGTTGATAATAAAATTGTAACAACTATATATATATTTTTAAAAATATCATAATAATACATAATATTTATAAAAACATTAATACTTGGCTTATCTTATTTGTTGGAATAGGAAGAAAAATGTGAAGAAATTAATCAAGGGACATTTGAACCGAAGAAACATCATGACACATTGTCAGCGGTTCTTGGAAAGAATGATCATATGGATTCTGTAAGAGGAGTTGGTTCATACTCTACCATCCAAGGAATGTTAAGTAGAACAGATCAGAAACGGAGCACATCGAGTAGGGTTTTCACAATTGATGCTGTCAAAGAAATGATGGACAAATGCAGGCAAGATACAATAACAGAGATGGAAGCAAAGATGCAATCCAAGATTGATAGCTTCAACCAACAACTCCAGTTTCAGATGAAGAACATGTCGGCGACACAACTATTTCCACAAGAGGTCTCGGCTGGAACTCCTCTAAGTGTCTATACCCCTTTTGATCCGCCGCTTTATGATCCACCTCCTACCCATAGCAGCTATCATTCAGTTGACACATATCCAGTTATAACAATTAAGGTAATATTAAAAGTTATTTCATAATCAAAATATCATTTCTTGTTAGATTAAGATTAACACAATTTTTTAATATAGAGTCCAAAAAAGTGTACACTAGCAGTATGTCCTGGTGGCACACCGACTGTTGTTGCAAAGGGTATCGCTCACCCAAGTACAGACGAAACTGTGGTGCATCATCAACCATCAACCATTGGCAATTTTGCACAACCGCCTATGCATTTAGTGATTCTGGATGAGGTATACATTCTTATATTTAGTTATTAAGTTAATTTTTGTTGTTTATATTTAAAATGTTAGTATAATTACAATTTTATATTTGTAGAGTTCACAAAAACAAAATAAGAAAACAAAAGATCAAAGTGATGAACTATCTCATACTGGTACACGATCTCCAATTGTTGCCGATGATGTCTTACAACACTTGGGGGACGAGTGCAAGTACTTAGTCAGTTTGTTGACATCATTTACACTTGTTAAAGACTACATTGAGTTGGAGATAGATCAGACAATCTTTCATCATACAAACACGCGTTCTATTTTTGTGATGATAGATGATATAATGGATTTGATGACGATGAATTGCCTTGACGTCTCAATCATACAAGTGTTTATATTGTAAGTTTTTTTTTTTTAAAAAAAAAGTATTCTTGTGTTTTATATGTATTTGTGTTTTTATGTTTTTTGAAATTTCTTATTATTTGTTAATTTTTAGATATCTTAATTGGTTGTGCAATCATATTCAAGTCACGTCAATCGGGTTTGTCTGTCCGACTCAGATTTCAAAAGATATGGTTATACAGAATGCTCCCGCTGTTACGTCATATTTCATTCACGTCATGACGCGACACAAAGATAAACAATTTATTTTAGCACCATATCATCAAGAGTAAGAAAATTGTTCTTAGTTTACTAATATAACTTAATAACATTATTTGAAGTATTAGATATTAAACTTTTAATATGTATATGTGTTTTGTAAATGTAGATATCATTGGTTACTTTTGGTGATTTGCATACGCTCAAAAACCGTATATGTCTTGGATCCATTGCCATGTAATCGCACCATTAAAATTAAAGTTAATCTGAATATGTAAGTAAATACCTTATTATTAATATAAGTATTTTAAATTCTAGCTATTATATATTTATAAATGTTTATGTATGTTTATATTTAATATAGGGCATTTCGCTTGGCTTATAGCCATGTTAGGAACATCAATTGGAAGCATTGCAAAGTATGTATGAAAATTGAATTAAAGTTTTAGTATGATATTTTGAATTAAAATAAATTGTTTAAATTGCTAAAATATATATGTATTTTGTAGTGCCCTGAACAACCGGGAGTTGTTGAGTGTGGATATTATGTCATGCGATACATGTTTGATATCGTGAAAAAATATTCCTCCGTTAATTGTTTGGATGAGGTAAGTGAATTTAAAATAGTTAAATTATATTTTATTAATTAAAATATTTAATAATTTTATTAATTAAATTATTTTGTAGGCATTTGAAAGCAATAATACGTACTCTATCAACGACATAAATGAGATTCAAGAGTTATGGGCAAAATACTTCATGGAAGAGTGCGTGTAACTTTTGATTTAGAATAAATATTATCTTATCTTGATAATTTATTATTGTGTTAAAGGTATTTGATTGATATAAAAAATTGTGTTGACGATATTATTGTGTTAAAAGTGTATTGATAATATTGTTAGTTAATTTGTATACATGTGTTGATAGTATTTGTCTACATAATATTGAATATTGTGTTGTTAGTTAAATTATATTGTCCTTATATATAGTGTATTGATAAAAAAAAAAACATAATATGCCACCGTACTTTACGAACAATTGTCGCAAACTTTCCATGACCCTAGTATCTGCCACTGTTATACAATAGTTGCGAAAAATCCTTTTCAGCAATAACGAATTAGTTGTTCTGTACTAGTGGACAAAAGAAAGATGTTTCTTCAACAATTTCTGTTCTCAAGTGGACCTCTCAGTAGGATACGAACCCAGATGAAGTTCTGACCATCTATCACAGAAAAAAAAATGAAAGGATCTTGTAGCATCCCCAATAAATTTTAGCATTTCTTCCAAAAACATATGATTAATCATCGGTTTCTCGCGTTCCGTGAATAGCTGGGACATTGAGGAATATCCAGAATGGTTTTTCGGGAATCGGTCTGATTCTATCTCTTTTTGTTCCGTTTGAAAAAAGGAAGGATCCCAGGGAATAAATCTTTCTTCTAGTTGTTGAATCTCTCTTTGATTGATCAATGTGCGATATTCCGAATCCTCATTACTAATGGAATCTAAATGATCTCTGGATTGATCAAAAGATCCTTCCAGTTGGCTAGAATCCGTTACTTGAACGAAACTAGACCTTGTGGAATCATATTGAATATTTGACCATACATTCCGTACCTTGCCTAAAACACCGGTCCTTCTTTCCCAACCACACATTGTCTAACCAAAAATACGATTCGGGCGAATTATTCCCCCAACTAAGGAATAAAAGGATGAGATCTTGGCAGAATTTCCACATGAAATTGAGTACAATTTTGCAACGGAATAGCCCCCTTGTTTCTCGAGAAGATATGGGAAACATGCTCATGTTGTTTGAAGAACACCCTGCTTCAATTAGTATTTTTTTTTTCACGAAAAGCAGACATAAGATAAGAAATCCAGTCTTTCGCTAATCTTTCTGATAAAATAGGATCAACCAATTTCCAATCATGGTCCTTGTGGGCCGAATCATCATCCATATAATATACAAAAAGAAACTCCAGAGATTTTCTATCTTTCTCTTTGAATAAGATCTCAATTTTGGCGACGGTTTCATTAGATATCCTATAACTAGAATTCCTCTTTGTTATTGAGAGAACCCAATACTCTCTTTCTGATTTAGGAAAGAACTCTCAAAGATCTTTTTTTCCTTTTGAAAGATATAGGAGCGAAACAATCAACCTATTTGATATTGGAAGACCCAACAGCTTCTTCCAATTGATCATTTCTGGGTCCAGTGGAATTCATAGGTATAGGAAGAAATACTATCAAATATAGGTTTTTTCTTTTAACCATATTTCGATTGTTAATACAAATTATAAGTACCGCTACTACAAAGAGTATTACTCCCTTGATCGTGAAAGATTGATTGCTTGTTAAACCCTGGAAATTGCGTGAAAGTATAATACTAAAAATACGTGGGTCAAAGAGTTTTAGAAAACGTTATTGGTGGAAAAATGTGAATAAAGGATTCCACTGAATTGAATTGGGTCCACGAATCTAAGAAATAGTGAGTATTCTTTATCTCTCTCACTATCTCTCTCAATTCAAAAATACAGAACTTGATTTGTCTCTTTTGCATCTTGATTTGTCTTTTTTTTTTTTTGCATTAGGTTCACCCCGAGATTTCATCTCATTTTGATTTTGATTCTTCTTTTATGTTATTTTAATTTAAAAATGATTTATGTTATTTTAATTTGACTTATTTTTTAATTGGATTGGCACCATAGACCAGGGTCCCTGTTAAGTATCTATGATTGAGTGGTGAAAGCGCCCAACTCATAATTGACAAAGTCATAGGTTTAATCCCTACTAGATGCATGTAATCAGGACCTTGGATGATAGATATATATGTATCATATATTTGATTATTCTTATAAGTTATGGATAAAGATGCAATGGACGAATGACGGGAATTGAACCCGCGCATAGTGGATTGACTATGTTCTTTTTGATTCATTAAATCATAGGAAACACAGTAAAAAAGAAACAAAGGAGGGTTAAGTTATCAAACTAGTCCCCGCAACCTGACATAGAAATAGTTTCTCGAGCAACAATGTGGGTAGCACGATTTGCAGATCGCTTAGCAAAATAGAAGTCAACACAATTTATCGTAGATGCAACTTCTTTAACATCGTCTATATCCAAACATGGTAAACTATAACTGTGAATCTGTCTCAACATCAACATCTCCCATTACCGTTCCCTTAAGCCAACTCATCGTAGATGCAACTTCTTTAACATCGTCTATATCCAAGCATGGTAAACTAACTATGGATCTGTCTCAAAATCAACATCTCCCATTCCCGTTCCCTTAAGCCAACTAAGAGCTTCACGAATACAGACAGCTTCAGCCTCTTTATTTTTTCATTTTATTTTTTTATAATTACTAATTAGAAATTATAGATATTTATATATATATTATAGTATAATTTCTAATTAGAGTTAAATCCACTAGAGGTCCCTTGTATTTAGTGACAATTCCAAATTTAGTCCCAAATTATCATTTTTGTCATTTAACATCCCAGACTATTTTTTTTGGACACTTTTACTCAGGGGTGTGCATCGGACGGGTTCGGACGGTTCGGGTGTATGAACCGCCAACCCGTTCGGATTTTGGTTTTTATTTTCTATACCCAATCCGTTTATTTAATCAGTTAAAACCATCAGATATTTATAATTTCAGATTCGGACGAATTTTTGTCGGATGTCGGATTTTGTTCGGATTTTTTTAGAAAAATACAAAATATACTACTTTTTAGTTCAAGTGTTAAAAGCTTACAAATTAGTAATTACAAGTTAGAACATGAAACTTCAATTTACAACAACTTCATGAATCAACACTCAACAGACTGCCAGTCCACTAGTTCACCACTTCAGAGTTCAGCATCTTCTTGTTGAAAATCTCAATTAACATAACAGAAAATGCACAATAATTACATGTGTGATGGCTGCTAAGTGCTAACTGCTGAGAGAGAAAAAAGGCTCAGATTGCTACTTTCCATATCAATGTAGGATTGGAGGCAAATTGCTACATGAGTTTCGGAACAAAATCCCAAACTCATGAGTAACATACCAATCCAAAGTCCTTTGATTCAAACAAATGGTGGAAGCATCATCATAACCAACAAAACAGTAATTAGTAAACACTAAACATTAAGACTTAGGAATTAAGAACTAAGAACTAAGTTAAGAAGTAAATAAGAGTAAGGGAGTGATATACAGATATACCATATTAGATTGACCATATGACCATTCACTCAAGATTCAAAGAATCAAGGCAAAAGGCTTAAAGGCCTACTGAACTGATTAAAAGGGGTGTGCATCGGACGAGTTCGGAACTCGGAAGGTTATTGATACCTGTTGTATACTCAATAGGCCTCAGGGAAGGAGTTAAAGGCAGTAACAATTCAATTGTTGCTATTGTCCATTTGTCCCAGCTCTCAGTTTACCTCACAAGTCATAAGTCACAGTTCAATAATCCACATAAAATAGATTAAGCTTCTACAATAAATCACATAATAATCCAACATTCATACATATTAACAGAAATACAGAAAATATCCATAAAAAGAATTTAATCACAGTTCATCATTACATACTTACAAGTTACAATAGGCTTCCACTAGTCCAACACAATCCATATATATAATATACTAGGGCTTCCACCATAAATTCATAAAACCAAGCAATCAGCAATTCAGAATGCAGATTAACAAAATCACAAAATCACCATGCTTCTTAACCACTTATAAGCTCTCGCAGTACATATTTACATGCATTTTAAGCACAAAATCACAAAATCATAACATATTTCATCATTTTTTTGTGACCAACTATTCATATGGCCATATTATATCACAGTAGCAACTTATAAGCTTCCACATAATATATTTACATGAATTTTAAGCACAGAATCACAAAATCAGAACATATATTTTCATCATCTCTATAAGCACAGAATCACAGCCATCATATATTCATAAAATTAGGGTTTTCTAGTTACTAGTTCACCACCACGCTTGCTAAGGGTTAGGGCTTCCACCAGAAGTCCAGTACGCAGTACCACCGTCCACCGGTCATTATAAGGAACAATTCATTGGAAGATGGCCAGGAAATCGCCAGCCTATTTTCGATCATCACAAAAAAATGGATAAATCAAAAAAATAAAATTAGGGTTTTCTATTACCAGTTCACCACCATGCTTGCTAAGGGGTAGGGCTTCCACCAGTAGTCCAGTACGCAGTACCACCGTCCACCGGTCATCAGAAGGAACAATTCATTGGAAACCGACTAGGAAATCGCCAGCCTCATCCGAAGCAGAGTCCTCCGCGTCGAGAATCTAGATCCTCCGTTTTCGTCGCCCGGAAACCGAAAACTCATCGGGAGAAGCTTGCGAAGACGACAGCGAGGAAATCGAAGAGAGGAACTGAGGAACAAAGGAAGTAGAGAACTAGAGAAAAGAGTCATGACTACTCACGAGAGAAGAGAGAAGTCGAGAAGACGAAGAGAGGAAATGGCTCACCTGCGCTCAATGCCTCAAAATGTGGAGAATGGCTGAGATCAGTGGTAAATTTATATATATATATATATATATATATATATATATATATATATATATATATATATAGATTTTGGATCCGGTGCACACCCCCTTGGCAGATGAGCTCGTGAGCACCTTTTCTGACCCTTAATTAGTTTAAATAAATGGTCCAGATGATTTGGGCTTTTTTGCCACGTGCATCAGCTTTGTGAGGATATTAGGGCTTGTTTTGTAATTTCGCATTGGCTTTTATTATAGCATGTATTTAATTTCGCCTGGGAATCTGCGTGAGTATTTCGCATCACTTTCCCAAATTCTTCTGATTTCCTCTTGTTCTCATCGCCTCCTCCCGTCTCTCTGTCTCTCTGAACAACCAATCTTCGAACCATTCTCCCTCGCCGAGTGTCTCCATGAATGGGTCTAGCAGGAGGCAGTCTATGAGGCTTAGGGGTATCTCATCTTCGTCAATTTCTGGTACTATCTATCGCCTTTTTTTTTTTTTAATTTTGTTGTTGTTTTCTGGTGTTTTTTCCCAGATTTTGGTGGGTTTGTTACGGTAGCGAAGGGTAGTGGATTGGGGTTTAGGATTTTCGATTTCTTGTGTGTTTGAAGTTCTTGGTTTGTGTGTTTTTTCTGGGCTGTTATCATCGGGGAGTTTTGTTTTTGCGATGTCGATGTACTTAGGGTTTGGTGGTTGGTGCTAGTGTGTCCGTGGGTGGTTTCTGTTTTTCGGGTTAGGGTTTATGGGGGTTGCAATCTGGTTTTTTTTTTCTCGAACTGGTCGGGAGGTTGGTGTTCGTGGCTGGGCATTGGTGGTGGTTTGGGGTTTTTGGGCATTGGTGGTGTTTTGGTGTTCATGGCTGGGCATAATTATATGTTTTTTTTTTCTTTTTGTTTTGTGGTTCCTGTGATTTATCTTTGGCATTCGCAGCGGATGATAATTATATGTTTCATATGTTTTTTCGTGGTCTACTGTGTGCGTTTTATGCCCTTGGTTGGTGCGTTACGGTGTGGCTGCTTTAAAATGCTTTAAAGCCCCTCCATCCATTCACCATTACGTCCTTACTACAACTATTAAGAGTACCAGTAACTGCTAAAAAATATTGAAACATGCCTACTGGATTTGTAAAATTAAACTAATAATTTAAACTAAGTAATTGAAAACTAAACAAAATAGGCACCCAGAATGCACAGACTGTTGTTAGTAGACGCACACGTGAACGCACAAACTAATGTCTGTCTGTGTTTCATTTTTGGTGTTGTGTATTACGGTGAATGCATACCGCTTGTTTATGGGGGGTGGTGATGGTGGTCGTACTAGTGGTTTTGTACCAGGTCCGTGGTTGTTTTTGTTTCGTAATGTTTTTTTTTTTTTTTTTTTTTGCGATGTGGTTGGATTTTTGTTGGTATTACTGTGTATATCTTTTTTTCCCAATTTCGCTATGTGCGTAGGGGGTTAGAGGTGAATGCAGTATAGTATATCCTTGTTGTAGCTTTATTTACTATGGGTTTGTGCGTACATAGTCTGTGATTAGTGCATTTTTTTTGGGGGGGGGGGGGGGAAGGGGGTTGGTGGTCATGCTAATGGTATTGTAACTGGTCTGTGTGTGTTTTGTTTTGTATTGGGGTTTTTTTTTTTATTATGCTGAGGTTAGATTTTTGCTGGCAAAATAGTTCAATTTGTTTTTTCAAGTATGCTATGTGCGTAGGGGTTAGGCGGTGAATGCACTACAGTGTAAACATGGTGTAACTTTAATTAGTATGGGTTTGTGCGTAATGGGGTTCGATTTGTGTTTGTTTCGTAATGGGGTTTTTTTTTTGCAATGAGGTTGGATTCCTGCTGGTAATGTAGCTTGCTGTTTTTTTTTTTTTTTTTTTTTTTTTTTTACAAGTATGCTATGTGCGTATGAGGTAGGAGGTTAATGCATTATAGTATAAACAGCGGGATGTAAAGGGGTGGATGCATTGTAATATGAACACAATGCTTTAATGTTGCAGACTGTGGCTACGATATATGCTGAGAAGTCCGATGCGTTAGCTGGAGCTTTGGAGGACATGGTCCACTTTATGGAGCTACATGATGACCTCCCGGGGCTGTAAACCCTTCACGATTACATACTAGTTTCTTTCTCAGGATGATGCCGTGCTTGTTCTTTGGGTCGGAACTTTTGCACACATCGAATCCAACCACGGAAGCATACGTTTTGTAGTATGCGATACCTTCTTCCAATGTAGCAAACACATGGTCCACGGCCGGTTTTATAGATGGGTCGCATTCCGTAACCCAAATCTTAGAGCCGTTTTGTGATTCATCCATAATACAGTCTTGATTTTGGACAGCTTCTTCCATGTTTACCGCTTCTTACATCTTGCACAAGCATACATACTGCCATGTTTCCACCCAAATGCCCTTAATACGACTACCCCGACCCTTTTTGTAATGTAATGCAGTGTGTTATTTAAATGTTCAATACGGTGCACAAACCTGCCAACATACACGCACACACCAGTGTCTATAAAAAATACGTTTCATAGCAGACCAACCAAATAATACCTATACCGTCTAATTCATTCAAAATGAACTAACAATATCATTACACGCACATCCCTTTATAATAATTATTTTGGATACAAAATGAAAAACAAACAAATTCCAAACCCCCTTAATCTACAACATGCACATGCCAATTTAAACGCACGCACACACCAATAGTCTACCCATTACCCAACTGCTTTTGCATTCTTCTTTTTTAATAAAAATCAGAAACAAAAACCCCCCAATTGCTTCATGTTCCCGTTACATATTAATTGTTCAAAACACAATAACAACTGCGTTAAATGTTTCGTATGCACACGCGTAGGTCCACAATGCACAAACCGACGTTCAAAATCAATTTACAATCCAAAACAGCATCACCTACCCGTGTTACAATCCAAACCCACCTATTTAAAATATGTCCTTATTTACATTATATTCCTTATTCAATCTCATCCATCCATTACAAATTAACAAATGGATGGGATGTCTACGCACATACTATTTGCTGTTTACGCATCATCCCGTCATCCTATCGGTCAAACAAATAACCCTGTACGCACCCACCTGAACAGGAACACGCTACGCATGTCAATGGACTACTACTTCGTCCAACAACCACACACCCCTCCCACCCCCACCGGGGGAAAAACCCCATTCTTCAGTATATGCACAGACGTTGACATGTGAATGCACTTACCGATGTGCTCTAGTGTTGTTCCTGCTCTCCCACCGCTTCATTTTCTCCTTTAGCATTGTCCATACCACGTTCACTTCTTCAACCTTTGTAATAATTGAAACTATTAATTTCCATCCACAAATCCCTAAAATAATGCTTCACATTCCAATAATATTATGTCCATAAATAAATTAGAATTACAATTACTAATATAACCTTTACATTGGTAAATGTCCTTAATTACTACCCTAATTTCTTATAATCTCAACCATGGATGGAAATTGAATCAATGGATATTAGGAGGCCTCGTGGTCTCATCTATTAGAGGGGTGCACCAGATTCGAAGGCTATATATATATATATATATATATATATATATATATATATATATATATATATATATATATATATATATATACACTAGCTAAAACGACGTCGTATGGATTGCAGCAAAACCCTAAGTACTTTCGGATAATCGGACGGTTCGGATCTCAAAATGCACTACCCAACCCGTCGAACATAAGTTGACATATTATACGGTTTTGGGCGGATTTTTGCATTCGGGTTCGGATTGGCCCGGATGGGCTCTCCTCGGTTTTTGGGTCGGGCGGGTGGGTCGGTTTTTTCGGTTCTTGCACAGCCCTACTTTTACTCCTTCTCATGACTTTTCCTATTTTTAGTAAGGGCATTTTTTTCTCATCATATTTTCATTTTGTTATTTTTTCGGTTTCAACCGGTTTAATTAGTTTAGAACTTTAGGTAACCTCTTTTAGTAACCATATTTTTCAACTGGTTTTTAGTAAAGTCCTAAACCAATTAAACCGGATGAGACTGGAAAAATAACAAAATAAAAATATGAAGAGACAGAAATGCCCTTACTAAAAATATGAAAAGTCATGAGAAGGACTAAAAGTGTCCAACAAATAATAGTCTGGGATGTTAAATTGCAAAATGTCTGGGACTAAATTTAGAATTGTCACCAAAGACAAGGGACCACTGGTGAACTAACTCTTTCTAATTATATTTAGAATTCTTTCTATTTTCTTAAAAAATAGAAATTGATTCTAAAAAAATATCTATTTTAATTAGACTATTTTTTAATTAAATTTTATTCAAATTTTAAATAAAAGTAGATTCAATTTCAATATGGATAGTTAGATTCAATATTATCATTCATTCAATATTATCTTCTTTACCTTATTTTAGAGTTAATTCAACAATGGTCCTCCGACTATGGCGATTTTTCCAAAATTGGTCCTTGTCTTTTATTTGGACAAAATGGACCATTGACTATCAGATTTGTTCCAGCATTGGTCCTTCCGTTAGAAATCAGTTAGTTAGGTGTTAGTATAGGGGCTAAAATGGTCTTTTCCTTAACTATTGTTTTCTTCTTCCTCCCTTGTCTGACTAGAAGCCTTCTTCTCCTTCGTTCTTCCCCTCCTAAACCAAACAGCCTTCCGTCTCCCTCTCTCTTTCGTCTAATCTTACACCGTCGTCCGTTCTCTTGACTTATTAAATACTCCGTATGTATTTAATACTTGTAATTAATATTTATTTTTGGGTCTACTGCTAGGACATCTGGGATGTCAACAACCCCAACTTCAAATCCTACTTCTTTGCATTGGAACGACCGACTATACTGTTTTCTGTCAATGCTTGGGTATGTAAATTCTTCCCAGATAAATAAACATGTAAAGACTGTACGTGTTGCCTAAAACATTGGTTACATGCATGTGTGATGAAATATTTGTTTGTACTTTTTTGGCATTGTTTAAAACCATTGCCTCCTTTTCTGTGCATTGGATTTGTATACTTTTAGCTAGCTCAAAGATACATATGATCATTGTTTATTTGCTATTAATGGTATATTTCTATCTACACCTAATTCTGCAGGTCTTTGTTGTGGCAGTTCTTGCAATATTTCCCTTCATGTACACAAATTTGTCAAACAGGGCATATCGACTTTCATATATTCATGGGAACAACATGCTCTTCCTTGTATTCTTTTTTTCTTTATATATACTCTATGGGGTAAATTTTACGTTTAGTTTCATTCTGGTTTCGTTCTAGAGTTCAGTGGATCCTTTATCCAAATTACTCCTAGAAAAAAAGCTGTTATGTCCAAATAGAAGCTACCAAGTAACTCTTAAATTATCTGCAGAAACCAGGGCATGGAATTTGCAGAAACTGCAAGTCTGGTTACAGTCTGTCATTGTGACAAAAGATTGTATCTACTTCATTTATTCCCTCACTTTTGTCTCTTCTAATCTTCATCTGAAATGTGAGGGTCACTTTGCCTATTTTTTCTATTTTGCTTAAATTTGTAGCACATCTTCATTTCACAAAAATAATATACTGAATTCTGTTGCAGTTGCTGTGATTCCAATTATATGTCGATCTGTTGAACATGTTGCGAAGTTCCTTAGGCAAAACTTTAGCAGATCATCTTTATATAGGTAAAACACAAGGGAGTCCTTTTCCTTTGCATGAAACCATCATAAATTTGTTTCTCTTCTATTAGAAGAAAGTATACGACAACATTTATTTAAAGAACTGAAGCAAGAAGTTAATGTTCAGTGTTCTGACAACATGCCTCAATGAGTCCAGTCACCGATCGGAGAACCAGAGGTCACGCCAACCAGCTCTGTCACTTGCATCAATTCGCCGGGAAAATACCATTGTTCCCCTGTTCTGGTCACCGTTGTCCATCGCAACTGTTGCTCATCACCGAGGTCAAAGGTCGCCGTCACCGTTGCTACTGCCCAGCTAGCTCGCCGGAAGGGAGGCCACCTTTGCCATCGCTCAGCCCATTGCTACTGTCGAACCAAGGATGCGAGGGAGAGAGACTGTTGGAGATGCTACAACTACGAAAGAGAGAGGGAGACGGAAGGCTGTTTGCTTTAGGAGGGGAAGAACGAAGGAAAAGAAAGCTGCTTGTTGGACAAGGGGAGGAAGAAAACAATAGCTAAGGAAAAGACTATTTTAGCCCTTATACTAACGCCTAACTAACTAATTTCAAACGGAAGGACCAATGCTGGAACAAATTTGATAGTCAAGGGTCTGTTTTGTCCAAATTAAAAGACAATGATCAATTTTGAAAAATTACAATAGTCGGAGGACCATTGCTGAACTTTTTTTTTTTTTGAAATATGGCGTACCAGTATATTAATTCAAAAATTGAATGATAGAGTCAGGAGGGATTAAATCCCAGTACATAGAATGATCCTGATCATGGGCTAATCTAGCAAGAGTATGCGCATGTAAATTTAGAGTTCTTGGAATAAAACTAAGCGAACAAAAAACGAAACTATTAATAGCTATCCTGCACTGCTAAATCACAATTCCAACATAAGATAAGTTCGGTGTAGTTACTGCATGAACCGCATTCCTGAAGACAAGACAATCTGTAAGAATATCGACCTCGTTCTCGTTTCGGTCTTTAAGCCAGGACAAGGCTTCCTTGCATGCTAGTGCTTCTGCCATAAGAGGAGTTAAACACCCCGGGAGTTTTCCGTTTGCTGCTGCTTTGAACAAACCATTTGGATCGAGTAAGACCGCCCCATAGGTTGCATCTCCCGTCCCCAGATCGTATCCGGTGTCGACGTAGCACGTCGTCCGCCCGGCTGCCACTGTCTGCACCTCGCCGGCCGGTGCCGCTTCTGGACGAGAATGAAGTGCCGTGTAGCTCGCGTCCCCCGCAGCTGCACGGCGCCACACCACCTCCGGCCTCCGTACTGCATGTTGCCAGACCGCCTCGTTTCTGGCCATCCATAAAAAATAGAGGACCCCCACAACGCGTCTGACCTGTTCTCCTGTGAGCATATCCATAACAGTCATAAGCCAGTTCGGGAAAGATGTTGAAGAAATATTCATAATAGGCAATCCCGAAATATTCCACACGGCTCTAGAATAATCACATAAAACTAATGAGTGCATAACATTCTCATTTGTAAGACCACACAACATGCATGTTGGGTTCACATCTACCCTCTTTATAATCAAATTTGCTGTGGTTGGGAGTATATCACACACTGCTCTCCATAAAAAAAGTTTTCCACTTAGGGGGGACTTTCAACTTCCACAATGTAATCCATCTATCAAATTCTCCCAAGGTGTGATTAAATTCTCCCATTAGACGCCTATAAGGATCTTTTACAGTGTAGCAACCATTCGCATCATTATGCCAATACCATGTGTCTTTATAGTCTGGGCTCACAGGTATTCTCAAAATACGATCCACATCCTCAGGCTCAAATAAATCTGTTAAAATATGAGGATCCCATGTTTTTGTTTGCTGATCTATTAAACCTGCAACAACTGCATCCCTTAATGGTTCAAGCATTACTGTTTGAACCAGTGGACTAGGATTATCCTGCAACCACGGATGACCCCATATCAAAGTCTCCTGGCCATTTCCAATTCTCCTGCGGACGTGGGCAACAACAAAATCATGAGCAGCCATAATACTTCGCCAACAAAAACTGGGATTATTTCCCATCGTTGCATCAACAAAAGAAGTTTTAGGGAAATATCTTGCTTTATATATTCGTGCTGGCAGAGATCCTGGATTTGTTAAGAAACGCCATGCCTGTTTACCCAACATTGCCAGATTAAAATTCCTCAGATCTTTAAACCCCAATCCACCAAACTTTTTAGGGATACACAATTTGTTCCATGCTTTCCAGTGATTCCTCTGTCTGGCCCTTTCCCCCACCAATACCTATTCATGGCCCTTTGTACCGACTCGCAAACTGATTCAGGGAGCAAAAAAACACTCATTGAAAATGTGGGCATAGACTGAGCCACACTTTTCAAAAGCACCTCTTTGCCAGCCTGTGATAACAATTTCTTGTTCCACGAGAAAACTCTTTGTCTGATTTTTTCTTCTATATAAGAGAAAACAACCCTTTTATTTCTCCCTATAAAAGAGGGTAACCCCAGATATTTTCCAAAGTTCCTTGCCTGTTCCACGCCCAAACATTCGGCCACCTCTTCTTTCATCTGTTCTGCAGTATTCTTACTATAGCATATATTAGATTTTCTATAGTTTACCAACTGACCAGATAATTCCCCATACCTCTCCAAACACCGCTTAACCACCATAGCTTCCTGGACATTTGCTTTAAAAAATAATAAACTATCATCAGCAAAAAATAGGTGTGATATTGGGGGGCTCCCCTAGCCACTCTACAACCGTGAATAGATCTTACTGCCTGCTTTTTCTACAAAAGCATGGATAAACCTTCAGCACAAATAATAAATAAGAAAGGTGAAAGTGGATCTCCCTGTCTGAGACCCCTTGTTGGTTGCACCTGGCCTCCACTCACGCCATTGACCATCACAGTGTATGATACAGTGGTAACACATGTCATTATCAGCTTAATCCACCTTCCATCAAAACCCATTACTTCCAGCATTCTTTTCAAGAATGGCCACTCCATTCTATCATAGGCTTTCGCCATATCCAGTTTAAGCGCTCCCCACCCAGCCACTCCACACTGTTTACGATTCAAAAAGTGGCCCACCTCTGCCGCCACAAGTATATTATCCGTTATAAGCCTACCTGGGATGAAGGCACTCTGAGATTCTGAAATCAGATCCCCCAGCATAGGTTTCAATCTGTTGGCGATCATTTTTGCCATAATCCTGTACAATACATTACTCAGGGCAATAGGCCTCAAATCCGCCACAGTTGTAGGAGCATTCTTTTTCGGGATCAAAACAATATTAGTTGCATTTAAATCACCCGGGATTTCACCTGAATTCAAACAATTAACAGCAAAAACAGACACATCTTCTCCAACTATATCCCAAAACCGCTGATAAAATCCAGGATTCATCCCATCCGGTCCCGGTGCCTTGTCAGGATACATGGCAAATAAAGCAGTTTTGACCTCGGCCACATCATAGGGACACAACAATGCCTCATTCTGGTCAGTTGTCACACGGGGCCCAAACTCATCAAATAAAGAATCCTCACACACAGGATTACTAGTAGCAAAAATTTTATTGAAATAATTGATTACTACATTACTCATATCCTGTCCCTCCACCCATACCCCATTCTCATTCAACAGCTTAGAAACAGAATTCTTTTTCTTTCTTGCGAATATTACCATTGCTGAACTTAATTTGGAAAGAAAAACCTAAATTTTTTGATTCGAAAATTGAATAAAAAAATAAATAGAAATAAAGGAGCAATATCCCATATTGTTTAGAACAAGAAAGTAGTTTGCTCCCTTATTTTCAAAAACTCCTATACACCAAGACCGAGTCCTTATCCATTTGTGGATGGAGCTTCGATAACAGCTAGGTCTAGAGGGAAGTTACGAGCATTACATTCATGCATAACTTCCATACCAAGGTTAGCATGGTTAATGATATCAGCCCAAGTATTAATTACACGGCCTTGACTATCAATTACAGATTGGTTGAAATTGAAACCGTTTAGGTTGAATGCCATAGTACTGATTAGGGGGTGAAACCGTTACTGTGCTAACCAGAACCGAATCGGAACCGTCCGTATGGTTCCGGTTCCAGTTCCGAACCTGAACCTTATAGGTTCAGGTTAAGGTTCGAGGTGAAAAGCCGGTTCTGGTTCCAAAGCGGAAAAAATTAAAATTATAACTTATTTTATTTATTTTTTTAAATAAATCCGGTTAGAACCAGCGATTCCAACCGAAACCGCCAGTTCTGAACCGGAACCAAAACCAAAACCTTACTATAAGGTTCCGGTTCCGGTTTGTCCATTTGCGGAACCGAAATCGGTACCGTGGTCACCCCTAGTGCTGATACCTAAAGCAGTGAACCAGATACCTGCTACAAGCCAAGCAGCTAAGAAGAAGTGTAACGAACGAGAGTTGTTGAAACTAGCATATTAGAAGATCAATCGGCCAAAATAACCATGAACAACTACGATATTATAAGGTCTTCCTCTTGACCGAATTTGTAACCTTCGTTAGCAGATTCATTTTTTTTGGTTTCCCTGATCAAACTAGAAATTACCAAGGAACCATGCATAACACTGAATAGGGAGCCGCCGAATACACTAGCTACGCCTATCATATGGAATGGGTGCATAAGAATGTTGTGCTCAACCTGGAATACAATCATGAAATTGAAAGTACTAGAGATTCCTAGAGGCATACCATCAGAAAAACTTCCCTGGCCGATTGGGTAGATAAGAAAACAGAATCGCTTAATTGATTTCGGAAAAACTTTCTTTAATTATCAACATACTTTTTCTTTTACACACTAATCTCCATTTCAGAATAAGTAGGATTCATTACAAAATAAATAAATAAATAAATAATCCACTCGTGAGGCGAGAACTCCCTTCCCGCCGCGGGCACTAATCTATTTTGATTTTTAACGTCTAATTAGCTCGGGAATCATTCAAATTAAGAACCAAAGCTCGTTGGTTTTTCTTTCTCCAGAATTGAATTGAAGCCCTAGCCTTATCCATTTCTTCATTCGACATAACTATGATTTTCATTTTGTTCATTTCTAAGAATTAGAACACGGATTTATACCGATCTAGTAAGACTGAAATATTCTCAGAACTTTCCGTTGATACGGCATGCTATTTTTAACATCCATTTCCCCTAAGAAGAGTCGCGGTCTTCCAAGCTTTACCGATGGTATAGACGAATCCCTCACTTCATCCAACTGTGTAAAAGATCCTAGTCGCACTTAAAAGCTGAGTATTCTACCGTTGAGTTAGCAACCCAAGAAAAATATAGAATAGGGAAATTCTAGTAGAGACTGTATAGATACAATCCGTATACAAAAAAAAAAAAAAAAGACGATTCAGTCAAATTGTTGAACAAAGAAATCTAAACATCAAACACACAGACACACATTTGTTGATACACTGTTGTCAATAGAAATGTTGAGAAAAAACCTAATAGAAAAAACAAAAGAAATTCCATTTTCAATTGAAATTGGTACAGTACAATTGAAAAATGGAAAAAAAAATACTAATAACTAATATATGAGTAATTCATATATTCATTTAAATGAATGAAAATAAAACAAAAGGACTTCTATTGGCACTACATAAAGAATCTAGATACAAAAAAAAAAAATGTAACTGAGAAAGAAATGAAAAAATAAATAAAAATAGAACTTTCATAACGAAATTGAAATAAAGGCTTTTTCAATTCAATATAAAAATAGAATTCAACGGAAGCAATGATAAATCAAAAAAAATATACAAATAGAGTAGGAAATACAAAAAGGGTAGTTATAAGTCTAACTTTGATATTCTATTTTTGTACTTTCCAAATTTATCAAATTTTGTCACGCTGCATTCCCTTATTTTGACCAATGCATTCAGTGGCATATCTAAAGCTTGCTGATTTGTCACCATTTCAAATGTTAAGAGTTCAAGTACTATTTTTTTTTTTTTTTATCTTTATGCTTTTAAATATATTTTCCAACTTATACTATAACATAACCATATTTTTATTTGGTTCTTAAATTTATCATTTCTCTTTTTAAGGGGAAGAGATATTGCATCTATGCAAGTATAAAAATTTCAACAAAGGTTAAGAACTTCTATTACATTACATTTGATATGGTTGTTGGAAAGGAACTGCACATAGTTTGGGTGATGAATTTGACTGCTCACATTGTGGAAACTCAAAAGCAATTGCAAAACCAAGGTAAATTTTCTGTTTTTTAATTCATTACATCTCTTTTTAATTCATGAGCATTGAACTTTCTTCCGAAACTAATGATTTACTTGAGTCTACACTCTTTGGAATATATATACTTCAGGTGTATGATGCGCATTGAACTTAGCAAAACCAATGACTCACTTGAGTCTGCACTCTTTGGAAACATTGTAGAGGAGTTACTTTCACTCCCTGTCACCAAATTGGTAGACATGGACAAGAAAGTTAGCTTTTTAGTCATAATAATGATATTCAGTGTGTTAATAGATTGACTATATTTATATTTGATTATTGTGTCTTCTTTCTTCTTGTAGAATGAGACTGTTATTCTACAAAACATTAAAAAGAAGTTGAGCAAGAAAACTTTCAAAGTAGAATTGCTATGCAGAAAACAAAATTTTAGGGGAAGTGAGCAAATTAAGTATTCGGTTATATCTCTCCAGGAAGAAAAGTCAATCACCACTGCTAAAAGGCTCAAGAGAAAACTGATCTATGATGACACAGATGAAGATTCAATTTCAAATCAGCCTTCAAATGCTTTTGCAGATTTAGAAGATGACATTACTAATGAAAAATTCAAATTCTCAAGCTTGGATAATTCTCTCACCTAACATCAATATTGTAATTTTGCATTTTCTCTTTTTAAACAGATTAACTGGATTAATCGACTGACTAAATGGACTGACTGATTCAACGATGAATTCAATCAGTAATAGCAAATCATAGTGAAGATTAAAGAAAAGATAACACCACAAAGCCAACAACACAGAATGTTTACCCAGTTCGATACAGTGTGTATCTACGTCTGGGGGACGATCACATAGGCGTCCAACCCACTAAATCATAATCCGATGTACAAAGGTAGATATACAATAATCTTACCCAAGTGCCCCACACAAGGTACATACCCTGTCTACACAGATTTAGTGGATTGTTGAAGATGGAGAGCCATGCATACAGAAGTCCAATGAAATCCCTTCACTTGGAGAGCCCACTCTGATGCAGTCCACTTCAATGACGCTCTTTACAGTTGTTCCCACAACAGTGTGATCACAGTGTCCTTTCGTTTAAGCAGCAGTGATTCTTCTCAAGTTCGTCATCTTAATCACCATGAACATGTTGTATTGAGAAGAGACATGATAATCAAAGATCTGATCTCATCAAACTGATGTGAAGTGTTTTCTTCTTTCTCAAAGGCGTAACCCTAATTCTCTTCAAACGTGGATACTTATAGTTCCGTCAAAAGAACACTCCTTCCATAGATGTCTTTGATTGTAGATGGTAGGACGATATTTGAAGAATGTAATCTTAAGGATTCGGTCCATACCTTTCCAAAGCAGATACGCTGATCTTCTTTCCAAATCTGACTTCTGTAAAACCGCGTACAACATTTAGGAAAATAGCTTCTTAAAACAGATCTTTAGTGTCAGTCCTTCTGTTTTTGAATCTGATTGATCAGTCCTCTGTGGAACAAAACAGACACTGAAGTAATCCTATCTTAGTATGCCATAATAATATTGCCAATTATAAGTTGGGATTTTTGAACAATTAAAACACTAACAAACTCCCCCTTTGGCTATTATTTGGCAAAACAACTCGACTATATAGAAAGACATAAGAACTGAGATAACTAAGATAGGCTATCATAAAACCACCTAACATTTGATTACATTGCAAAAATAAAAACACAGCATACATGTCATGCTGGATCAAAACAAAGTCACGAAAAACATTCTTCAAAAAGGAGGTGCCATCACAAACAGTCGCCCAGCCAGGGCCAGAAGGTACACAAAAACACACAACTCCCCCTGAGTTCATACTCCCCCTTTTTGCCAAAAGAGAGCTAAAGCCAGGTCAAGCGTTGGAGGGAGTCTCACTGTCAGACTTCACAGGAGGAGCAGCAGAGGCTTCTGTCAGGCTTAAACGAAGAAGAACAGTGGCTAATTCTGTACGAGCCCCTGTCAGCTGTTTAGCGATTATGCCATGAACTGTCTCGAGCTCAGAGACTCTTGCCTTCAATTAGATAGAGAGTTGAAGATCTCGTGCATGCGGCGAGTTATCCCCCACTGTATCAGTCTCAGGATTGGAGGGTGCAGTCACCGGTGTAACGTCACATATATGTTCTCCAATCAACACACGCCGGTCCACCGTGTAGAGAAGGATCGGACTAATCACCTCACTCGTCATAGGCTCAAGGCCATGTGATGTAAGAATTCCAAAGATCAAATTAGGAAAGGACAGTCGTACCTTTTGTTCTCTCGGGTGAATCAGAGTGAGAATATGAGAATAGATCCACAACCCAAGATCAAAGGACATCTTGGTTCTAATTCTGAATAAGAGACTGGCCAGGCTTGCCGACAGTGTGGAAATGTGCCGAAGGGAGCCAGTTATGCAGAGCAAGACGATGAAGAATCACATATTTTGAGGTGAGCTGAGAGCTAGGTAGAGTATCCTTATCACCAGTAGGCCATCTGTTAGCTTGTCCACCTGTGACTGTTTTGGCCACTGCATCCCAGTCAGTGATAACCTCCTCTTGGACTCCTTGCAGGCAATAGTATTCGTTAATCATGTCAGGGCCAAACACATACCATTTCCCTCGAATGAAAATCTGCAGTGGATGCTTTCCAGAAAAATTGTCCATCTCCTCATTAAGATAACAATAAAATTCGTAGGTGAGCAGCTTGGAATAAGGACAGATAGCAGTGACAGTCTTCAGAAGACCCACTTCTCTCAGCAAGGGCAGAACATCACAGACGGAGTTCATCTGGTTTTCATCAACCGATCTTTGAACAATTAGTTCTCTTCGGACCATTGTGGACCACTTGGCTTGAGCAGAAGGAGAAACAAATTGAGGTCTATAAATGGATGTGCCAGAGCTTTCAGCAGCTTGAACCTCAGGTGTAATGCTCCGACCTCTGGCACGGGTAGCAGGTTTCACTTTTCTGGTGGAAGATGCGGGGACAACAGGTGGTTGAGTAGCAACAGAACCCTTTTGCTTAACAGAAGATCGTAGAGTCTTGAAAACTTGTTGGATAGGTGGATTAGATTCAGATTTGACTGTTTCACTAGACTTCCTTTTCTTCTAAGGCTGATCTGTGTCAGCATTGTCATCACCTGTCTTAGCAATAACTTTTACAGGAACATTCTTCCTCTTAGACCTTCTCGTTTCTTTGGTTGGAGATTGAACAGGAGTCACAGAATGACTGGAATCAGATACTTGAGCAGAAGAGCCATCAAGCAGATTAGTAACCTCTCGTATTTTAAATTTTGTGGAGTCAGGATGAGCAGTGGCCTCAATGGTTGGAATGTCAGATGGAGGTGCTTGAGACCCATAAACTTCAGCCAGAATCTTATCATCTTCGCTGGAGGATTCAGATGGGTGAATCACTCGATACGGTTGAGGAATCGAAGCAGACGGTAGTCCAGCAAAATGTCGCACATGCTCCAGACTTTCACCTAACGATGTGGTAGTGTAGACTGGGATTCCACCTGTTTTCTCAGACTTATGGGGGCTTGAGAGGTCAACAGACTCAACATTAGCAGGTAAATCAAAAGGATCATCAGCAGGGCAAATTTCTTTGGGATCAACAGCAATCTCAGCAGATGGCAGAACAATATTATCAGAAGAGAATTCAATTAGACTCAGATTATTGGGCTCATCAGATGATTTTTCTTTCTCATCAGACACATGCAAGACATCATTTTTCACACAATCAGACTCACTTAATGGCAGGGATGAAGGATCAGCATTCACAGGGGGTTTCTTAGAGATCAAAGCAGATAAGTTTTCAGTATTAACAGGCACACAAGACGGAGTAGTAGAATCATCAGGTTTATCCGGTGAAATTTCAATAGGAGAATCAGAATTGTTTGACCTATTTCGGAGGATCTCAAGTCTATGTCTTGTCTCTTTTTTAGCAGCTTCGAGATACAGGGGCTACGACTCTGCTTGCCGTCGAGAGACCTCAGCAGATTCTAGGGCTCGTTGTGCAAAATGTCGAAGAAATGCCCCGGCCCGATTTCCATCCGAGGGTTCTGGAATAGATATTGGAGAAACCTCATCACTGGCTTTAGAAACCATCATCAGCAGTTCAGTTGCATCGTCTTCAGACCAATCAGCATAAAACTCTGGGTAGTTTGTCATAACAGTCACTAATATCTCATCACGAAGCAGAGGATCAAGCTTGAGTTTCTTCTTCATGGCAAACTGTAATAGCGTATGAATATGCTTAAAACCCACTTCTGGAGAATGTGTCTTGCTTCCGAGTTTTATGATGATATTTCTTACTGGATCCGCCATTGAAGATTTTTGTGAGAGGAGAAGAACAAATCAAGGAAGGCAATGATGCAGAGAGAGAGGAAGACTGAGTGCTGAGATACTCGTAGATATTTTTCTTCTTGGCCCGATAACAAATAGACTTAAGGGTGATGAACCCTAATTAATGTGGCTAGTCAAATAGTATGCAGACGCGATTGATTGACACAACGGTACAGCTTCTTTTTAGGAAGGAAACGGAACCCAATGAAATTTGAATTTCAAAAAAAGATTAGAATCTTTAAGATATCTTTAAGATATATTAGGTTATAGAATCCACTTAACATAATAGAGAGGAGTCTTAAAAAGGAAGACGAATCATAATTCTGACCCGTATACGGAAACCTTCACTCATCTCTGACTGACCAACTACTTTATTAGTCAATTCTGCAAATTCCCAGAGCAGACCTGAGAATTTCAAAACGATTTACATCTAGAGGCTTAGTTAGAATATCCGCCAGTTGTTTGTCAGTTTGAATATATTCCAATTCAATCTCCGTGGATTCAACCAGGTCTCTGATGTAATGATGCCTGATATCAATATGCTTCGTTCTGGAATGTTGAACTGGATTCTTTGAAATATTAATAGCACTGACATTGTCACAATAGAGTGTCATAATCCCTTGAGTAAGACCATAATCCAGCAACATCTGTTTCATCCATACCAACTGAGTACAACATCCACCAGCAGCTATGTATTCTGCCTCTGCAGTGCTTAATGAAATTGAATTCTGTTTCTTAATTAACCACGATACCAAGTTCTTACCAATAAAGAAACATCCTCCAGATGTACTTTTTCGATCATCAATGTTTCCTGTCCAATCAGCATCACAGTACGTGACAAGACTCAGTTCACTTTCCTTGGAGTACCAGAGTCCATACTACATCGTTCCCTTTACATATTTCAGAATGCCTTTTGCAGCTATCAGGTGTGATTCCTTTGGATCTGATTGATACCTTGGAATTATGATTATCTCATCTCTTCCAAATTTTGAAAAGTTTAGATAAATTGTGACATTCTCTCTTTTTTATTAATTTTTCCATACCACTTCTTTGTTAGCCATCACCCGTAGCCTCATTACAAGCTAAATAAAGTCCTATTTGATCTTAGCATGCATTCTTAGATTTGATCTAGGGGAGTATGAAAGGCAAGCCTAAGGGATCTCATTCATGAACCGTATCTTGCATAATCTCAACTGAGTATTTGTGCACATTTGATCCTCACATGCTTCAAATTCTTGGTGCTTGGTTATTGGCTGGGAAATGGGTCTCTTATGTGCCAAACTAATTTGATTCTTGAAGCTTGTTGTTTTGTAGCAAGTGGGTTGGTGGTTTGAAAGGTTGTGCAAGAGAGAGCATGAGTAATTTGTATGTTTTGACTTGTGATTTTATTCCTTAGTTTTGCTTGGGGACAAGCAAAAGCTTAAGTGTGAGGGGGTGATGTTATCACATCTTTGCTTGTTATTATAGTTATTTTGAATCATCTCAGTATTTAAGTTCTTTAATTTTGCTTATTTAATACATATTTTCCTTGCTATTATCATTTAATTATGGTTCACACTTGTTTTGAATGTTTTACGGTGTTTGTTAGTGTTTTTGAACCATTTTAGGTCAAAGATATGAGCAAGGGAAGTTCAAGGATGAGTTTTGAGCAATTTTGGACGAGTTCGGGGCCCAGTGGACTCGACGCGTCGAAATTTTCCAGTAGCTAACTAATTCGCGCACAGGAAGTCTCGACGCGTGGAGAAAATTCTCGACGCGTCGAGAGAATAGGCGTCTATTTCTGGGATAAAAACAGACGCCTAAAGTGGCGCAGCTGGGCAAAATTTAATACAAGCGCGAGATTTCTTTTCCTAATATCAATTGCACGGATTTCAAGGCTCATATCTCCATATTAAAAGTTAGCAATTCAAGGAATCTTCCAAATTCTAAATATCATTAAAGACGGCAATTTCTTTATTTAAATATAGGAATAATTAGAATTTGAGTCCAATTTGGTACAAGATTCCTATTTCATCTCAACTTTGTACCCACTATAAAATCCCTCCTTCCTCAACCCTAAGAAGACAAGACCGAGAGATTTTGAGAGTTCTTTGTAGACAAGAAAGAGAGAAATCGAGAGGCTCAAGTCGTCTTTGGAAGCAAGGAGGAAGCCAGGGAGATTTGGGAGAATCGCTTGGTTAATTCTTGTACTCTTCTGATGATTTGTAATCCTTTATTTATATTTGCTATGTATAATTTAGCCATGCTCGGCTAAATTCCTTAGGGATTTTTGGGTGAATTTGTTTATGAACCTATGTGCCTAGTTCGTTAATTTCTTAATATATTTATGTTTGGTTTTATGATTTGTGTTGCAATCTTGTTTTAATCTGTTGTTGTTGGTAGTTAAAGGCCTAAATTACTAGCTTCACAGTCATGTTTGTGTCACCAATGGGAGTTGGGGCATAAATTAGGGCACACACGATTGCACCTAATGGTTGGTCCTTGGGAAAGGGGAACTTATTAGGGGAAGTTTATTCTAGATTATTGCTCATCGGGAGATGGTAGTAATTAGGAATAATTGAATGCTGATCTTTGATATTATTGGGTGTTTAAGCCATGGGAGTGGAAATTCACTAGGAATAGAGATTACGGGAGTAATTCGATTCCACTTTGCATTCCCATACAAATCTTAATTCCAAACCAAATATTACAAACGTTAATTGGCACTAGGTGATTAAACATTGTGATCCCAAGAATCCTATTTTGCTCTATTGTCTACAAAACCTTGCTACTTATTTTATTCTGCTTGTTATTTTATGCAATCAATCAACCTTCAAGTTTTGTTCGGACTAGTTTCATATGAGTAACCTAGTAGCTAGTGATTAGTACACCACCTCTCTGTGGTTCGACAACCCGAATACTCCGGGTATTATTTGTTTGCCCCAAATTACAGCAATCAGCAATGGTTACATGACTTCCAGTAGTCTTCACAAACAAGGTTTTGTCGACACTTCCTCGTTTATAACCATGCTGTAGCAGATACTATGTCAGTCGTTCATACCATGCCCGTGGAGCTTGTTTGAGACCATAGAGAGCTTTTCGAAGCTTATAGACATATGATGGATGGTTTGGATCTTCAAACCCTTTAGGTTGAGCCACATAGATATCTTCGTGCAGATAGCCATTCAGGAATGCTGTCTTAACATCCATCTGAAACAGTGTGAATCCCAAAATACATGCGACAGCCAACAGAATCCTGATTGACTCGAGTCTTGCTACAGGAGCGAATGTCTCATCATAGTCAACCCCTTCGATCTGAGTATACCCTTGAGCCACTAGCCGAGCTTTGTTCCTGGCTACATTCTCAGCTTCATCAGTTTTATTTTTGAAAATCCACTTTGTTCCAATTATGTTGACACTGCCAGGTCTTGAAACTATATCCCAAACATGATTTTGATCAAACTGATGTAGCTCTTCCTGCATTGCCTTGATCCATAGATCATCATGTAAGGCTTCTTTAACATTCCTAGGTTCTATCTTTGAGGTATAGCAAGCAGACCCAGATATTTTTATCAGATTATTTCTTATTCTGATCCTGGTCTTCATCCCATCTGTTGGATCTCCAATGATGTTATCTGATGGATGATTTTTTTGAGTTCTGGTGGGTTTGTCTTTCCCTGTATCATTTATGGGATTAGTCTCTCGTTCCGAACTTTCTTGTTCTTCATCTGAGGATTCTTGTGCTTTGGGCTGACTGTTTCTATCTGCAGTATTTGGTTCACTGAGAGGAAGCTTTGTCATTGGATCTATCACTATTGTGTTTACTGATTCTTCTAGACTGTCATCT
Source organism: Ipomoea nil (assembly GCF_001879475.1). NCBI lineage: Eukaryota > Viridiplantae > Streptophyta > Magnoliopsida > Solanales > Convolvulaceae > Ipomoea > Ipomoea nil. The sequence continues at coordinate 744,113 of NW_017619075.1, forward strand.
ATAACCACATTTACTGATTCCATCACAGATTGAGTTCTCTTGTTGTAGACTCTGTAGGCACGACTATTTGGAGAGTATCCAAGGAAGATGCTCTCATCACTCTTAGGTTCAAACTTCCCTCTTTGTTCTCTATCAGCCAGCACATAACACTTTGTCCCGAACACATGAAAGTATTTCAGGTTGGGCTTCTTTCCCTTCCAGATCTCATATGGTGTTTTGGTCGTTCCTGGTCTAAGATAGACTCTATTTACAGTATGACAGGCTGTGTGTACTGCTTCAGCCCAGAAGCGCTGCGGCAGATGAGAGGCATGTAGCATAACTCTAGCCATTTCTTGTAATGTTCGATTCTTTCTTTCCACCACACCATTCTGTTGAGCTGTTCTGGGAGCTGAGAACTCATGTGATATACCGTGTTCGGAGCAGAAATCTGAATATAGTGAATTCTCAAATTCTTTTCCATGATCACTCCTCAGTCTCTGAACTTTTATTATAGACTCATTCTTTTCCTTCTGAACCCTTATGCACAGAGTTTTAAAGGCCTTGAAGGCTTCTGATTTTTCTCTTAGAAAGTATACCCAGCTGTATCGTGAGAAATCATCTACACACACAAATATGTATTTCTTTCCCCCAATGCTTTCAGTCTGTGTTGGCCCCATGAGGTCTATGTGAACGAGATCTAGACACTTCTCAGTGGTGATGCCTCTTACTGCTTTGTGCGGAGTTCTGATTTGTTTCCCAATAGCACAAGCACCACAGACTTTATCCAGATCTATTCTGATCTTAGGTACACCTTTCATAGCTTCTAGTTTTATCAGATTATCCATATCTCTGAAGTTTACATGACCCAGTCGTCTATGCCAAAGTTTTGATTCATCAGATTTGGATAGATGACATGCAGTTTCATTTGCCAAAACATAACAATTGTCTGAGGACCTGTTTCCTTCCATGACAAGTTGATTTGCTTTGTCACTAACTCTGCAGCAGTTACGATCGAAGCACACATTCCAATTTTGATCACACAACTGACTGATGCTAATTAGATTAGCTTTCAACCCACTGACTAATAGAACTTCTTCTAATTGAGGTAGACCTGGTACATTCAGGGTACCTTTTCCAACAATTTTCCCTTTTTGTCCATCTCCATATGTTACAGCTCCACTGCTAGGTTGAACCGCCATCAGACACTTTACATTTCCTGTCATATGTCTGGAACAGCCACTGTCGAAATACCATCTAGCTTCAGTTGTAGATGCAGTCAGAACTATAGTGGGGTAGCATATAACTTCTGACTTTCTGACCCAAACTTGTCTAGTGAACGGTGTAATAGTCTTGTTCTGATATTTTTCCTTCCTTTGGTCTCTGTAGAAAAAATAACATTCAGGCCGAGTATGACCTTTTGTTTGGCAGTAGTGACAGATGGGAGTGTACTGTCTAACTTTGACAACCTTATTTTTGAACCTTGCATAATGAGATTGATGCTTTACTTTGGCAAGGTCAGTATCTGCAGTCTGATCATATCTTCTTCTCTTGTCAATTTTTTGCACTGAACGAGATGACTGTCCTTGTTCAAAGCTGTGAACTGCTATGGTCTTTAACACACCTTCTTTGACAAACCTAGGTGCATTATTCGAAGATTCACCCCGTTCAAATCTTAGGCCTTTTTTGTCATTAGGATTTCTGCCAGAGTCTAGAATCTTGTCTAAGGTTGATGTGGTGTCCATCATCTGGATATTTTTCTTCAGAACCTCCAGTTCCTTTATCAGTTTTCCTTCTCTGGATCTTATCTGAGTGATGAGATCTTCTTTTATGACAAAATCTGTATTCAGTTTCTTTAGAAGATCATCCCTTTGCTTTAGTTCATCATTCAGATTTTTATTGACTTTCACTAGTTGTTCCCAGCTTGCAACAAGTTTAGAAAATTCTATTTCAAGTTGAGTATGTCTCTCTTCAAATTCATCAGTTGATATGTAAGATTCTTCATCTGATTGGTTTCCGTCTGACTGAATGTCTGTAGCTGTAAAGAAGGCTACAAAGTTTCCCACATTATCATATGACTGATCTTGGATGTTTCCTCCTCATCATCGCTTAATGTAGCTACTGACATAGCCTTTTTCCTCTTGAGATACGTTGCACATTCTGCCTGTATGTGACCATACCCTTCACATTCTCTACACTGCACTGCACTGTATGTGACCATACCCAGCCTATGTGTTCCTGAATAGCAGTTACTTTCATCCGGAAGCGTTTAGGCAAAGATCGAAGGATCTTTTTGACTACTCTCTCATCAGTGAAAGGTTCACCAAGAATTGAGGCTCTGTTCATCAGATTCTGAACCCGACTGTGAAAGGTAGAAATGGTTTCTTCTTCATTCATTCTGAGGGCTTCGAATTCTGACAGTGCAATTTGTAGCTTTGACTTCTTGACATCACTGGTTCCCTCCAATCTGGTTTCAAGAATTTCCCATACACGTTTAGCTTCTTTTACTCCGGTGACAAGAGTAAAAACCGATTCATGTAGAGATCATACAATCGAGTTCAAAGCTTTGTTGTTTAGATCAGAGGCATTCATTTCATCGTCTATCCAAGTCTCCATGGGCTTATCTCCAGTGGTTCCATCCTCATTCTGCACAGTTGGACGGCTCCACCCAGTTAGGATAGTACGATAAACCCTGGTACCTTGTGCTTGGAGGTATATCTCCATACGAGCCTTCCAGAATGAATAGTTGTGACCATCTAGTTCTGGTGGTTTCATACTCACATCCATCCTGAACAAAAGCACCCAGCCAACGAACACACACAGAGGCACTTCCAAAAGACAGAGAACAATGCAAAACTAAAAACAACCCGTACGGATCAAGTCACTATATAGACTTAAAAGCTCTGATACCACATGTAATTTTTCATTTTCTCTTTTTAAACAGATTAACTGGATTAATCAACTGACTAAATGGACTGACTGATTCAGCGATGAATTCAATCAGTAATAGCAAATCATAGTGAAGATTAAAGAAAAGATAACACCACAAAGCCAACAACACAGAATGTTTACCCAGTTCGATACAGTGTGTATCTACGTCTGGGGGACGATCACATAGGTGTCCAATCCACTAAATCATAACCCGATGTACAAAAGGTAGATATACAATAATCTTACCCAAGTGCCCCACACAAGGTACATACCCAGTCTACACAGGTTTAGTGGATTGTTGAAGATGGAGAGCCATGCATACAGAAGTCTAATGAAATCCCTTCACTTGGAAAGCCCACTCTGATGCAGTCCACTTCAATGACGTTCTTTACAGTTGTTCCCACAACAGTGTGATCACAGTGCCCTTTCGTTTAAGCAGCAGTGATTCTTCTCAAGTTCGTCATCTTAATCACCATGAACATGTTGTATTGATAAGAGGCATGATAATCAAAGATCTGATCTCATCAAACTGATGTGAAGTGTTTTCTTCTTTCTCAAAGGTGTAACCCTAATTCTCTTCGAATGAGGATACTTATAGTTCCGTCAAAAGAACACTCATTCCATAGATGTCTTTGATTGTAGATGGTAGGACGATATTTGAAGAATGTAATCTTAAGGATTCGGTCCATACCTTTCCAAAGCAGATACGCTGATCTTCTTTCCAAATCTGACTTCTGTAAAATCGCGTACATCATTTAGGAAAACAGCTTCCTAAAACAGATCTTTAGTGTCAGTCCTTCTGTTGTTGAATCTGATTGATCAGTCCTCTGTGGAACAAAACAGACACTGAACTAATCCTATCTTAGTATGCCATAATAATATTGCCAATTATAAGTTGGGGTTTTTGAACAATTAAAACACTAACAAATATGTTTTGAACTTTAGCTGTATGGCAAACAATGGCCAAATATCTATCATATTTTTGCACTTTTGGCAACATCAAATATTCCATTTAAAAAAAAAATGTTTGTCCTTAATTTGATGCTTTGTAATTATGGTTCAAAGTCCTTTCACTAATAGACTTTGAATTGAAATTACCCAAATATTCTGAAAAACTTATCAAAATGTAATATTTTGGATGACTACAATATCTATCTCACATGTTAATGTGAAATTTTTATTGCTTTGATGCTATGATTATTACAAATAACTATTTTTTTCTTCAAATTTGATTACCATTAGGGGGCGTTTGGTTCACGGAATCTTGGATTACCCCAGGTAATAGGATTACCTCCAGGAAGGTAATGTGAGATTATCAGAATGTAAAATTACCTTATGTGTTTGGTTTGGATTGTGGAATATAATATTACCGTGTTTGGTTAAGGGTTATATTTTAGGTTATATGAATCAATTTACAATAATGTCCTCAATAATATATATATATATATATATATATATATATATATATATATGTGTGTGTGTGTGTGTGTGTGTGTGTGTGTGTGTGTGTGTGTGTGTGTGTGTGTGTGTGTGTGTGTGTGTGTGTGTGTGTGTGTGTGTGTGTGTGTGTGTGTGTGTGTGTATTTTTATTTATATGTATGAATGTATATCAATGTTCAAATATTAAAAAACTAAATATATAAATATACACATGTATATTTTATTGTATAATAATAATAATAATAATAATAATAATAATAATAATAATAATAATAATAATAATAATAATAATAATAATATTATTATTATTATTATTATTATTATTATTATTATTATTATTATTATTATTATAAGGATAAGAATTAGTTAACAAGGGCAAAGTTGGAATAATTCAAGGTAATCTAAGATTACCTAAGAAAATGGGGGTAATCACATTACCTTGAAACATTACTGCCACATCAGCTTTCAGGTAATATAACATTACCAGGTATCTCATAACTTGAACCAAACAAAGTAATATAACATTACCAGACTCAGATTAACTAGGTAATCAAAGATGAAACGCCCCCAAGTGTAACAACTTATAATGACCAACATTATGATTTGAAAATATTTAATGATAGGTGAAATAACATGTTTATTTATAGTATATCCTTCTTTTTTCTTTATGTTAAAATTTTAATTTTTTATGTTATTCCATAAATATATCTCTTAAACAAACTCGTTGTGCATTTAGAATATGAAATTTTTAAAACATTCGTCACTATATGAAAAATAACCTCCAACAAAAATATATTCGATCATTGAATTAATGAATTATATGTTAGTAATATTTAAATATGTCGTAATGCTAAAAATAATCTATATATTATATAAAATATTTTATTATTAATGATGTACTATTAACGTTTAATTTGTCATGGTAATGTTTGGAATTATAATTGTATCATGTTGCTATCTATATAATGTATTTATGTATACATTTAATTTTTCATATAATAATTATTAATATTTATATATATTATCATTTAAAAATTAGAACACATTAATTGACTATTAGGCATGGCGTTTCGCGCAAAGAGCGTGCCCGCGACTAGTATTACAAATAAAATTGAGTACACTATCAATTATTATAATTGCCCAAAGTGCATTTGCAATGTCCTCACACAACATTTGATGTTGTTGACCCATATCTAATAGCATGGTATTATTTCCACCTCTAATAGTACTTCCACCATCATCCAAAATCATTCTGTACATTATTCCTAATTGATCATCCCTATCTTCCAGAAGTATGAAACTGTATAACACTGCTTCATGATACATTATTGGTGCGGATCAACTCAGAGGGAATCAAGTTCAAGTATCGTGGAGAACCCATAACCGGACCTGGACAACTCGGGCATGGCTGAGCCTAGCCTCGGCCAAGCCTGGTTAGCCCAGGCGTGTCCGAGCGCTGGCCGAGCATAGCGCTTGGCCACCTTGGCCGAGCTCAACACTCAATCGAGCTCCGTGCTCGGCCAAGTGTCAGGTCTTCGCGTTGACACGATTTTGGAGGCATTTGTTGCAGTTTAAGATAACTGTAACCCACCACCCTATTTTACGGGGGCGGTTAGGGATGGTTTTGAGTATATAAACACTCCATTATGTCTTGCAAAGACATATCTTAATCTTTATCTTCTACATTCTCTCGTTATTACACAATTTGTTCCTTGTAATAACATTGCACACCATTTTAATACAAGATTGCCTCCGTGACTTATCAACATTTGCCTTTTCCATTACATTATATTTGCAATTGCGTTCCATATTGTTGTCCATACTTGTCATATCCATTAATTAATCGTGTTAAATGATCAGACCCTAGGACAATATAATCCATCATTGGTGCTTTCATTGAGAGCTCAACATACAAGCTATAGCGTGCTATTCGCTAGCTATGACAAGATCAGGATCCAACTCCCGCAATTCTCACAATTCACAAATACCCGTATCTCATCTCGTGCAAACGACCTCAATGGGACCACAAGTCAGCAAACACTACCAGTGAGATCGGCGGAGGACCTCAGGGATCATATCAACAACAATCGTCATGGTAGGTCAACTTCACTTGCTCCACCTCAGGTCCAAGGCCTCCAAGAAGGGGTGACCACGATTCAACAAGCGGTAACCTTGTTAACACGCCTCGTTGAAGAGCTTCAAGGGAGCATCCCAACCCCACCGCTCGGCCCCAATGTGCCCCAAATGATTCCGCCTCCTCCAAGGGGAGATAATAGCCCGAGTACTCGCTTGCCCCGAGCACTAAATCTTTAGATGGGCGGAGAGGTCAATTCACCTCGACCCTTGGACATACAAGAAAGAGGCAAAGCCATCAAAGGTCGACGTGAGCACTGGAAGGTGGGGAGAGCGCGGCCGACCCGGACCAAGTCCGCCTTATGACGGTTGGGCGCCCGAGTATCGACTCGAGATTGTCTCTGGCCGAGGTCGACTGCCAATGGTCCACCCGCAAATGACTCTCCTTGATGTACATTGACCTTGGTTGACTTGTAGACCTATTGATGTGGACTCTATAGCATTTCCTTGAGATTCCTGTGGGTTGTATGATAAGCATTTGGGTCTTAGAACCCTTGTTTATGTTTAGCTTGTAGTTTTTGTTTTGTGGTTTTAGCCGAAGCAACTACTCGGGAGTGGGTAGTTGTGGCAGTAGCATTCCTCATTTGTTGATTAAGGATTCTAGACTTTAATTCTCATTTGATGGAATTCTTTGGTTTATTCTGCTAGGTACGTTATGTTTAATCTAGACTCTAGGGTTGGAAAACAGGGGTGTTACACTATAATTGTTAGAGAGGCTCTCAAATGGATGAAGGAGAGGGGTTTCGCGGCAGTCCAAATTAGATCAGACACACAACTGGTCATTCAGGGCTTAAAGTGTCAAAATAACAACTCTTCTTTTGACTTCATTCTAGAAGACATTCACGAATTAGCGTGTGTTATTCCTAAGATTAACTTTATATTTGTTATGTGATCTGCGAATTTTGTTACCCATTTGTTGGATAGGGACACCGTGTTTAATGTTGGTTGCAAGGAACTAGCGGGATTCTGCCCATCCTCTTTTTATTCATTCTTCCAAAAGGCTGAACCCCAACCCTAAGGGCCCCCCACACCCCGACCCGACAGAGCATTTGGGAGGATGTAAATCATGATGTTATGTTTACTGAGGCCTTTGAGTAATGGAATGCAGTCTTTATTTAAAAAAAAAGTTTAAATAGCATAAGTATGTGTTCGTGTGTGTGTACATATATACATATACATATACATACATACGTACATACATACATACATACATACATACATACATACATATATACATACATACATATATATATATATATATATATATATATATATATATATATATATATATATATTTCGATGACTTATTTAACTTTTTTCTTTTTTCAAAAAATATTATGAAAGCTATTAAGTTAAAAAGGGAGAAAAAAGTGTAAAAACTTTGAAATGATTGTCATAACTTTTGAACAACATATAAGCAAGCATTATACAGCGGACCGTATCGAAATAGTGTTGTATTAGGGTAACTAGCATTAACTATGCAACGCACTGCATAATATTTAAATAATTTTAATTTGATAAAACTTCAAAAAAAAAATTAAAATGATAAAATCAAGCAATGAATGATTATTCATTGCTTAATGCCGAATAACATAATATGTATTATTTAGAGATTTCTGAAATATCTTATTCGGGGGACAGAACTTTGGGTGACATTGGAAAGAGTGGAAAAATAGATTTGTGAGGAGTAGGAGTTATGAGTAAGAAGTGAGAGTATATGTAGTATTTTTCATGGGGGAGTAAATATAAGGTGATGGTGATTGAGGTTGAGTTGTTGCCTTGTTGGTATACAAGGACCGAAAGGTTTAAGGTTCAAAAAGTTCAAAGGGGTTTGTCAAAAAAACAAAAGTTTCATCGCTAATAATTCCTTATTATATATAGATGGCCGACCCGATCACCCGAAGCTAA